>NW_024412778.1:0-37631 GCF_014898765.1 Herpailurus yagouaroundi
TATTTGTTATTTTAAAGAGAGAGAGAACATGATCCAGGGAGAGAGGCTGAGGGACAGAGAGAAAATCTTAGGTAGGCTCTACGCTCAGTGCCTCTACACTCATGGGGCTCGGTCCTATGACCCCCGGATCATGACCTGAGTTGAAATCAACAATCAGACACTCAACCAACTGAGCCACCCCAGGCATCTCTCTCTCGCTCCTTTTTAGACAACCCATGGGCAACCATAAAATTATACCTACCAAAAACCTAAAGGATCAATCGGCTTGTACGTTACAAACCATCAGGCGAGTTACAACTTTGGGGATGTCAGAGTGGGGATTTTCAAACCTCTCCTCACCAACATTCTGGCTAAAACAAAACTTTATTAGGAACCTCAACAGGGAGGGGAGTAGTCTGTTAGCAAGAAGTTATTTCATAAGTTACAGTCTGGATTGTAAAAAAAAAAAAAAAACAACAACAGATATAATCAATTAGATCCATGAGGCCACTTTAGTCAACACAAAAAACTCTGAGACGAAAAACTGACATCTCCAAGACAGTCTCCATCACACTCGAACATCTAACTTTTTCTATTTTTGATCTGATAAATAAATAGCACCGTAACCTGGAAATTCAGTTCCACACAGCGACGGAGCTGAAAACGTGATGGTTTCAGGTAGCACTTCTTCCCATGTGAGGCCAGTTTTCACTGAAACCAAGAGGGCGGGCAAATGTTTCTCTGAGCTAACCCAGGAGGACAGATTAAAGGGCTGTGGGCCTGGATGGGTTAGTATTTGGTTACCAACGCATTTCAGTATGCGCAGTTCTCCCCACAGGATTTCATGCCAATTCTGGAAGTGAATCATTTCCTAGATGCCTAAACGTCCACACTAGGATTCCACAGAACGCAGTCTGATGACCACAGAGAGGTCTGCAGACCCCAGCACTCAAGTCTTTCAGTGAAAAGGACAGATGGGAAGAGCCAGCGCTGGCAGACTGGGTCTTCATCTGAAACGTCCCACGTGAGCTGGGCACACCGAACCGTACCTGGAGCCACAGAGGTCCGGTCACACCATTCACGGCCTTACAGCACAGCAGGCGTATGTGATGGGTCTGGAGTGACTATCTCACACTGATAAAGCCATCCAGCCAAGCGGGGGGAACCGCTTACAATTACATAAGTCTTGGGGAGCCTGGGAGGCTCAGTTAAGCGTCCGACTCAGGCTCAGGTCATGATCTTGCAGTTTGTGGGTTCAAGCCCCACGTCAGGCTCTGTGCTGACAGCTCAGAGCCTGGAGCCTGGCTCCGATTCTTTGTCTCCCTTTCTCTCTCTCTGCCCCTCCCCTGCTCACGCTCTGTCTCTCTCTCTCAAAAATAAACATTTTAAAAAATTACACAGGTCTGCAGTGCTTAATAAGTGCCATTAAAATATTAAAAAGACAAGTGGGTAACAGAATACAAGAGGAGCATCATTGCTGCTATTGTAACTTTCCCCTCACACCCTTGAGGGTATTACAGGTGTCACGGACACCTCTCCCACAACACATCACTTCCTGGTTTGATAAAGGACTTCCGGGTGGCCCCGGGGCTCCGCAATTCACCTGCATTGGCAGACAAGGCTCACCTTCAGACAACAGGCTCAGGGCCTCGTCGGACACGTGCCCGCCGAGTCGCAGCACCTTCCTGGGAGTGAGGCTCTCACCGGGTGCGCTGGAGCCATCTGGGGACAGGTAGGGCTGCTCCGCGGCAGAGGTTGCCATGGATTCCCACTGAATCTCCTTCCTGGGAGACTGAAACTGCAGGCTGCATCCTGTCCAGCCGTAGAAGGCCAAAGACAAGAGAAATCCCTGGGCTGGGTTCAGTATCGCCTAGGAGGAAGGACAAAAAGACACGAGTTGGCCAGTCTGTGTACTGGGAATTTGAGCATTAACTCCACTCGGATGCTCACTCGGCTGCCTCACTTGGAAGTGACCCGGTTGGCTGCTTCAGGGCAAGACCAAGATTGGCTTTAGGTGCTGTACCTTCAGGAGGAGGCGGGGAGGGGAGAGCTGGAGGGGGTGGGGGGAGGGGATGCATGCGACACAGGGCAATCGAACCGATCCTATTTTCACCCCTGCCAGGCAGCTAGGCTCTCCTACACAGAGATGCTCTCCATCTTGTGCTTCTGAGTCAGAATGTGATTTAACAAAGGTACCTGAGGCTAAAAACGAGTCTAGGGGACGTTCCTCTATTTCCGTGTGCTAAGTACCCATGAAGTAAACCAAAGGAACCAAGAGAAACTCCAAACCAAAGCAAAGAGGTGGAGGCAGTGAATGCTCGTCTTATTATAAAGTTCTCATGGGCCAGATTCTCCCCAGTTCGGAAGCAGCAGAAATATCAATTCCGTACAAGACAACGTCTACCTCTCCGCTAACAGTTTTGTTTTTTCATTACAAATGCAACACAGCGAAAACACTGGGAGGAATCTATTCATGGTGTTTCCACCTTATTTCCACTTTGTGTATTTTTTTTAATGTTTTTATTTATGTTTGAGACAGAGACAGAGCATGAACAGGGGAGGAGCAGAGAGAGAGGGAGACACGGAATCCGAAGCAGGCTCCAGGCTCTGAGCTGTCAGCACAGAGTCTGACGCAGGGCCCGAACCCACGGACCGCGAGATCATGACCTGAGCCGAAGTCGGACGCCCGACCGACTGAGCCACCCAGCTGCTTCACCGCTCTGTGTATTTCTATACGATATTTTTTTCACACATGTTATTATGTAGTTGTAACTAGTGTAATTTTTATATCCTGCGTTTTTCACTTAAAACTACAGATTTCAGGGGCACCCAGGTGGCTCAGCCCATTGAGCGTCCAAACTCAGCTCAGGTCATGATCTCGAAGTTTGTGAGTTCAAGTCCTGAGTCGGATTATGCAGACAGCTCAGAGCCTGGAGCCTGCTTCAGATTCTGTATCTCCCTCTTCCTCTGCCCCTCCCCTGCTAGCACTCTATCTCTACCTCTCTCAAAAATAAACATTTAAAGAATTTTTTTAAATATATTTTCAAAATACTAGAGACTTCATAATTGTCACATTTAACATCTACATAACACTCCACCAGGATGAAAAATTGTAATTTACTTAGCCATTTCCTTGTATTTGTTTCATTTGGGTTGCCTATAACACAATATGGATGATGGCATCGCTTCTTGGCCTTTTGGCTAAGATCAAGTGTGGTATCTGTTCGTATCAGTTTAATAATCGTGGATGATGTTACAAGGAACACCTTCATCCCTATGGCTTTTTCATGGTCTGAAATATTTCTTCAAGTGAAATTCTCTGATATTTTGGGTCTGCTTGAAAGGTCTGAAAAACTGGGCCAAACTGATTTACCAGAGATGTCCCCATTTAATAACGGTCCCAACAATGAATGAGACTAGCTAGCTGGTACATCAAAGCCAGATACAGGTACATACCGTTACATGTTTAACCAACAACACATCATACTTTGGAGTGGTTTTTTTTTTCTCTCTGAACTTTACTTTTCAAGAAAAAAAATTTTTAATCAAGGTTGACCTACCATTATAAACCACGTGGTCTTGGCCGCATTTCTCACAGGTCTCAAAAAGCTCCCGTTGATATCTGGTTGCATTTCAAGATAGAATAAAAGGCTTTCGTTGATGATGTTTGGCAACCAGCTGTCAGAAAGAAAAAGAACCCAGGGTAAAGAGAACATGTAACCCAACTCATCTTTAAATGCCGGCGGTCAGGAAACCTGTCCTCCGAGACCACCAAGTCCTGGAGGGGAATCCACTTGGGCACATGGAGGAACCAGCACATCCAGGATTTAATTTAAGAGACCTAACTCTTTCTGTAAAGCAGAGATCAGCGACTTCTTCCAAGGGTAACATGCAACACCACCTCGGGTGTAAGGCTCTAACGTTATAGCTAATAACTCAAAATTCAATTTTCACTTGAAGAGTAATGTAATAACGTTTTGAGGGAGAGCTGCACAAATCTTGCTATTTCACGTGTGAACTGTTTGATGTTATTGTTGGTAGGCCAACGACATTTAAAATGAGGAGCTGTTGGGGCGCCTGGGTGGCTCAGTCAGTTGAGCACCGGCTTCAGCTCAGGTCACGATCTCACGGTCTGTGAGTTCGAGCCCCGCGTCGGGCTCTGTGCTGACAGCTCAGAGCCTGGAGCCTGTTTCAGGTTCTGTGTCTCCCTCTCTCTGACCCTCCCCCGTTCATGCTCTGTCTCTCTCTGTCTCAAAAATAAATAAATGTTAAAAAAAATTAAAAATAAAATAAAATGAGGAGCTGAGTGTATTTTGAGAGGGAGATCATTTCCATCTCGCCTAGGACAACGTCCAAACAAATCTCCTCCTATCACATCAATTATTAACACCACGAAGGCACGCCCTGTTTTGCAAAGTATTGATTCACCCCAGCAAAAGGTTTTCTGGTTCCCATCTGTTTTGCATGGGTTACAGATCTATTTTCAAAGCATGCACCTGAAACTGGGCAGAATGCCAACTGTGGGGCCAACTGAGGTTTAGAGAAAAATGGCTCTCTCTGTATGTCTTGATGGAACCATGAATCATCCCACCAAAAGATGTGCCCTTGTCCTATATCTTCGCAGATCCAGGAATCCTGGGGTCAAGAATGATACAAACAGGTACATTTTAAAAGTGTGGTCCAGCGTTTTATTTCAGAGTTAGCCCTGGCAGTGGGCCAAAACACCAGATGCACGTTCACGGTATCTGGAAACTAAACTCAGGAGTTGTTTGTTCTGAGGGCTTTATATATAATCTGAGGAGAGATGAGTATCTTTCCAGGAGTTCACAGATTGTGGGCCTGCCTTCCTGTCTCGCGTGTATTTCCTCAAAGGGCACCTAGTGCAGTTTCAAAGATCTCCTTTCCAAAGACTCTCTGCTTTGCAACTTTCGGGCCACACTTAGAAAAGCAAAATGACAAGTTGTTTACGTATCCCTTCCCAGCGGCAATTAAAAAATAAAAAATAGAAGAAAGGTTACCAAATAATTAAAACCAGCATTATTTTGAAAAATCGGATCTTGATCACGGCTCCCATCCGTCTCTCGTTCTCTGTGTAAATGCCTTTTCTTCCTTTTAGTAAAGAGGCCACTGTGAAAAACAGAGGGGAACTGCATGTCACAGTCATTATTTGCATCTCCTGAGTGACAGGGAAGAGAGTCAACATGGACGTAAGCCCGAAAGCAAAGGCAGAAGAGAAGACAGCCCAAGATACGGCCGTTCCTTCCCCCACACTCCAAGCTGGGGTCCTCGCAGACTCGAAGGGACACGGGGTCTTTAAAACGTTCACCTCCCAAGAACTGTAGACTTCCAGAAGAGTTGCAAAGACAGTACAGAGACTTTCTTCATACCTATACCCAGACTCGTTCAACATTAACATCTTACACACCGAGGGTCACATTCGTCACCGGGGAGAAATTAACAATGGTCTGTTACTATTAATTAAGCTCCAAATTTTATTTGGATTTTACTGATTCGAAAACTGTATTTTTAGGGGTACCTGGGTGGCTCAGGTCACGATCTCACCAGTTTGTGAGTTTGAGCACCATGTCAGGGTCTCTGCTGTCAGCATGGAGGCTGCCTCAAATTCTGTCTCTCTCTTGCCTCTCTCTCTGAAAAATAAACATAAAAAAAAATCTATATATTTAGGGGCATCTGGGTGTCTCAGTCGGTTAAGCGTCCAACTTTGGCTCAGTTCATGATCTCACAGATCATGAGTTCGAGTCCCCTATGTGGCTCTGTCAGCTTCAAATCCTCTTTCTCCCTCTCTCTCTGCCCTTCCCCTGCCTTCTCTCTCTCAAACATTAAAAAACAAAACTATATTTTTAAAGGTTTATATTTTCTATTACAAAAATAATGCACACTGTTTTGAAACATTGAGAGATTAAAAATTTCTCATTATAGACAAGTTGGAAAATACTTTACTTTTTAATGTTTATTTATTTTTGAGAGAGTCAGAGTGAGAGCAGGGGAGGAGTAGAAAGAGGGAGACACAGGATCCGAAGCAGACTCCCAGCTGTCAGGCAGAGCCCGACGTGGGGCTCAAACTCACAAACCGCAAGATCATGACCTGAGCCGAAGTCAGATGCGGAACCAACTGAGCCACCCAGGCGGTGCCTCGACAAGTTGGAAAACATTAAAAAAGGTTAGAGGAAAATCAACGAGCTATTGTCTATCCTGAGACAAGCACTGTTAGCATCTTACTGTCGTTCTTATCAGTCCTTTACCTAGACATGATTTTTGTTTGATATAATTGACTCAGTACTTTTATGCAAATCTGTATAAAAAGTTGCTGTACTTAACATGCTGTTTTTATTTTAATTTTATTTTTTTATTTTAGAGAGAGGGAGAGAGTGCACAAGCAGGGGAGGGGGCAGAAGAAGAGAGAGAATCTTAAGCAGGCTCCACACTCAGCAGAGAGCACTCAATCCCATGACACTGGCATCATGACTGGAACCAAAATCAAGAGTTAGATACTCAACCAACTGAACCACCCAGACGCCCCAATACACTGTTTTTAAACGCAACGTGGAGGAAAAAAACTGATCCAAAGAGCCGCATGATTTCCTACTCTTAGGTGGCAGAGCACTTGAAATGTTTTGAAGTTCTACAATCAACCGACCTTTCCATTAAGGGGCGCTTCTTTTTATTTATTTTTTCCTTTAATATTTTTAAATGTTTATTTTTGAGAGAAAAAGAGACAGAGCATGAGCAGGGCAGAGGCAGAGAGGGAGGGAGACACAGAATCGGAAGCAGGCTCCAGGCTCTGAGCTGTCAGCACAGAGCCCGACACGGGGCTCAAACCCACGAACCGTGAGATCATGAGCTGAGCCGAAGTCGGACGCTTCACCGACTGAGCCACCCAGGTGCCCCAAGGTGCACTTGTTCATTCTCATTCTGCACAGGAGAGATCCATGCAGCTTGAGCAGGATGGAGGTTTGCCCCAGGTCACGCCTCCGTGAGGATGGGGTGGAACCAGAATGCCAAGTCCCCAGCCTCAGCTCAGAGTTCTTTCCAGGGCATCCTGCTGGCTCATAACATCCTTCTTACTCAGTTCTTACTATTTGCACCCGACTCCTTTCCTGCACTCTACTTCCTGTTTCCTGCCCAACTGAGTAAAGACACAAGGTCAAGCACCTCACGGGAGTAACCAGGCTCACTCTTCAGGCCATACCCCCTCCCTCCCCCCCCCCCCCCCCCCGGCTCCCCACTCCTCTCCTTACGCTCCTATCTGACCTCCACGGTTTTCCACGGGCACTCCTGGGGCCTCCAAGGCACCCCAAGGGCAGACCCAGGATGAGCCTAGACGGAAGTGAAAAGTCCACTGGCCCTGGCCTTGAGCTATTAAACACTGGCAAAGAACTTGTGTAGCCCATGACCAGATAGGCTTGCTCGCTTTCCCTTATTAAACCTGCTCACTTTCTCCAAGTGTATTGTACTTACGTCTCTAGAGGATGACAAATGACGTCTAGCATCCTAGATGATTCGAGGAGCACAACGCATGCCATTATCTGAGCCCAAGGCATGGGGCCATAGCCCTGGTCACGCACCCAGACAGCTTCCCTGCTGCTCACCTGCGGTCACGGTCTTCCAGAATAGGATGGGGTTGGCCCCCAGGACGAGCAGCAGCGGCAAGTATGTGGTGACATAGTGCGGGATGGCGAGCTCCGGATCCCGTTCACACCTGAGGGAGGAGGACGAAGCCATTCTTGAGAACAAGGCTTTCCCTAAAATATACACCCTTACCTGGAAGGTGAGATCAGAGGGTGAGAGAGAAAAGGCAAATGCGTAAATCTACTTCTGACTCTGCCAGAAAGAAATGTGACTCACACCTTACGTCTGCAAAGGAGCAATCAATCAATCAATCACTGAAGAACAGGAGAGACCAATCATGTTTCTATTTGTCCTGTAAATGTGAGGCCCTCTAGGGCATTCCACGGGGGAGAGATTTTAAAGGTCACTGCTAACAAAAGGAAAGATAGGAAAGGACACTCGAAAAGGGAAAAGGGGAGGCCCCCCACTGGGTCTCTTCAAGGAGAAAAAGACACAAATGGGAATGCAAACTGGTGCAGCCACTGTGGAAAACACTATGGAGGTTCCTCAAAAAATTAAAAACCGAGCTACCCTACGACTCAGAAATTGCACTACTAGGAATTTATCCAAAGGATACATAAGTGCTGATTCGAAGGGGCACGTGCACCCCAATGTTTATAGTGCTGCTATCCACAATACCCAAATGATGTAAAGAGCCCAAATGTCCATCAACTGTCGAATGGGTAAAGAAGACGTGATATACATACAATGGAATACTACCCGGCAATGAAAAAGAATGAAATCTCGCCTTCTGCAACAAAGAGCGTGGCACTAGAGTGTATTATGCTAAGCAAAATAAGTCAGAAAAAGATATCACAGGTTTTCACTCGTATGTGGAATCTGAGAAACTCAACAGATGAACATTGAGAACAGAAGGAAAAATAAGATAACAGAGAGGGAGGCGAACCATAAGACTCTTAAATGCCGAGAATAATTGAAGGTTGATGGAGGGGTGGAGAGAAGGGAACATGGGTGATGGGCATTAAGGAGGGCACTTGTTGGGATGGGCACTGGGCGTGATATGTAAGTGATAAGTCAATAAAAAAAAAAAAAAGGCCAGTCCTGTGAGTAAGATCCAGTCTCTCCCCTTTAGCGCCTCAAAATACCCAGCCCTCCTATTCCAAGGGAAATGCGTTGCCGTGGTTGTGTAGAACAATCGGAGCAGAGGTGCTTTTCAGGGGAAGGACCAGAACTTGTACTGAAGGATCATGGGAATCGTCAGTCAGCAGGTGGGGCAGCAGAGTGCCACACAGGCGCGGCTTCCCCACGTGGGAGCTAGGAGCGAAGAAACACATAACGTCAGAGAGCAACGAGGAAGAGAGAATCAAAGGCAAAGGGGAGAGAGGACTGCTCAGGCCCAACCCAGGGAGGAGGTGGAAAAGCAGATGAGGGAGCAGCCTCTGTGGCCACAGAAGGCAGAACGATAAAAATGCACACACGCACTCTTGTTCTAACGTGCCTGGAGTGGTCCAGGCCAGAAGGGGAAAATGACTGAATGCAAAACAACTTGGGTGGGAAAAACGCACGGCCACCTTTTCTCGCCAGGAGAAGGAACACAACACCATCCCACAAGGCTACCTTCCTTTTCATGGAAGTTTTCATTTTCAGCTGTGCAGGTTCAAGTGTGGTCTGGAAAGGCTTGAGGGGACAAAGAGAATCAAGCAGCAGAAAAGCCATGATTTGGGGCGCCTGGGTGGCTCACTCGGCTGAGCATCTGACTTCAGCTCAGGTTATGATCTCACTGTGGTGGGTTCCAGCCCCGCGTCAGGCTCTGTGCTGGCAGCTCGGAGCCTGGAGCCTGCTTTGGATTCTGTGTCTCCCTCTCTCTGCCCTGTCATGCTCTGTCTCTCAAAAAATAAAATAAACTGCTAAAGAAAAAAAAAAAAAAAAAAGGAAAAAAAGAAAAGCCATGACTCTGACCAAAAGACAAAAGTAAGCGATGATTGAGTGAGTGGGGATAGCAGTTTGCACAGGCCCGGGAGCAGCCTCCTAAGGACCAAGGGGGCACCTGGGAGTGAGCCCCGCAGCGATGGCTCCCTCATGCTCAGGTACAACCTTCCCAGGAGGCTCCAGGAGCCCACGGGTGAAGCGGAGTGATGAAAGCTCCCTTTCCACGATTAACCATTAAGCGCACCCCACTGTAACAGCCACGGACACCGTACTTGTCCTCGTAAAGTTCCTCAGAGCAGCTGTATGGATGCATCCACACAGACTTTGGGAGTATCCGCCATCGAGAAGGCAACACCAATTTGGAGACATCCGAGTAGCTACAAGAAGTCAAAAAAGGGGGAGAAATTGTCCAACCACGAGTCAGCAAACGTCTTCTGTAAGGGAACTTTTACCGTGTTTCATGCTCCATGGGCCACCCATTCTCTGTGAAAACTACTCTGACACTGCAGTGTGAAAGCAGCCATAAACCATGCATAAACAAAGGGCGTGACTGTGTTCCAATAAAACTTTACTGATAAAAACAAGCAGAGGACCAGATTTGTCCTCAGGCTGGGCTGTGATCCTTGTCTACACTGCCCTAAGATCCCAGACAGAGACCATGTCCCCACCTGTTGCAGCTTTCCGTTGGAAGCTAGAGCACACCTCCTTGGAGGGACCGTGAGCCCTTACAGAGGACTGACTGCACTGAGGAGACTTTTGAGGACGTTGAAGAAATACCTAAGACAATTTCAGATTATCTGTTTCCCTGGATCTGTGTTCAGGATAGCGGGAATACAGCCGGAAGAGAAGCGGCAAAGTGAAGCAAGCGGACGCTTAGATCCAGCTCTTCTAAGAGCAATCTTTGGGTTTCTCCAAGCCATTTCGAATTCATCCTTAGGATGTTAAACTCCCCTGCTCATCCAGATGAAGCTGGCCTGAAGCGTAACAACTAAAGGGTGTGCATGAGGAAGCCCCATCGATATGGAGAGAGGAACACGCCTAACGCTGGGTGCACACCCTGACATGAGGACGCACCTCAAGCTGGGTGCACATACTTGCATCCACAGGCACCTACAGAAATGTGAGGGGCTGAGGCGGGGAAACAAACTCCAGGGTACAAGTACCGTAGCGAGCTCCCCAGGACGGGTCTGGGCAGGTCCGTGAACAATGGCCTGACCTGCAAGGTGCCCACTCCGCGTCAGGGCCTGTGTATTTGTCGCCAGAGAACAATGAGTCAGGGGGCAGGGAGTGCCTGCTTACCTGGACACGGACGGGTAGTAGAGCATGACCACTCCCTCCACGCACAGCAGGACAGCCAGGCCCCAGGCCATGATGTGGTAAAGCAGGATGGTGCTAGGACAGAAGCAGAATCAGGGGGCCTGGCCTGAGACGAGCTCGGAGATGCCCAGCCACACAAAGTACCAGACCAACTCCCGGGTCCCCCCCCCCCTCCCCGACCATCGGGAAAAGTTACACTGAGCAAACCCTCGGTAAAGACCTGCCCCATTCTACCTCAGAGTTTTCCTTTTGTAATTGAGATGAAATTCACGGAACATAAAAGTAACCATGTTCAAGCGGAGGCGCTCTGTCGCCTTGGGCAACCTCACATTGTGCAACGGCCTCCTCTGGCCTCCTCTCCCCGGTTCTGAAACAGCTACGGCCCCAGAAGGACGTGCCCGCAGGCAGTCCCCGTTCCTCCCGCCCCCAGCCCCAGCAACTGTCCCTGTTCCTGCCCCCAGTCCCAGCAACCACCCGCCTCCTGTGTGTGTCTTTGGCTTCTCCCACTCTGCACAATCCGTGTAAATGGTGGCACACAACACGTGGCCCTCTGTGTCTGGCTTCTTTCACGTAACAGGAGTCTTTCCAGCTTGACAAGAACAAGGCACTTGAACCTCATCAGTCCTCCTAAGTACCCAGCTCACCCAATAAGCAAGGAGCTCCTATCCCCACACATTCCCAAAGGTGCATCTGTACCTAGAATTCACGGGTCTCAGTGCAAACCAAGGTCTCTGAAGAAATGTGGGTTCGTTCCATGTTCCGGGAGAGCGGGGAGCTCTCCTTTCTCGCCTCCCACCCCCACACCCCACCATTCCCTGCATGCTTAACATTCCTGGACCATCTCTACCCTCTGTCTTTGTCCTCCCACACGCCCCTCCCTTTCCCCCAGGGACTCAGTCAGCCCTGCAGATGGGGTCTGGGAGAGGGGTGCACAGCCATCTGTTAAAGAGCATTTAACCGGCCTCTTCTGTGCCACGGGACGGGGGCCCACGGCTCCGTCGAATGCGCTCACCGTCACCCATGACTGTACCAGGCTCCCGGCAAATAGTGCCACCCCCAACCCACTGGGATTTTAACTCTGAAAACCAGCTGTGTAGGCAAGGGAACGGTCAGGGATCTGAGTGCAAGGGTGCCCTTCCACAAGCAGACAAGGGATGGCACACAGCAATGAGCTGCAGGAAGAAGCAACTTTTCCCAGCCAGTTCTCTGGAAGGCCACAAGGTTCGCGTTAGAACCGGTTCTGGAGCAGCCCTGCCCCTACCTCTCTGGGTTTGGGAGCTGATGGGGTGTGTCCCATCCAGAAGTCAGAGGCTCTGCATCAAAGAAAGAAATGAAAGGAGCAGCTTTCTGCCAAGGCCTGGGTTGTTGAATAGAGCAGGAGCTCCGCATTCCAGAACCTAACCTTGGGCCGAGGGAGCCAGGGGTGTTGTCCAGGGGTGTTGTCCGCAGAGGTGGGAGGGAGCAGGCCAGGCGAGTGCAGGCCTGGTGGGGGGGGGGGGTGGTGGCGGGGGGGAGGGGGGCACAGACTACTCAGCAGTGCTCTGGCCCCAGATGGCCAAGCAGGGAGAGAGCCAGACTGGGCCCGGCTGCTCAGGCAGCAGCCACTTTAATAACCGATGTGAGCCCGAACCCACACCAGGTCATGAGTCTCAAGTCCAATGCATCCACAATCAAGAGCAGCCGGTGGCTGAACATGCTCATCTCTTTAGGTGAGCACTAGACCGTTTTTATGTCCAGGCACACGAGGGCCCTCCCCGGACCCCCTTTCCCCCACACTCCTATTCACAGAGCAAGTCGGGACATCGATTGAGGGCTTTTCCCACGATCTCAAGCAACTTCTGCTGTTGTTTAAAACCTGTACATCCCACGGCTGGAGCCGCAGGAGTTTACATTTTAACTCTAAATCTGTCTTCATGACATTTCTTAGGATTAGGATTAAAAAAAAAAAAAAAAAGATTCTCCTGTGCCAAAGAAAATAGCTAAGGACTGGAAGGATCTAGAAGGGAATACAGACTTTAATCCAGCCATACCTGCAAAGCCTGGCCCCCTGCCCTGGAATTCCTCGGGACCCTCCTGGGAGGCTGCAGTGTCTTAACCGTGGTATCGACCGCACCCTGGGCTCTGGAAGCAAGTTGGCTCTTAACAGAGGAGCCGCACCCACAGCTCTGGCCCCTTGGAGCCCTCACACCAGGAAGCAGGGCTTCTGCCATGACGAGCGGGGCTTCTGGGTCTCCGTGGCTACAGAGCGCCTGTCTTACTGCTCTGCTGTGATCCCCGCTCCTCTTTGATGGCAGAGCCGCTTCACTCTCAACAGTCTTCCTAGTCCTGGGCCCCTGCGCTTGCTCCTGTCCTTGCATCCGAATGTTTCACATCTTTGGCTGTTTGCCTCCCGCACGACCGGCCGGTCCTCGGACGCTAGGCCCTGCCAGCATCCCCTGAAGTGTGGAACCCCCCACCCCTGCAGCCTGCCTGTTCTCACGCTGTGCTCCAAAATGAGTTGCAAACACTGCTGGCTATGAGGAGGGCTTCCTGACGGCCTGTCCTGGTTTCTCAGGGCTCTGCCTGTCTTCTCGCTCCAGAGAGCTCTCGGGCTGCCCGGGCGGACCGCAGTCATCCGTGGGTGGGGGTGGGGGTGAAGCAATACCTCCTCCTGCGACAGAACCAGCTTCCTGGAGGTGCTCCAAGGCTCTTCTCACCTCCACAGCTGGCTGGCTGTGACACCTCTTGTTGTGCCCTAACTCCAATCCTTCCAAAACTGAGTGAGAAAGGTGTCACACAGGAACACACACTTAGCTGCACTGGCCTCTGGGTCAAACACTTCTCATTGTTGCTAGTTGCCTACCCAAAGCCATTTCCCCTTTTTCCTTGGTAAAATAACCTTGATGGCATGCCAAATAGCAGCAGGCTTGCTTAACAGACTATGTTTCCAATCCAACCTCCTCTTGCAGCTGTGACCATGAAACTAAATTCTGTCCATTCCAAAAAAGGAATAGTTGTGTAAAATCCCCAGGGAGGCTGCTTAAAGGGAAATGGCTCAGGAGAAAACAGGCCCCTTATGCATTGCCCCTTCCTCTTTCCTGTGGCCTGGAATGCAGATGTGATGGCTGGAGCTCCAGGAGCTATATTGGGCCATGATGCCTTGAAGATGAAAGTCACACAACAGGACGATGCAGCAAAAGATAGAAGAAGCGTGGGTCCCTGAGGTCCATTATAAGGGCCCGGGATTGCCTACCTCTGGCCTCCTTTGGCATGAAAAAAAAATTTACTTTAAAGTTATTTTATGTATTCTATGTAGCCAAAACTAGTCCTCATTGATATACCTGGTTGGCTGCCCTTGATCTTAACTCTCTTCCCTAGAGAATTGTCAAAACCAAGAATGTCTAGGTTCTGTACACATGTATAAAAGCCTAGGACTGAAAGTTAAAAGGTAGAAGGAACAAGCACACAAATAAACACTAAACTTCAGGCCAGAGACACCAAAGTTACTGATGATGATACATAAGGAATATCAACAATTTTAGAGCAAGAATCTACTTAAGTTTCCCAGTGTGTTCTACAGCCTGAATGTGATTTCTGTTTACTAATTTTGGCTTCTAAAGTGAATTTATTCAGGGGCCCCTGGCTGGCTCAGTCAGTGCAGCAAGCAACTGTTGACCTTGGGGTTGTGAGTTTAAGTCCCATGTTGGATGTAGAGATTAAATCTCGAATCTTGAAAATGGATCAGAGACCTGGGCACCTGGGTGGCTCAGTCAGGTAAGTGTCTCTTGATTTCAGCTCAGGTCACGACTGCACAATTTGAGAGTCGGAGCCCCATGTTGGGCTCCTGTGCTGACAGCATGGAGCCTGCTTTGCATTCTCTGCCCCGCCCCCCTCTCAAAATAAATAAACCTTAAAAAAATAGAATAAAATGGATGAGACCTAAATTGAAGTGTTCAAACCATAAAACTCTTTTTTGGTTCCCAAGCTTGATGCACGAACTCCTACAAAATATTCCAGATAAAGGATCCTCCTCCTTCTGGTTAATCTAGAAGTAATGCAATTCGTAACTCTCTTTGCGGTTAACAACTGTGTGCAACCAATCACAGAGATCACTCTTCAGATATTTTGGGGGGACAGGCTTCAAATACCTTTTGGAAAAGGGCACCTCAGAAATTACAGTAATCTTGGGGCACCTGGGCAGCTCGGTCGGTTGAGCACCCAACTTCGGCTCACGTCATGATCTCACGGTTCGTGGGTTCGAGCCCCGCATAGGGCTCTGTGCTGACAGCTCAGAGCCTGCAGCCTGTTTTGGATTCTGTGTCTCCCTCTTTCTCTGCCTCTCCCCTGCTCACACTGTCTCTCTCACTCTCTCTCAAAAATAAACATTTTTTAAAAATTTAAAAAAATGCCATCAAGTAAAAGACAACCCAATGAACAGAAGATATTTGTAAATCCTGTATCTAATAAGGTACTTGTATCTAGAACCTATATGAAGAACTCTTACAACTCAATGACAAAGACCAATTAAATGGGTGAAGGAACTGAACAGATATTTCTCCAAAAAAAAGTATACAAATGGCAACTAAACATGTGACAAGATGCTCAACATCACCAGCCACCAGGGAAGATACCATTCACACACACACTAACATGGCTAAATTTTAAAAACCAAAGTAACACATGGAAAAGAACAAGTATTAGCAAGGATGTGAGAAACTGGAACCATTATACGTTGCTGCCGACAATATAAAATGGTGCAACCAGCCAGGCTGGAAAGCATTTTAGCAGTTTCTTAACAAGGTTAGAGAATTACGATGTGACCCAGGGTATAAAGCCCCTGAGTACACGATGAAATAGCACGTCCACACAAACATCTGCATACCAGCGGTCACTGGAGTATTCCTTATAGCCAAAATGATGCAAACAACCCACACGTCCATCAACCGATAAATGGATAAAATGTAGCACATCCGCTAAGCCGAATACTATTCAGCAAGGAACAGGAATAAAATGCTAACACCACTGCGCCATGGGTAAAGCTTGAAAACGTCTCGCTAAGTTTAAGAAGCCAGACACAAGGGGAACCCTGGGTGGCTCAGTCGGTTGAGCTTCCGACTTCGGCTCACATCATGATCTCACGGGTTGTGGGTTCAAGTCCCATGTCAGGCTTTGCACTGATAACATGGAGTCTGCTTCAGATTCTCTGTCTCCCTCTCAAAAATAAACATATATTAAAAAACAGAAAGAAACCAGACACAAAATGTCACATATGGAATGAATGTGCTTACAAGCAATACCCAGAACAGGCAAACCTAGAGACAGGGGCCTGGTGGGGGCAGGAAGGGGGGTGGGGATTAATCACTGGTAAAGAGATTGGGGGGAGGTGAGGATTAAAATGTCCTAAAACTAGTTGGTACGATGGTTGCATGATTCTGTGAATATACTAAAAAAACAATGGATTTTGGATTTTAGACACTTAAATGGGTGAACTTTATAAAACTGTTTAAAACAAAACGAAACAAAAAAAGAGCATGGGGCACCTGGCTGGCTCAGTCAGAAGAGCATGTGGCTCTTGATCTCAGGGTTGTGAGTTCAAGCCTCACCTTAGGTGCAGAGATTACTTCAATAAAGTTCAAAAAAAAAACAAACAAACAAAAGTAGGGGGGCACATGCTTCCTGGATGAAGCGTCAGAAGACCCGAGCACTCGTCCCATGCTGCCATCCAGCTTCCCCTTGTCACTCAGGTGCTCTGTTCCCCCAACACACATGCTCACCCCAGCTGCCGTCACAGGGCACAGCGCCCGACAGCCTACTATGTGCCAGGCACTTTCCTCAACCATTCACAGAGCATCGCATGGACTCTCCTGTGACCTGATGCGGTTGCTACTATCCTACATCTGGGAAAACAGAAGTCAGACACGTTAAGAAACTTGCCAACGGCGCCACGGTGAGTGATCCCTATACAGATGGGACTCACCGTGGATGCTCACCGGGTAGCCACCGGGAGCTCCAATGTTCGGCTTCCATATTTGGCCTAAAGTGTGAACACACACTTCAAAGAATCTTCCCCAATCTCTAGATACAGTCAAAACCTGTTTATATTCATGCCAATTCTGTTAGTATGTGTCCAGTTGCAAATATTTAATTTATAGATTACCTGCTGTCATGGTTTAAAATCCTCATTTGGAATCTGCCTTCAGCTTTTTATAAAAACAGCTGCCGGAGGGGCGCCTGGGGGGCTCAGTCGGTTAAGCTTGATTTCGGCTCCGATCGTGATCTCACGGCTCAGGAGATCAAGCCCTGTGTGGGGCTCTGCACCGACAGCACAGGGCCTGCTCGGGATGCTCTCTCCCCCTCTCTCTGTGCCCCTCCCCTGCTCGCTCTTGCGCTCTCTAAATAAACTTAAGAAATAGCTGCCAGACACAATCCTCAAGGGGCCGGCTGACATTCTGACTGTGTCCGCCATACCGAAAACTACTTTGCAGCCCTCAAAGGTACCCCCGACCCCTCTTCATACAACAGAAATTGGGCAGAAAGCTCTAGTTTCTTGTGCATACCTCTGTCCTGCTGATCTCCGGATCACCAGATAGGCGTCGACCGCGTAGCAAAACAGCCACCAGAAGCAGGCACCGTACAACAGCTGGATCCACATCTGTAATCAGGAAGAGCCTGGCATCAAAGCTCCTGGAAACAGGCCCCGGATTGTCCCCATCCGTGAATGGAGCGGGCAGATGCCGGTTTCCTCTGACGTCAGGAAGCAGCACATGAAAGCCCTCCGGAGACACGTGGACAGTCTGGGAAACCAAGGCTGGGGCGTGGCCCAGGGCGGCGTGTGCCTCCATGCTCTGTCCGCCCAGCGGCGCCGGACTAGCAAGCCCGCTGGCCGGGTACACTTGTCAGCACGGGACGTAAAGGCCTCAGATGCACAGCCTTCCCCGGCATGAGGGCTGACAGTGCCTCTGAACGAGAACGAAGGAGCGTGGGCAGGAAAGGTCTTCTGAGCAGAGGGGAAGGAAGGGGCCGGTCTGCTAGAGGCAGCGGGACATTGACCAGCCTCTGGCGCGGGCGGAGACCGCGCTCCCCTCTGCGGCCGGGAAGCAGCGACGGGCACAGGGAGACAGGCTGACGATTCTGCCACAGCTCGGTGCACAGAGCAACAGAGATACACAGATTGAAATAATATATTCCGGGGCGCCTGGTGGCTCGGCGGGTTAAGCGGCCGACTCTTGATTCCTCACGGTTCCGGAGTTCAAGTCCTGCGTCGGGCTCTGCGCTGACAGTGTGGAGCCTGCTTGGGTTCTCTGTCTGCCTCTCTCTGCTCCTCCCCCGCTCTCTCAATAAATAAACTTAAAAAGTGAAGGCACAAATATGTATTTCATTAAGCACAATATATATCCCATAAATCAACAACTTTCATTGTCCTTTCTTTTCCCTTCTTGGCCAGCTGGTTTTAACTGCAGCTCCACCCTAGGTAAGGACTGTATATGTGGGCTCACATACGGTGGGGGGCAGGGGGGAGCCATACTAGCGCAGTGGTCCTCAAATTTAAGTGTCAGTCAGAAGTCCCTGCAGGGGGTGTAACATCACGGCAGACCCCACACCAAGGTTCTGAGAATTTGCATTTCTTTTTTTTTTTTTTTTTAATGTTTATTTATTTGAGAGAGAGACAAAGCACGAGCAGGAGAGGGCCAGAGAGAGGAAGACATAATCCAAAGCAGGCTCCAGGCTCCGAGCTGTCAGCACAGAGCCCTATGCAGGGCTCGAACCCACGAACCGCGAGATCATGCCCTGAGCCCAAGTTGGATGCTTAAATGACCCAGGCGCCCTTGAGAACTTGCATTTCGAACAAACTCCAGTGGGCTGAGACCACACTTGGAGGAACAGAGTGTCACAGGAGCACAGTGGGAAGAAAGGGTTATCAACACAAGCAGGTGGACTTACTGCGGTCCCCACGCAGTACGCAGCAGGCCAAAGGTCCGTCCCATTCACGTCTGAGATGCCCTTGACGAAATCGGGGAATCCCAACCACACCGCAGACCGGAAGACGATCCCTAAAACCGAGTAAGAGGACACAGTCATCCCGCGGGAGATGCATTCCAGGCCCCGCAATTGATGCCGAAACTGCACATTGTACCGGATCCTAGATGGGCCACGTTTTGTCCTTTACGTACATTCCAACGATACGGCCTGCTTTATAAATTAGGCACAGTTAGAGACTAACAACTAGTAAACATCGATAATACGCTGTAATGGAAGTCATGTGAACGTGGTCTCTAAACACCTTACTGTACTCACTCTTCTTCTCGTGAGGACGTGAGATGTAGCGAGGTGAAGCATGCAGGCACCGTGATGTGGTGTTGGGCTATACGGACCTTCCGACAGGGCAGATGACCAACCGCTTCCGGACCAGAATGGACCGTGGGGAACCAGAACCGCGGAAAGAAACTGTGGCTAAGGGTGAGCTACTGTCCTTTGTAATGGTCCTAATTCGTATCTAAAGCCAACTTGCTGCTCTGTTAAAAGTAGATGGTGGATGGGGGCGCCTGGGTGGCGCAGTCGGTTAAGCGTCCGACTTCAGCCAGGTCACGATCTCGCGGTCCGTGGGTTCGAGCCCCGCGTCGGGCTCTGGGCTGATGGCTCAGAGCCTGGAGCCTGTTTCCGATTCTGTGTCTCCCTCTCTCTCTGCCCCTCCCCCGTTCATGCTCTGTCTCTCTCTGTCCCAAAAATAAATAAACGTTGAAAAAAAAATTTTTTTTTAAATAGTAGATGGTGGATGGAAAAAGAGAGAGAGAGCGAGAGAGAGAGAAACAAGGGAGGAAAGAAACGTACACATCGGTGTGTGTACAGAGACAGAGAATAAGATGATCTAGGAATAATTATTTCGGTCACAGAGCAATCCCAGGAATTTTGATTTCAACTTGAACCACCATTAGCCACAATCATATGCCTAATGTAGTTGTTTGCTTACTTGGTATGAAGAAGCAATTATGTGAACAACAACCGGTATTTCTTGGCTATATTTTTCATACCCACGTATTAACCATTCCTGACATTTAAAGAAATGACCGAAACAGCACGATTCTGAAATGTAAAAAAGATAATTCTTTCATTCTTTAAAAAATGTATTTAGGGCCTGGGTGGCTCAGTCAGTCAAGCCTCTGACTTCAGTTCAGGTCATGATCTTGAGGTTTGTGAGTTTGAGCCCCGCGTCGGGCTCTCTGCTGTCAGTGCCCAGCCTGCTTCAGACCCTCTGTCCCCCTCTCTCTCTGCTCCTCCTCCACGAGCACTTCTCTCAAAAATAAACATTTAAAAAATAAAAATAAAAAACAGGGGCGCCTGGGTGATGCAGCTGGTTGAGCATCTGACTCTTGGTATTGGCCCGGGTCGTGATCTCATGGTTTGGGGGGTTGGAGCCCTGCATTGGGCTCTGTGCTGATGCACGGAGCCCGCTTGGGATTCTGTCTCTCCATCAAAAGAAATAAACATTTAAAAAATTATATAAGTAAATAATGCAATTAAGATTCTCACAAATTAGCTCTCCTCAATAATTTGCTCTTGACGTTTATGATTTGTAAGTTTTCCTTGCTATTAAACCCAAATACCTAATTCTCCTCAAAATAGTATACACGCTTTAAGGTATATATTAAGGTTTTTTGTTAAGAAATGTGATATGCTCTAATAACATACTCCGTAGGGGTGCCTGGGTGGCTTAGCTGGTTAAGGGTCCGACTCTTGATTTCGGCTCAGGTCATGATCTCACAGGTCATGGGTTTGATCCCTGCGTCAGGCTCTGCACTCCCAACGCAGACCCTGTTTGGGATTCTTTCCCTCTCCCTCTCTGCCCTCCCCTGCTCCGTGTCTCTCTCTCTCAAAATAAATAAGCTTAAAAAATAATAACATACTATGGAATACAATGCTAAAAAGTAATTGTAAACAGCACGAAGTTTTGTGCTATGTGCTCATGTACACTAATATAGTATGTAACAGACGACTAAGTATACAATACATAACATACTAAATCTATTCTATGTAATACACTGGCAGACTCACGTTGCATACTATACTACCAACTGTATGCTGCATAATGCGTCACCAAATACAATCTGTGTATTTAAATTGTATACAATCTAAATGTAGTGTGATACACTACCAAACGTACATTATATACGATATGAAATTTGTGTTACATAACACACTACTACACGAACACCATGTAATACATCACTAAGGAGGAACTATGCACACTGAGACGTTTAAGATACATCTTCTCGTTATCAAGCACTGCTCACAAAAATAATGCTTTTCTTCCATAGAATGCTTACCATTTACGGCACATAGCATTCCTTCGAGCTCAATAAATGCCCAATGTATTTTTGTAGCGATATGAGCTGATGAATGTCAACTTACTGTGATAAACATTTCACAATATGAGTATGTCAAGTCATTCTGCTATCTTAAACTCTTACAGTGCTCTATGTCAACTGTATCTCAATAAAACCGGAAAAAAAAAAAAAAACTCTGCCCTATGAGATAGGCATCATAAGTATTTTTCAGTGATGTGTCAGTCACCAAGCCTTGCCCTGAATTCTGCTTCTCATTTGTCAATATCACGCAACTCCCTTCCAAAAACAAGCATGTATGCAAATATTATTTCACTGATCCTCAAAAGATATCTGGGTGCATCTTTATTTTTAGATATCCAAGTTATAGAAACTAAATTGCTGTTAAGATGCTTTTCCAGAGGCACCAGGCTGGCTCAGTCAGAAGACTGTGTGACTCTATCTCAGGGTCATGGGTACAAGTCCATATGGGGTATAGAAATTACTTAATTTTTTTAGTATTTATTTAGTTATTGAGAGAGAGGAAGAATATGCAAGTGTGCACTCATGCATGGTTTTGAGGGGCAGAGGGAAGAAGGGAGAGAATCCCAAGCAGGATCCACGTTGTCAGTGCAGACCCCAATGAGGGGCTCGGCTTGAATTCACAAACTGTGAGATCATAACCTGAGCTGAAATCAAGAGTCAGGCATTTAATCGACTGAGCCATGCAGGTGCCCCAGTAAATAAACTTAAAAAAAAAAAAAAAAAAAAAAAGATGCTTTTCCAAAATGTTTCAGCAGAATCAGGAAGAAAACCAATGTCTGATTTATTTAGCCTGCACCAAGATAGTTTTATCCCTAAGAGAAAGGAAGTACTGCTTCCTGTCTGACTCCTGGAGTCTGAGAAAGTGACTAGAGGTTATACAGTATGTACTGGAAGTCAAGTTCCTTGACGGTCTCTGACCACAAGGGCACAGAACTGGAGAACAGCACGCTGAGACAGCCACCTGCGTTGATATCAGCTCAAGGCGGGGTGAAAGCTGCTGCCACCCCCTCAGGGATGTTTCAATACCATCGACAGCCTTCAGCTTCACGAGTAAAATTATGCAAAAGTACATGTCCAAAATGGTCAGCGCCCGTCAGCCAATTGCCAAATGTGGGCAGCATCTAGATCCTGATTCGAACGAACCAACTATAAAATAGCATTTATGAGACAACTGAACATACACCAGGGATGTTAAAGAATTGACTTTCGGGGTGCCTGGGTGGCTCAGTCGGTTAAGCGGCTGACTTCAGCTCAGGTCATGATCTCACGGTCTGTGAGTTCGAGCCCCGCGTCGGGCTCTGTGCTGACAGCTCGGAGCCTGGAGCCTGTTTCAGATTCTGTGTCTCCCTCTCTCTCTGACCCTCCCCCGTTCATGCTCTGTCTCCAAAATAAATAAACGTGGAAAAAAAATTTTTTTCTTTTAAAAGAATTGACTTTCATTATTATTTTCCGGCGACAATACTAGTATAGTATGTATGTTTAATTTTTAATTTACTTAAATTCAAGTTACTTAACACATAGCATAGTATCGGTTTCAGGAGAACCCAGTGATTCACCTCTCACATACGACACCCAGTGCTCATCCCAGCAAGCGCCCTCCTTGATGCCCATCACCCGTCTAGCCCATCCCCCCCACCCACCTCCCCTCCAGCAACCCTCCGTTTTCTGTACTTGAGTCTCTTACAGTTTGCCTCCATTTTTATTTTTCCTTTCCATCCCCTACGTTCATCTGTTGTGTTTCTTTCATTCCACATATGAGTGAGTTCATGTGGTTCTTATCTTTCTCTACCTTAGTTCAATCAGCACAATACACTCTAGGTCCACCCCGCGTCGTTGTGAATTAATCCAGTGGTGGGTGATACCAGGACGGGGTATAGATGAAGTGAGAGCATAGGTCCGAAGGCGGTTCCTTATACAGTCTGTGTGATTTAAGTTGGAAATTTTCCCAAAGTAAAAATGCAAACAAATGGTTTTGGAAAAGAGTTTAGGCTTTACGGGCCACAATTTCTCTGCCATCATCCACCTCTGTCCTTGCAGGGCAAAGACAGCACTAGACAATGCACAAGGGCAGGGCGCGGCTGTGTTCCCACGAAACTACTGAAGGACATGGACATTTAAATTTCATGGGATATTTATCAAAAACATTTCACGAAGTATTTTTCTTTTGATTGTTAAAAACCTTTCGGGCCACAGAAAAGAGGCAACAGGTGGGATTTAGTGTGGGGTCTGCGGTTTGGCCGCCTGTGGTAGAAAACCCAAACCTGAAAAAAATTATGTATTTATACGTATTAGAGGTAGACACATCAAGTTTTCTTCCCGATTCTGCCAAACCGTTCGGGAAACGGTTGTGGATGCACAGAACATTGTCAGTCTCTCACTCGCAGGAGTTATTAGGGAACCGTTGTATTTTCTGGGGTTTTTGTTTAATGGCAACCGCCTGAAGTTTCCCCCAGTAAGCCTGCAATAACGAACACTGTAAACTGTTTCTTCTCTTTAAACAAATGTCCCCTGGGCATAATTTTTACTGCCTGTCTTGTTTCGCTGAGTCCCTCGGTCGTCCTGTCCGGTCCCTAGGGAGCCGCCTCTGTGCTCCGAGTACACACCCTGCCCAACCTCGCGGGCCGCGCACGCTCACCCGGGCACCGAGCAGGTCCGGACCCGCGGGCGGCGCACCTTACTGAAGCAGCCGAGAAGGTCCCAACCCGCGGGCCGCGCGCCTCACCCAGGCACCCAGCAGGCCCCAACCCGCGGGCCGGGCTCCCCCACCCCGGGCGTCGAGCAGGTCCGCGCCCCTTACCCAGGCAGCCGAGCAGGTCGCAGGCGGCGGCGGCGCGCAGGATGCGGACGGAGGCCGGGGCGCGCGCCGAGGCCGGCGGGGACGTGGACGTGGCCCCCGGGCCCGCGGGCCGTCGTCCCGGCAGCAGTTGCAGGAGGCCCAGCGCCAGGCGGCACGCGCCGCCGCCCAGACACAGCGCGTGGAAGGCCCGGGGCTGGAAGCCCAGCACCAGCTGCGTGGCGGCGTCCCGCGTGGGGCAGCAGAAGGTCCCCAGGCGTGGGGAGGCCATGGGCCGTGCTCGGGGACGCGGCTCGGGTGTGCCGGGACCCCGCCGGGCCGCTGGGTCAGGTGCCCGGCCGGCAGCGAGAGGGGGGATCATGTGCCCGGGGCCGCGCCTCCCCTCTCCCGCCCCCGCCCCGGCGCCCGCGCGGGCGGAGAAGGCGCCGACCGGGGTGGGGGCTGCGCGCCCTCGGCGGACGCCACGAGGTCTCACGAGGGGGAGGCTGGGGCCCGAGCCGGAGGTGGGGGAAGGAGGCGCGCCCGGGGCCCGGGAGGGAGGTCGGCTTTCTTCCCTGCAACCCAGCCTTCCCCCAAGCCGCCTCCTCGTCTTAACTGACCTTACCAGACAAACCTGCCTCATTTGCCAGCTCTTTCCTATTTGGGACCTGACGTCCCTAATTTTGATGCGTTACAGGCGCCAGAACACGTTCATCGTCAACGTGACTGATGCGATTGGTGTTAACAGACACAATCCCAGCGGCAGGAGTTTCCTTGCAAGTCAAATCTTTTTTTTTTTTTTTTAATTTTTTTTAATGTTTATTTATTTTTGAGACAGAGGGAGACAGAGTGCGAGTGGGGAGGGGCATAGAGAGAGGGAGACACAGAATCTGAAACAGGCTCCGGGCTCTGAGCTGTCAGCACAGAGCCCGATGCAGGGCTCGAACCCACGAACCGTGAGATCATGACCTGAGCCGAAGCCGGGCGCTTAACCGACTGAGCCACCCAGGCGCCCCGCAAGTCAAATCTTAAAGACGGAAGCGCTTAGCCTAACGAGACATGTTTACACACGCGTATTTTGCACCTTATAGTTCAGTGTTCCGTGTTTACTCAGCTTCAATATAGGTTTGGGCATTCTAAATTAGCTTTCAAAAGTAATTGTTTGTTTTTTTAATTACCCAAGTTCATTTAGATTTCATAACTTTTTTTTCGTTATACATTGAAAATCAAGCTTTATTCCATGTGCTTAAAAGTTCCAGAATCGGGGCGCCTGGGTGGCGCAGTCGGTTAAGCGTCCGACTTCAGCTCAGGTCACGATCTCGCGGTCCGTGAGTTCGAGCCCCGCGTCGGGCTCTGGGCTGATGGCTCAGAGCCTGGAGCCTGTTTCCGATTCTGTGTCTCCCTCTCTCTCTGCCCCTCCCCCGTTCATGCTCTGTCTCTCTCTGTCCCAAAAATAAATAAACGTTGAAAAAAAAAATTAAAAAAAAAAGTTCCAAAATTGTGTCAGCACTAATGATAACCATCAACATACTGGGTAAAGTTTAAAAACAAACTCGAGAAGGCTGACAATAAAAGAGCTCTCCTATAGGTTATGGCTTTTACTAACCAAACCTTTAAAACAAACCAAAAAACCCTTACCAGATTTATCATCTAATAAGTTAATAGGCCCATTGGCAAACCCCAAGTGGCCACCTTTATGTCTCCCCTGGACAAATGGGCCCCTCTCTAAGGTTTTTTTCCGGTCACCCGAAGGGAATACAGCCCATTCGTCCCTCCCCCACTTATTAAACACTTAAATGCAAACACATGCCCTCCCACCCAGCTGCTCATCTGCCTTTCCACCAGGAGCTTTGCTATTTTAATTTTTTTTTCAACGTTTATTTATTTTTGGGACAGAGAGAGACAGAGCATGAACGGGGGAGGGGCAGAGAGAGAGAGAGAGAGAGAGACACAGAATCGGAAACAGGCTCCAGGCTCCGAGCCATCCGCCCAGAGCCCGACGCGGGGCTCGAACTCACGGAGCGCGAGATCGTGACCTGGCTGAAGTCGGACGCTTAACCGACTGCGCCACCCAGGCGCCCCAGGAGCTTTGCTATTTTAAAGACAAAGTTTGGGCTCAGCTCCTAGGCCTTCTTCCCCGAAGGCCCTAGGACTGGACTTCTCTGTTGGAATCCACGGTAGGCAGACAGGCGGCTGCGTTGCCAGATGGGAAACAGAGCCTTTAACAAAGGGCTGCAAACGCCAGCACTTCAAAAGGATCTGACCTGGCAGTCTATTAGCAGGGGCAGCTGCTTTGATAGAATTCTGGAACCACCAACGCTGTCAAAACCTGCACTGCTCTCGGGTATTGCACACTCGCTTGTAAAAACAGCAGAAAACATCAGAGAAATACTCCCCAAACATCCATTTGTCAGCCCTTTAGAAAGCATGAATCCTGCTCTCTTGGGCCATTGATCTCCTCCTTCGTTTCCTCTTGGAAAGCAGAGGCTGCTTCTGGAGGACAGTGTGCCGGAGTGTGCTTTAAGAGATACAAATGACAACAGAGCCTTTGTATGCTTGCTCTGATGCTGAGGGTTTGAGGGTTTGCAATGGCTCGTCCATGCAAAAGTACCAGTGCATTTCCGTTTTTGCCTTGGGCCGGAACTGCACATACCCCACGTCTCTGCTTCCCACGTGCAAACCTGCAGGCTCTGATGATTCGGGCACCAAGTAGTCATGGGGGAGGCTCCCAGGAGGGTCAGTGGTAAAGTCACCTCGGGGAGAAAATTGTTATAAATGAAGATTCCTAGGCCAGATGGGGGCCTCAGAGCAAACTTGCAGAAGGACGGACCGGAGACTGTTTTTTTGACGGTCCGAAATAACTTGAAATTAGTATAAGAGATGCAACTGACGTAACTGTGTGCAAGATGTGGGAATGATGGGGCTTTTAGGGGAGATAGTGGGGTTCGTGGGGTCCAGAGCCGACGGCCAGGAAAGAATTCTTGAAAACGTCTTTGGTGCAAAATGGTGATCTTGTTAAAGCACGGGGACAGGACCCGTGGGCAGGAAGAGCTGCCCCGGGGCCTTGAGAGACTAGTTATATACTATGGGGCTGCCGGAGGTGAAGTCCAGGGGAAGCTTCCAGTGAGATTTTTATATGCTAAAGGAGACTCACAGGATTTTGGAGGCCTAGCTATTGTCAAGCTAGGGTTGTTTTTCCCTCTAGCAAAGCATTAGCATTAAGACAGTAAGGAGTTCCCGGAGAAACGTTTTACTCTGCTGGCCTCAAGTATTTGTCAATGGGCTACAGGTTCTAAGGAAATTTAGTTCTATCTGCCATTTCCGTCTGCCTTTGTTCGTTACTACGGAGAGTGATCTCTATCAGTTCACCATTTGTTTTTCCCCTTTCCTTTGTTCTTGGGCAGCCGGGAGTGCACACATATCCCCCCTGGTGGTGGTGGTGGGGGGGGGGGGGGGCTGTCAGCTTGCCTTATGCGTCCAGAAACATCTGGAAGTACTGCAGATGTGCGACCTGCAAAGATGATCCCGCCAAGCCACAGTCAGCTGAGCCTGAACACCGATGTATCTGTGCGGTAACAATAGGGCCTTTACGTATGTGAAGTTCATTTTTGCATCCACGCTCCCTCCTTTTCTCCCTCCCTCCCAGCTTACCATCTGGATTCCACCTTGCACTTTCCGCCTGGGCTGCCCACGGAAGGTTGTCTCGGCTTTACCTTTGCTCTGCCATTCACGACCTGCCCGCCATCCCGCTTGATCCGCTACGCTAACCTCTGGAAGCGGCTCGGGGGGTTTCTCTCACAGACAGCTCTTCTCACGGTGAGTCCCCTGACACCCACAGGTCTTAATGGAAAGGACGGAGTTCACGGGGAGAACCTCAGGTAGGCCACAGAATCCAGTGGAGGAGATAGTGGGGGGCGGATGGATGGTCTGCCGAAATACACTGGTAGCAGCAGCAGAAGTGAGGACAGAGCGACTCACAAAAACCTACTGTTTTCAGAGTGCATCAGTAGGCAGGCACAATGCTCTGTGTTTTACATTCATTGTCTCACTGAATCTACAGCAGGAGCCTTTCGGGTGGGTTTTACTCTTCAACTGATGAGGACAGTATGTACCTTAGTGGGCATGGCTAAGTTCCAGTAAAACTTCATTTACGAAACTGGTGGCAACCTAGCCATTTTGGCTCCTATAGGTCTACCCACAGAGACTCTGGCTTAACCAGCAGTACCCCAGAAGGCCGGGGGGCTAAGCCCAAAATAAGAGGGAGGCTAACAGCTAGTGGGGCAGGCAAACAGGCCAGTGAGGAATGGGACACGAGAAGCTGCTGGCAGAGAAATTGCTCCTGCTTCCTCCCGCCCTAGAAGTTTCTGAGGAGAGGTCGTATGGCGTCCTGAGCAACCAGCTGTGTTTCTTAGGAATCTGTAGCCTATTCATAATTGTGCCACCTGGAATTTGCCCTTCCTCCTTCCCTACTTTTACTTCCCTTGTGCCCAGGGATTCCATGGTGTTTGCCCACAAAACTTCGGCACACCATTTGCCTCAGGCTCTGCTCTCTAAGGAACCCAGGCTAAGAATCTGCCTTCCTCATAAAGGATTTCAGGTGCTGTAGCCCCTGCCCTGCTTGGGGCCCATCTGATGACCAGCAGCACCTCTGCCTTTCAATTCCTTTCATTTCAACAGAAATGTATTGAGTGCCATGTGCAAACTGAGCAGATAAAGAGACAGGCTGTGTCCAATAAATATGGGTGTGTTTACTAGGCCTTAATAAAGAATACGTAACGGTCAAAGGCACTGTCAGAGCCAAATAAACCAATTAGTCATAGACACACGGGACAAGAGGGTGGGAAGAGATAGGGACTGAGGAGAGTTTAAAATTAAATTGTACTTGTGGTGCCTGGGTGGTTCAGTCGGTTGGGTGTCTGACTTCGTCTCAGGTCATGATCCCCAGGTTTGTGAGTTCGAGCCCCGCCTCAGGTTCTGGGCTGACAGCTCAGAGCCTGGACCCTGCTTTGGATTCTTTGTTTCCCTCTCTCTCTGTGACCTCCCCTGGTCACGTTCTGTCTCTCTCTCTCTAAAAAATAAACATTAAAAACAGTTTTTAAATTAAATTGTACTTAAGTAGAAAGACATTTAAATATCAGACCTGGGGCGCCTGGGTGGCGCAGTCGGTTAAGCGTCCGACTTCAGCCAGGTCACGATCTCGCGGTCCGGGAGTTCGAGCCCCGCGTCGGGCTCTGGGCTGATGGCTCAGAGCCTGGAGCCTGCTTCCGATTCTGTGTCTCCCTCTCTCTCTGCCCCTCCCCTGTTCATGCTCTGTCTCTCTCTGTCCCCAAAATAAATAAACGTTGAAAAAAAAAAATAAATAAATAAATATCAGACCTGAGAATAAAATTAATCAAGTTTCATGTGCATTGCGTTGCAGATGCTACTGAAAAGCAGATTCTAATTCTGCCTATCGGGATGTCTGGGTGAGGCCATGCATTTCTAGCAAGCTTCCAGAGATGTGGATGCTGCTGGTCAATGGCTCCTACTTGGAGCAGCAAGGTCCTGGAGCTTGTATCTCAACCTGAAAAGGAAAGGAACAACCAGGCCATACTTCAGTGTGGGGAGGGCTTCGTTCAAAAGAGCAGAGAAACTGATCAACGTCCAGCTAAGCCAAAGAGCATTCTGAATGCCAGTGACGAAGCAGGGATGGAGGCATGAGGTTAGCAGTGATGAGCAACATCCTTCCTGATGGTTCTGAAAGCTCCAGGGGGAGAAAACTGTTTGGGGCTAACCGGGGATGGAAGTCAGGAAACCGGGAGGAGAGGGGAGCAAATGGGAGAGGAAGAAGACTCACGAGGACTGGGGGAGACAAACAAAAGTGACGTGTGTTGAGGAAGGGAGAATGACCTGACGGTGTTCTCAGGTAGAAACTGGAAAACTGTTCACCCTGGTCTAGAAAAAAGAAGAGGCCTGGGCTATGACAAAGTCCTAACAGAAGCTCTTTTGGTGTAGGTGAGTGGCTCAGTGCCCTGGGAGGGACCTATCTAATCCCAAACGACCCCACCTCCTTATACATCATTTAAAATGCTTTCTCCCTGAAAGCCAACGAGCCAGCTGTTAAATAAATCTCAAATGAAAAACAAAACAGGATTTGCTTCACAGAGATTTGATTTTCAATTCACAGCTAAATTTGTTGGAACACAGTCATTCCATAGAGAAAAACCACTGTTAACAGTCTGATGCAGTAAATGTGCCAAAAGTAATAGTACAGGAAGTTGCAACTGACATTAACGATGGAATGAACGCCAAGGAAAAAGAAAACAAAGATACATTCAAAGATGATTATGATGCCAGTAGCTAACGCTATTATGTTAAAATGTTTAGTAACTGAGAGAATGGAGCCACAAATAAATGGGCAGGCACGAACTATTAAGAATAGTTCAGCGGTCAGTTATGTCAAGGGCAGTGTTTTACATCTAAAATCACATTTTTGTGCTTTTTCAGGATGTGCAGTCAAGCTGAAGTAATTCTACAATCCTTCATGGTAAGAAACAATTATTCTTACATTTACATGTCTGAAGACATCTCTCTATAATGCCAGCTTTTCAGTTCAATCTCCTTATTCTGTATGCTGACATTTGGAGCTTTCAGCTCAAAAAGAAAAAGAGGGTTTTTTTTTTTTAACATTTATTTATTATTGAGAGACAGAGAGACACAGAGCGTGAGCAGGGGAGGGGTAGAGAGAGGGGGAGACCCAGAATCTGAAGCAGGCTCCAGGCTCTGAGCCGTCACCACAGATCCTGATGTGGGGCTCGAACTCACAAACTGCGAGATCATGACCTGAGCCCGTCGGTCGCTCAACCAACTGAGCCACCCAGGCGCCCCAAGAGTTTTCGTTTTTAATGAGTATTTCTAATGCCCAAAAAGGAATGTAATGATTTTGAGACCCCATGCTCAGCTGTGTATTCGAGGTCAAGTAACACACACTCATGGACAATTAAAGGCAAATTCTTTTACATAAATCTGCTACCTTTGGAATGGCTTTCAAAGTGCACACACACACACACACACACACACACACACACACACACATTAAATGTACACACAAAATTATCTCTTAATAGAATTGTGGAAGCATTGTACACACTTGATTGGCAACCAAATTGGACTTCAAAACAGTTTTATATGTGCTTTTAAAATCATGAATGATGGAAATGATTTATTCAATCAAAAGTTAGTAAGTCCAGGGACCTGGATGGCTCAGTCAGTAAAGCATCTGGTCATGTTCTCGTGGTTCACAGGTTCAAGCCACACATGGAGCCTGATTGGGATTCTCTCTCCCTCTCCCTCTCTCCCTCTCTCTCTGTCCCTGGCCTGTGCACACGTGCTGTCTCTCACTCTCTCTCTCAAAATAAATATTTTTAAAAAGGTAAATCCATTCCAATTTGAAACTATGTCCTGAATGTACACATGTTCTTGAATGTCTTATCTCCTACTAAAGTAACAAAAAAACACATCGATACCATAACAAGTTCTTGGTGGGAAAAGAGGTGACAGGCAGGACAAAGAAGCATTTCTCTTTCTGAGGAGCTAAAAGGAACAGGCATGTTGATCACTGTTAGAAATGACTGGAGGGGCACCTGGCTGGCTCAGTTGGTGGAGCATATGACTCATGACCTCAGGTTGTAAGTTTGAGTCACACATTGGGTGTAGAGATTACTTAAAAATAAAATCTTAAAGGGGTGCCTGGGTGGCTCAGTGGGTTAAGCATCTAGACCTCGGCTCAGGTCATGATCTTGTGGCTTGTGGGTTCAAGTCCCACATAGGGCTCCAGGCTGACAGCTTGGAGCCTGGAGCCTGCTTTGGATTCTGTGTCTCCCTCTCTCTCTGCCCCTCCCCCGGTCACACTCTGTCTCTGTCTCTCTGTCAAAAATAAACATTTTAAAAATAAATAAAAATAAAATCTTAAAAAAAGAAAGAAGTGACAGGAAAGAAGGCCTAGCTGGTTAGTAGAAACCAGGAGGGACAGTTTCTGAGGTTAAATGTGCAATCTTAGTGACTAAAGATAGGAGATGCAAAGAAAGGTTTGAAATCACCCTGTGCACACACGGACAGCAGCGTGACACGGCGTGACCAGCTGAGACCCTCCCGTGCTGACCGTGAGGTGAGGTCGCGTGCAGAAAGGTTTATGTGGACGAGTTTCCAGGGAAAGGCAGGAAGCGCTGGAACCATGTGATCATGAAAGGGAGACCAAGCATAGATTTGCAAGTCAAATAAAGTCCCCTGAATGGTGGCTTGGGTTCCATCCCACAGGACTTGTAGTGAGGGTGCAGGCCACTGTGGTAATGTACGCTACATAACAAATTTCTCAAGCTTAGCAGCCTACAGCAACACCCATTTATTCCAACCTCCCTGAGCACAGATCACAGGCTTGCTCTGTCTTTTCAGACTGTGTTCATGGTCTTTTAGTGTACCTCACGGTTTTTTGTTTAGAGCTGGGCATGATGTCCTCGGTGCGAAGAATCGGGGTAAATAGGCTGTTAGTTGCGGGGGTTGGGGGGAAGCAGGAGGAGATGCATTCTACAGTTTATCCTTAGGTCTGTCTCGTAGTGGTGAGCCGTACCCCTTGGCTGTGAACTTCACAAATGCCTCTCAGGCGTGGGTTCCCTCCCTCCCCCCAGCCTTAGGTGGGAAAGAAAGGTTGTCTGGAGGAGGTTGGAGTTCAGGATTTCATTCCCCCCATGGTAGTTAGGCTCTGGTAACCCCAATCAGTTGGGTGTCAAATTTCTCTTGAGGGCAGGGCTCGTTCAGAACAGAATGCTCTGGCATACTTAAAAATGGCTGCGTTCCTCCCTTTCTCTCCGCAGGAAGCACAAGCAATTTTTCTCCAGTTTTCACAGTGAGAACCTGGTAGAGCTCCAAGAGGTAAAACTCTCGGAAGCATAGGGATCCCTGCAGCTTTTATTTGTTTATTTTGAGAAAAAGAGGGGTGCCTGGGTGGCTCGGTCGGTTAAGCGTCCGACTTCGGCTCAGGTCACGATCTCATGGTCCGTGAGTTCGAGCCCCGCGTCGGGCTCTGTGCTGAGAGCTCAGAGCCTGGAGCCTGTTTCAGATTCTGTGTCTCCCTCTCTCTCTGCTCCTCCCCTGTTCATGCTCTGTCTCTCTCTGTCTCAAAAATAAATAAATGTTAAAAAAAAAATTAAAAAAAAAAAAGAGAGAGAGAGAGAGAGAATCTCAAGCAGGCTCTGCATGGTCAGCACGTAGCCCAATGTGGGGCTTGAACTCACAAACTGCAAGATCACGACCTGAGCCAAAATCAAGAGTTGGACAATTAACAAACTGAGCCACCAGGCACACCGCTCCCCCCTGCCCACCCCCCCGCCCCTGCAGTTTTGACTCACAGACTCTTCTACACTGAGCCTCCAGCAATGTGTCAATTACAGTTCAGGTTTTCCTATCCTGGCGCTGACTTCTGTGGAAGTTTCTGCTAATGGGTTTCGGCTCCAGTGGGTTGTGGGTTCTCTGCATCGGCCCATCTTTTCAATTTCGGGGGCAGCAGGTCGCCCTGTGACCTTGCTTCTCTGAGAAATCTAAGAAGAGTTTCCATTTTGGGGTCTGTCAATGGCTGCAGCTCAGGTGCTGACTGGGCTGGTCTCACCTGAAGGTTTGAGTGGGGCAATATTTGCTTCCAAGCATTTGCTAACATGTTTAATGACAAGTTTTCCTTCTTCATGGGCTGTTGGCCAGAGGTCACCTTCAGTTCCTTGGCACATGGCTCTCTCCACAAGGCAGGCTTCCAGTAAGGCTCCTTGACTCGTCAAAGCCACCAAGAATGACTCACCAAGTGGAAGTCACAAGCTTTTGTAACAGAATCACGGAACTGACATCCCATCACCTTTGCTGGATTCTGTCGGTTAGAAGTGAGTCACGGGTCCTGTTCACACCCAATGGAAGGAACACACAGAGTATGAACACCAGCTGGTTGGGTGTACTGGGGAGGCCATCTTTTTCTTTAAATGTTTATTTTTGAGACAGAGAGAAGGAGGGACGGGCAGAGAGAAATGGGGACAGAGGATCTGTGGCGGGGTCTGCGCTGACAGCAGAGAGCCCGACAAAGAGCTCAAACTCACAAACCATGAGATCATGACCTGAGCCGAAGTCAGACGCTTAACCGACTGAGCCACCAGGTGCCCTGGCGAGGCCATGTTCATGTCTGTCCACCACAGCTACCTCTCAGGGTTGTCTGAAGGTGCAAGAACGCTGGAGCGTCCAACTCTGGTCAGTCACCCAGGAAAGGCTGCCCCTCGGCAGGGCACTTCAAATCCCGGGGTCTCTGAGAGCATTGGCACAGTGAGCTCCTGCCACCTGAGGGCATCCTCCTGCAGGGAGGTGCAAGCTGCCTCCTGCAGCTCCAGGAATATGTTAAGGGGATAGAAGGATAACCACCCTCTCCATCCCCAATTAAACTTGCTTGGTTTGACCCTGTGGGACGGACAGAAATGCTCAGGGTTGGCTCAAGGCTTTAAGAGAGTAAAAAGAGCTGCCGTGGCTTATCTCTTGATGCTGACCCCCTTTCTCTGCCCCGCTGGGGACTCCAGTAGCTCTGCAAAATTCCACACAACGAATGGGTTTTGAACCTAGGCTCAGAGCTCAAAGAGCCTGATTTGTGGTGGTTGTTGGGTTGGGTATTGACCTCGCCTGACAAAACAGGAGTCTTGGCTTCTGAAAGAAACTTGCCTTTCCCCTGAGAAAACCACAGCAAGTCAGACTGAGAAATTGTGTGTGAGAGTACAACTTCAGTTCTGCAACAGGCAGATAATGAGTCTGTGAGGAAAGGAGCGTCAGCCTGAGAAGAGGTGAGACCAGACGGTGCCGTGGAAGGGAGAGGGGTGGGATTTGTGTTCTGAGAAGAGGAAGAAAGTAAAATCACATTAATAATATTGTCTGACCACCTTCCATGAGCGGGCAGCGGTTAAGTACTCAATGTCTTGCTTAACTCTCATCGCAGCCTCGTGGCTCACCTTTTGTGAGGCAGCAGAAGAGCTGTATGTATGTATGAGGCAGCAGAAGAGCTGGGGCAGCTTGTGAAGGTCACGGAGGTGGTGGAGGGGAGGATCAAACCCAGGCAGATTACACCATAAACACTGCCTCCAGAGGGGACCCGGAGATTCATTTCCTGTCACCATGGATGTCAATGAACGGGTCGGACCATAGAAACGCACCTTCTCAATACACCACCTTGAGACAACAAGGAGCCCGCTTTTGAGAAGTTGGAGGGGGGTCGCAGGTGGCCCGATTTGAGGTCACGTGACCATAACTGCACTTTCAAGGAAGTATATGGGGGGATGGGGAGGTGGGGGGTCAGGACGCTCCTGTATATATACATGTTACAGATTTCAAACTTCGTTCAGATTTTATGTTTCTTTTATAGCACATTACACTAATATAGTGAGATGAGAGGACTGTGATTTCTGGGAGGATTAAACACTCTGCAGTTTTCACCCACGTGACTCAAACCTCACGTATCTAACAAAGGGGACAAAGTAGGCTCAGACTTTCGCTAATTTTGAAATGACTGCTTCGCTGGTACTCAAGTGGCCCTGAGCAGGGAATAGGAAACCCACATTAACCCCAGTGGTTTGGCTTGCGGTTAGAAACACAGCGTGTTGGGAGATAATACAACCTTAGGTCAACATGGTTGTACACACTGCAGAAACATTTGTCTGACACACGGGCTAGAGCATACATCTCAGTATCAGGATTGAAAGGCATCACTATAGAAAATGTGGGGGTGCCTGGGTGGCTCGGTCGGTTGAGCATCCAACTTCAGCTCAGGTCATGATCTCACGGTTTGTGGGTTCGAGCCCCACGTCAGGCTCTGAGCTGTTAGCACAGAGCCTGGAGCCTGCTTTGGATTCTGTGCCTCCCTCTCTCTTCCCCTCCCCCACTCACAGTGTGTCTCTCTCTGTCTCTCAAAAATGAATAAACGTTAAGAAAAAAAAATTAAAAAAAGAAAATGTGGGTAATCGTTCCTCTGAGGGAGTCTGATAATATAAATGCAATGGCTCTTCCCCTCTCCCACTCCCGCCAAGTTTTCCGGGTCTCGGTGCACTGCCCTTGGTTGAACCTTCAGAGTAAGCCATGTGTATAACCTGAGTTTCTTAAACTTGTGACATTTCTTTAGTCTGTCACGGGTGTCACAAAATGTACTCTTAAGGGGCCAAACAGTATGTATTTTTGCCTTTGCAAGCTACTCGTTTCTCTCAATTACTGTTTCTCTCAATGTGCTTAAGTTGACTTAATCAATGGTGTGATTCAGGGCATCTTAATTTGGTCTTAAGGATAGCCTGTCCAGTTACAAACTTGGTGGCGACCACGGAACGAACCAATGTGATTTCCCACAGAACACCTTTGCACTGTAAAACCTAAGTTGTTAAACGAGCTAATCAGAAAGGGAAACTTTCCCTAAAACTTTACAGTGAGAAACCTGATAGCCACCTCCTTATCCACGTATTAAGGTGACAGTCACAAGTGACAAGCCATGGAGATGTCAGGTGTTCCCTGATGGGGTGTGCCGAGATGGCCACAACATCAATGTGTGTGTTTTCCCCCAAATCCATAACCTAGTCTTTAGAAAACGCCAGACAAGCCTAAATTGGGGGACATTCTACAAAACACCTGACCAGTCCTCCTCATGGGATGCCTGGGTGGCTCAGTCAGTTAAGCGTCTGACTCTTGGTTTTAGCTCAGGTCATGATCTTACGGTTCATGGGTTCGAGCCCTATGTCGGGCTCTCCACTGACAGTGCAGAGCCTGCTTGAGATTCTCTCTCCCTCTCTCTGTCCTTCCCTTGCTCTCCCTGGCACTTATGCTCTCTCTCAAATAAACTTCAAAAAAGAAAATTCTCCAGGTCATCAAAACAAAGGATGGGAGACCAAAGAGACGACGACACGCAGTGTTGGGTCCCGGGGACAGAAAGACACTAGGGTACAGACTGGGGAAATCCAACTAGAAGTTCATGACGAGGAATGTACTAGGTGAGGGTATACAAGTCCTTCCTATGTTATCTTTGCAAGTCCTCTGTAAATCCAAAATGGTTCCAACAGATGAATTTATTATTTTTAAAAAACTTTTAATGTTTATTTATTTTTGAGAATGAGTGCAAGCATGAGCTGGGGAAGGGCAGAGAGAGAAACACACACACAGAATCCAAAGCAGGCCCCAGGCTCTGAGCTGTCAGCACAGACCCCGACGCAGGGCTTGAACCCACAAACTGTGAGATCACGACCTGAGCCAGAGTCAGACGGTTCACCGACTGAGCCGCCAGGCACCCCTCCAACAGAAGAATTAATTTTTAAAGAAGTTAATCTCACACAATATTTCCTGTGGCCCTTCCACACGTATAATTATGCAAAAGTAAGGAATGATTAATTTTTTAGAGACTTCCTATCCCTGCCTGGAAGAAATCGGTCCATTGTAGTAAAAATTCTACCACCCTTCAGACGGCCGTCCTCAGTTACTTCCTGTTATTTCTACGACTGGCCAAATACTTCTACATTCCTTGAAGTTCAGAAGAAAAGAGTCAATTGAAACAAGTATTTTGGCCAGTGGCCAGCAAAGGAATTTCCCGCATCCGAATCAACAGTTCCTCCAGCTTTCCAGGGCCCCTCCTTCCCACACGGCACCCGAATTATTTCGGCTCTAAGGAAGTACAGATG
>NW_024412778.1:37641-52244 GCF_014898765.1 Herpailurus yagouaroundi
TTGTGTTGGGGGCTGAGAGGGAGGGAATGGAATAACATTTATTGAGTTCCAGCAGTATGCGGACTCTCCTGGCAATGTCATTTGATTCTGTGGTTCTCCAGATGTGCTCTCCGAAGGGCAACCTGAGTGTGGTTTAGGAGCTGGTCACAAATGCAAGTTCCCCGTGCCTTCCTGGAGAGCCTCACAGAAGCATCTCTGGGTTTTCTTCTCTCAAAATGTGGAGTACGAAGTAAAAAGGTATTCCACAGCCACGCAAATGCTATCATAGGGAAAGAACAGAAGATTCATGCTACATTTGGGAAGGGCAGTATGTTCAAGGATGTCTCACTGAAATCTCATGTACAGAATTATTTTTTGCAGCTTGGAAATTGCTTGTGTTGGCTCTCACTGGAACCACCTAGACGGTATTGGGGACTCAGGTGTCATGTTTTTATACTGTGAGTTAGTTGGCACATTACAAGCAGGAGGGGTCGCAGAACGTGTTTGAGATTGGAAAAAAAAAATCTTCCCCAGATACAATGTTGTAAATCAAGGTAAGGTGGCCAGGCTGGTGTCAAAACTCCTATCCTTGGAGCACCTGGGTGGCTCAGTCGGTTAAGCATCTGAGTTTGGGTCAGGTCATGATCTCATAGTTCGTGGGTTTGAGCCCCGTGTCAGGATCTGTGCTGACAGCTCAGAGACTGGAGCCTGCTTTGGATTCTGTGTCTCCCCCTCTCTCTCCCCCTCTGCTGCATGTGCCTCTGTCTCTCTCTGAAAATAAATTTTAAAAAATTAAAAAAAACAAAACAAAACAAAAAAAACCCTCCCATCCTCTTGGGTACCCCAAGCCCTGCACTGACTAAGTTCTGATCTGTGACCACCAGGTCTGTGCCTTTGACCTCAGCTGAGGATCACTTGGAGAACGCAGACATGGCCCATGCATGTGGCTGCCTTTTTACCCCTCTTTTCCTCCTCTCGTCTCAAGCCCCCCTAATTTTGATTAGGTAACCGGAGTTACCCTATTGGTCTCTGCCCTCCCAGAAATCCCTGGCTTTTACTTAAAGCATAATGCCCCACGTCATACAGGGACCCCAGGGAGAAAGAAGAATTCTAGACTTGGCCGCCTACACATTTGCATGACCAGATCTAGACCCTGATTACATCTCAAAAACTACAAGGATGAAAGACAATTTACACCCCCCACTACTCATTCCCCAGGTAAAACTGTTTTGTCTCTTGCCAGGAAGTCACTAGCATTCAGAATCCTTGCTTGGCTCTGTTAGCCTCAGTAGTAGTCCTGGGTCAGGCCTGAGTTTGCGGTTTTAAGCTGGTAAATTTCGTGATAATTGGCTATGTAGTGGCATTCTCAGGCATACTTGGAGAGCTCACTCACTCACTGCTGAGCCCTCCTCCCCTCTGATGCCTTCTGCTCATGTCCACAAAAGTTGCTGATCAGCAGTGGCCTACACTTCCAGACGTCTTTCTGAGGGAGCTCCCATTTGGCTTGAGGGTGCGACAAGCTTTCCCCGATCACCACCCGGCGGGCAGGCAGATAACCAGCGGATTCTGCCTCTCCTGTGAGCACTTGGAACTATCAGCACAAACAGTGGGGCGTTAGCCACGATGCTTCCAAACCAGGAGAAAAGTCCCATTTTGTGTCTTAGAATGTAGCAGGATTCTCACACAGAGTCACGACAACGAGGCTTTCCTTTCCAGAGAGCAACTTTATTCCCGCCGGCACTGCTCAGTTGGGTTTGTTCCCAAAGAACTGAGCCCCGAATGCCACGTGGCATAGTCTTTTGTACATTTTCCACTTCTTTGTCTCCCATACGTGTTAATACGCAAACGTGTGGTCTGATGAGTGGTCTCCTGTTATAGGGTGGTGAGGGATGTCACACATGCATGTGGCCAGGTTGCCTTCCGCTATCTCGGCAGTTTTTTCTTCCACATTCCTTAGGGAAGGGAACCTACCACATTCCCCACTTTGATGCTCAGACCCCTCTATTTTGGGTCAAAGAACGTAATTTTGGTTTAGAGATTTCTATTTCCATAACATCACTATATGGGTGGCCGTCTTTCTTTCACCCGTGGCCTCAATGAGTCTGGAGACAGACCGTGCAACCAGGGGAGGTAAGCAAGGTAAGATTAAGCACCTTCCCCAAAGTAGGGTAATTCCCATGAGAGTTTGGAATCCCCCGAGAGTTGAAAACCATCCAATACCTCCCCGGGGTTCCAACCATCCCAGGTCTGGACTGGGACATGAGCAATCCTCTTCATTTGATCTGTGATCTCCTCTATGACTTTTCTCTCATCATCTATCTGTGGGCAGCAGTTGCTCAGGTTAAACTTTTCGCAAACTTCTCCGTCAGAAGCAAGCAGGTGATCCAAGGCGAAGCAATTTTGATAGCACTGCACATTTTGGTTTGCTGCTTGGCTAGTGAGCTAAGAGCCCTGGCAGTTTCATTGGTTATACATTCTACAACTGCTTGCAGCCTGATTATGCGGTTTAGCATGTACGTCGGAGTGCGGCAGCCCCAGGACCCGTCCTCTGCCCAGGTGGCAGGGCCATAATATTGGATTAGCCGCGCGGGAGGCCATTCATCATCTTTCCATTTGCCAATCTGCAGGGCACGCCCCTTCCTTTGAGTCTCCCTATCTCTGTACATTTGAACTCCTAGATGTTCCCCGCTGGCAAGTGGGAGCAGGAAGAAAGACGGGACGAATAGTCCCCAGCACATGACCCTGACCAGCCTGAAGGAAGTACCGTATAGGCTGTTTCTCCACAAAACGTCTGCTGCATCTGCTGCCTCAGGGTTAGACTGCCTATCTCACTGAAATCCCCCTTACGCCCTTGACAGTTGGGGGAGGGCGCCCATAAAGGATTTCATAAGGGGAAAGCCCGTTTGCTTACTGGGGCTCCCCCTGATTCTTAACAAGGCTTCTGGCAACACCCGGTCCCGGTGCACGTGGGTTTCCTGGCACAGTTTACTTAATTGCGGCTTCAGGGCTCGGTTCGTTCGTTCCACCTTCCCGGAGCTCTGGGGTCAGTATGCCGCGTGTGACCTCCACGTGATCTTTAGCCCTTCTGCCACCAGCTGCACCTCCTCAGCCACGGGTGCCGGCCCCTTATCTGACCCCATAGTGACAGGGACCCCAAACCGTGGGATAATTTCCTTTAGACGAAGTCGGGCTACTTCCCACTTCATGTGCCTTTTCTGTGCGAGTAGGGAAGGCTTCCACCCCAGCCTGAGAAAGCGCACACAAAGACCAACAGATATTTACGGCCCCGAGCCCGGGGGAGCTCCGTGAAGTCCACCATCACATTTTCAACTGGGGCTCCCCCGACACTCTGCACCTCGGGAGTGGCCTTGGGTCCCTGATGTGGATTATTCCGGGCACACGTTTCACATTGCTCATATACCGCCCGGGCTATGCTGGAGAGTCGAGGGAGGTAGAAATATTGGCTCCACATTGTCTCAAGGGCCGTCCGGCCAATGTGAGTTTCCTGATGGAACCGCTTGACAAAGGCTGGGACCAGGGTCTCAGGAATTGCTATCTGCCCGTCTCAAATTTCCACCATCCACCTGGGAGGTAGCTTCCATTTTCAGTCTTAAACCACATACTTTCGTGGGGTGAGTAATTAGGGTCCCATTCCGCCAACGGGTTAAGCAACAGTGCAGCGGTTAAAGCTGCTGATTCCACTGCTCCTTTGGAAGCTGCTAGCTTCGCCTCTTGGTCTGCCTTACAGTTTCCCCGTGCAGCCGTGGTGTCTCCCCATTAATGTCCCCGGCGATGCATGACTGCCACACTTTCAGGGGCCCACATAGTGTCTAAGAGTTCAGGGATTTTCTAACCATATTTTATGTCCTTCCGTCCTGAGTTTACTGGACCCTTCTCTTTATCTAAGGCCCTATGGACATGGAGGGTGGTGAAGGCATATTTAGAGTCTGTGTATATATTAACACATATCCCTGCCGCCAGTGGGAGGGCACGGGTTAGCGCAATTAGCTCTGCCTTTTGCACCCAAGTCCCCTTCGGCAGGGGCTCTGCTTCAATGACAGAATTCAGGGTCACCACAGAATAACTTGCAAGACGCTCTCCCCTCTTTACAAAACTGCTATCATCAGTGAAATGTTCAGTGTCGGCGTCTTTGAGGGGCTGATCCCTCAAGTCTCCCTCAAGTGGAGAACACCTTATCCATGACTGCAATGCAGTCAAGGTCTGGCTGGCCCGGCCCGACAGGCAGTAGGGTTGTGGGGTTCAGGGTTCGCACTACATCTGGGTGAACGTGTGGCTTCTCACATAGCATTCCCTGATATATGACCATCCCAGCGTTGGTTAGCCAGTATTGTCCCTTTTACTCCACTAACGTCAATACTGAATGTGGCACTCAGACTGTCAATTCCTGTCTCATAGTTAACTTGTCAGCCTTCAGATACCAGGAGGGCCATGGCTTCCGGTGCCCGTAGGCCGGGGAGGGGGGCGGGGCCGGCCTTGGGCCAGTGAGTCAAGTTGCTTGGAGAGATATGCCACCGGGTGATGCCATGACTCCCAACAACCGAGTTAGGACTCCCCCTGCAATACCAGCCAATACAGACACACAGAAAGAAAGGCTTGGTCGTGTCTGGGAGCCCTAAACCAGGTGCATTAGTAAGGGCTCGCTTTATTTCCTCGAAGGCCTTCTGCTGTACGGATTCCCACATCAGGGGCTCCCTCTCTCCCCCCCTCACAGAGGGGTTTTGCCAGGACTGAAAAGTTAAGGTATCCCGATCCTTCAGAAACGTGCAGCCCGAGAAACTCCTGGACCTGGCACCAGGGTTCGGGGCCGGGATCGAGCAGATGGCCTGCTTCCTCTCTGGGCCGAGCTGGCACTGCCCCCGGGACAGGTGGAAGCCAAGATATTTCACCTTTTCCTGACAGACTTGGGCCTTTTGCCTCAAGACCCTGTAACTGGCTTTCCATAGGAGGGCAAGGAGCTGCTGAGTCCCTTCCATGCAGCCCTCCCGGGACCTTCCAGCCAGCACGTCGTCCACGTACTGAAGCGGGACAGTCATGCCGATCTGCGGGGAAGGCTTCCAAGTGAGAGGCAAATGCAGTGCTGGAAACGGTTGGGGAGTTTTTGAAACCCTGAGGCAACCTGGTCGAAGTTAATTGGCCCGTGTCGCCATTTTCAGGATCCTCCCATCGGAAGGCAAAGATCAGCTGGCTCTGGGGGGCCAGGTGGATGCAGAAAAAGGCATCCTTGAGGTCCAAACAGGGCAAGAAGGTGGCTTCAGCAGGAATGAGCCCCGGAAGTGTAGAGGGGCTTGGGACCACTGGGTGTATGGTGACAGTTACCTGGTTGACTGCCTGCAGGTGCTGAACCAGCCGGGAGTCATGTGTGCCTGGATTTTGGACAGGCAAGAGGGGCGTGTTCCAAGGTGACTGGCACGGCCGGAGGATCCCATACTTTAAAAGTCTCTCCAGCTGTTTTTGGATCCCGATCTGTGCCTTGCGAGGGATAAAGTATGGTCTCTGTTGGGTGAGCTCTGCCTCGACTTCAGTTCCACAACCACAGGTGGTATGTTTCAGGCCAGGCCTCGTGGGTTGCCTTCAGCCCACACTCCTGGGATCTTCGAGGGAAGCTCAGGCACCGGTTGTGGTTCCTCCTTGAGACTGCAGAGACGCCACTCTTCCCCTTGAGGAATCGTGAGAGTCACAATCTTTGCTTCCGGTTTCCGTAGGGTCAGGGCAGCCTGTCCCCGAGACTGGAAAGTTATCTGGGACTGCAGCCTTCCCAACAGGTCACGGCCCATTAGAGCCACGGGGCAGTCGGGGAGGTAGAGGAATTCATGGATGACTTCATGGCCAACTAAACTGCATCGTTGAGGCAGCAGGAAGGGACAGTGCGTCCGACTACCTGTGGCCCCCACAATGGTGGCTTGTCTCTGTGAGAGGGGTCCACGGGTTGGGTCACTACTGAGTGTTCTGCTCCAGTAGCCACCATAAAGTCAATGGGTTGCCCCCCCCCCCCATTCATTCAGACCATGGACTCCTGGGGGCCTAACAAAATAGAGCCCGGTCTGTCCTGGTCCTCCTCGGTGGCTAGCCCCACAAAGTTGTCTTCGGGGGCCCCATGAGGCCTTGGGGCCCGTTGGTACCAGGCCTGGACCACATGGCCTCTTTCTTTCTGCTTGGGGGCTTTGCTGAGAATGGTCTGGTCTCTGGGGACACTCAGTTTTCCAGTGGCCCTCCTGACAGCAATAAGTACACTGATTCCACCCTAATTTTGGCCTGGCGGGAGGCCTTTCCCGCTGGTCCCCTTTCTGGCTTTGACCCTTTCCCTGCAGGGCACCTTTCCGGGAGCATTCTGACCGCTCCACCGAGGCGGCAGCTAACGAGCCTGCCTGTTTCGCATCTTTCTGCGTTCTTTCCCCTGTGCTGCCTGGTGACAGTTCACCAACACCTGGGTTGCTACTTCTAGCAACTGACTGGCATTCACGCCGGTGAAACCTCCCAGTTTTTGCAGCTCGCGCCAAATGTCCCCCTGGTCCCGACCTACGAAAGCTGCATGAACCATCTGCTGGTGAGTGGGCACTTCGGGATCAGGCGAGTATAGAGACGAAATGCCACACGCAGTCTCTCATAAACGGTCTCAGGCTTTCCTCAGGCCCCCTGGAGCACTTCTGATGTTTTACTCACATTTATGGCCTTCCCCCCCCCCCCCCCCCCCGCTTTCCAAGGGCTTCTGGATACCATTCAGTCCTTGCAAATCCTCCATCTATACTTGAGTCATTGGGTCCCATTTGGGGTCCTCCTCAGGGAAGTGAGCCCGAGCACAGGCCCGGGGATCTAGTGTCCCAGCTGGGGCATTCTCCTCTAACCATTTTAGGGCTGCCTGGGTAATCCAGCAACATTCCTCCGTTATCGAAGAGGGTCAGAAGTTGGTGGCAGTCACCCAGGTAGGTTTGTGGGTTTGAATTATGGACCGCATTAGCTCAATCATAGCCTGGGCTTTCTCCGTATAGGAGGGTATGGTGCTTCCAATTTAGGAGGTCCGTAGTGGTAAAGGGTTGGTACACAAAAACACGCTGGCCTCCTTGGATCTGGCCTTCCTGGTTTCCCTCAGTGGCATCAGTAGGGCTCCCTGCTGTGGCTACAGGGAGGGACCACCTCCGCTGGTCTGATTCTCTAGTCACCTTCCAGGAGGCATATGTGGTTTTAAGACTGGTGGTCTGGGTGAGTCAGTCACGTTCGGGGAGGCCAGTGGAGCTAGGGGTGGTGAGGTCTCGAGACTAAGGGCAGACTCTGATGGGGTTTCGGCAGCTAGAGTGGCTGAAGGCACAGGTGGCAGTGAGATGTCCAGTGGGACATATGGTGGTGGGGTTTCTTCAGGTTCTCCCGACAGTATGGGCTTTTTAATTTCTGGCCGGTACTTGGAGGAAGCTGTGACGCGAGCCATCCTAACTTTAAAGCTCTTTTCAATACAGAGTTTTTCAGCCAAGGTGGCCGGGACAGGACCAGGTCTTGCCAACAGTCAATGTAAGGAAATTGGTCTGGGTGGCCTGGGTCCCCCGCAATGACCCTCAACACTCAGCCAACTAGTTCCTTATCAAGTGAGCCCTCAGAGAGCCAGCCTGCCCCAAATGACAGCCAATCAATTTCACAGAATGTCCAGAGCTTTCCAGGAGTTAATTTCACACCATAATTTCCTGAATATCCCTCTTTGAAATTCCTCAACATACACTCTAGGGCAGTTGGTTTACCCTGCTTTCCACCCATTTCCTCCCCCATCAGATGACTTTCATGCATACAAGGGGGAAAAACGAGGAAGGTGGGGGACCAGTTTGGAGAGGACACACACTCGCTTTGTCCATTTCCGGCCATTCTCCTCTCAGAGATATTTCGGGAGCCTCTTAGCATTGGCGGGCTCAGTTTCAATCCGTGATACGGATCACGCTCCCAAGGAAGTCTGATGCCGCCTTAAGCCATATGAGGTCACCAAGGAACCGCGGATCAAGACTCAACACTGACCCTTGGTCAGGTCAGAACCTTTCTGTTGTCCGTCTCATTCACACATCGACTCCAACCCACCACCCTACATTCAGCGCGTTAGAGTTGTGGCTTCGTTCCTCGTCGCTGTGGAACTAGGGCAACTCTGGGAGGTGACCAGGCTCCCCTTCTGCCTCTTAGGGGCAGGTCTGCCAAAATGAACCCGGTTCTTACCAGTCTGATGGGCGGCTCTCCTTAAGCTGGTTCCTGGGCCTCACGGGTTCCGTTGGCGCACACGGGTTCTGTAGCTGCACACGGGGTCCTCGCCCCGGCACACCGGGAGGGCTCATCTCCTAAAGACCAAGCAGTCCTTCAGCGCCAGGCAAGGCCACGTCTCCTGGCACTCAGAGGTTTGTACCCTGGCGGCAAAGGAGGTGGATACGCACCGTCTCTGAATCCCGGACACGAGCCCCCATGTAATGTAGCAGGATTCTCGCACAGAGTTGTGACACTGAGGCTTTTCTTTCCAGAAAACAACTTTATTCCTGCCAGCACCGCTCAGTTGGGTTCGTCCCTGAAGAACTGAGCACCAAATGCCATGTGGCATAGTTTTTTATACATTTTCGACCTCTTTGCCTGCCATATATGGTAACGCAGAAACATGTGGTCTCATTAGGCGGTCTCCTGTTACGGGGTTGTGAGGGATTTCATGTCCACGTACAGCCAGGTTGCCTTCCTTTATTTTGAAGGTTTTGTTTCTTCCACATTGCTTAGGGAAGGGACCCTACCTCAAGAACACCCCAGTGATTTCCACTCGGATATCTGTAGTTAAGATGACTATTGCTCTCCAAAGATAATGGGTTCGAATCCCTAAAACATTTGTTACCTTATCTGGAAAAAGGGTCTTTGCACACCAGATTCGATTAAGGATTCTGAGATGCAGACGGCAGCCTCCATTCTCCAGGTGGGCCCCAGAGGCAATCAGGGTGACCTTCTAAGAGAGCGACAGAGGGAGACAGGACGTAGGCACAGGAGGAGGCTGGGTGACCACAAAGGCAAAAGTTGGCCTGATCCAGTCATTCAGCCCAGAATGCCAGCAGCCACCAGACACTCGAAGGGACCAGGGAACAGATTCTCTCCTAGAGCCTCCAGAGGGGGTGTGGCCTGCGGACACCTAGATTTCAGACTTCTGGCTTCCAGGAAGGAAAAAAACATGGTCTTCAGCAGTTTATGGTAACTTACTACCATAGCCTTAGAAAACCTACACGGCATCCCAAAGGCATTTCAAATTTCAACCTGCCCAAAGGAAACTCCTTACGGCCTACCCTCACCTACTCTCCAGCCACCAGACTCGGTTATTTCAGCCAGAAGCCCAGAGCTGCTTATACTTCCTCACTCACCCTACCCTGTACGCACACCCCTGGGATGGGGAGTGGAGTCTCGGGACACACTCAAAAGGAGCAAGACTGGGAAGCTTCTGTACTCGTCCACAGCGTTTCAGCATTCAGTCCTAACGCGTTTAGCTTCCCTGTAAAGAACACTCCTCTGCTCACACGAGCAAAGGAATACAACTCTTTATCTAGGAGTTGTATTAATTCCTTTTGTTTTTCTTCTCTACTTTGGTTTCTCTCCTGCTAGAACTGCTGCAATTAAGAGTCATTTTGCACATAATGGTGCACTAATTTCTTTTTTCTATCGTATTTTCTTCATTAGCCAGAGTTAATACTTCCTATTTCCTGCATCCTTTCCATTCCTTAGCGACCTCTCCCCAGTACTGGGCAAGTTAAAAGTGCTCAAGAAGGACTTGTTGGCTACTTTATAAAAAAAATAAAAAGTGGAAAACAGCCAATGGCTTTCTACAACTGCATTTAAAAAAGAATTTTTTTAAGGGGCGCCTGGGTGGCTCAGTCGGTTAAGCGTCTGACTTCAGCTCAGGTCATGCTCTCACGGTTTGTGAGTTCAAGCCCCGCATTGGGCTCTGTGCTGACAGCTCAGAGCCTGGAGCCTGCTTCAGATTCCGTCTCTCTCTTTCTCTCTGCCCCTCCCCTGCTCACACTCTGTCTCTCCCTCAAAAATGAATACACTTAAAAAAAAAAAATTAAAAAAATTTTTTAATGTTTAATTTTCAGAAAGAGAGATAGAGAGAGACAGAGTGGGAGCAGGGGAGGGGCAGAGAGAGAGGGAGACACAATCTGACGCAGGCTCCAGACTCAGCCGTCAGCACAGAGCCTGATGCGGGACTCCAACCCACGAGCAGGAACATCATGACCTGAGCCAAAGGTGGACATTCACCAGACGGGAGCCACCCAGGCGCCCCTAAAACTGCATTTTAAAAATGAACACTTTTAGGGGCACCTGGGTGGCTCAGCTGAGTCAGTGACCCACTCTTGATTTCAGCTCAGGACACGATTGGGGAGTTCGGGCCAGGCATGGAGCTCCACACTGTGACAGTACAGAGCCTGCTGGGGATTCTTTCTCTCCGTCTCTCTTTGCCCTTCCCCTGTGCTTGCTCTTAAATAAACTTAAAAAAATAAAAAAAAAAAAACACTTTAAAAATAATAGCTCTTTTTGAATACTCCCAATTTGAAAAGCATTGTTTTATATATATAATAAAAATCTTGGTTTGCAAGCATAATTCGTTTCGGAAACATGCTTGTAGCCTAAAGCACTTGTATATCAAAGCGAGTTTTCCCATAAGCAATAATGGAAACTCAGATGATTCGTTCTACAGCCCAAAAATATTCATACAAAAATGATTACAATACTGTAATATAATACAAAATAATAAAGAAAATACAAAATATAAAGAAATACAAATTACTTTTGAAAACCTTCATGGCCATGTGAAGGAGACAAGAGAGAGGAGGGTTACTGGGAGACTTTCACCATTAGTAACAGACATTGGCTACAGTACAATACTAATAAACTCTTGTCATGTACTGTATTTAATGTAACTGGCAATAAGGCAGCAGAGGAAAGGGTCTCTATCTGCAGACAGCCTGACCTACAACGAAGTAAAGGATTCCTAAGCTCGTTTTTGTATGGAAAAGCAAAGGACTTAGGTGCTTGAAGTGACAAAAAATACACCAATACCAGTTTTGGGCACCTTTCAACGTTCTGAAAAATCACTGATTTCTGCCAAACACCGTGGCCTGAGACTGAGCGTCTGAGCATGGGAGACAATCACCTTCAATCCTGCAGAGAGAGAGAGAGAGAGAGAGAGAGAGAGAGAGAGAGAGAACCATTGATTCAGTTGTGATTGTGGGATATTTGGAGTCATGTACTACTCGTATTGTAAGACATTGCTTGTTTATCAAGTTAAAACTTATTAGAAACAGTTGCTCATCTTGTGGAACACTTGTAGAACAAGTTATTTACAATGCAAGGTTTTACTGCACATATTTCTTAAAGATTAGCTATTAATTAAATCTCTAACATTTGGTTCAATTTGCCTTTTATTCATTAATTCATTCACTGATAAAAGTGTGTGTGTGTGTGTGTGTGTGTGTGTGTGTGTGTGTGTGTGTATTTAACCACCAGCCAGAAATGTGACCATTTACACATAACATTTGAAAGGACATATCTCAAGGGTGCCTGGGTGGCTCAGTGGATTAAGTGTCTGACTTGGGCTCAGGTCATGATCTCACAGTTCATGGGTTTGAGCCCCACGTTGGGCTCTGTGCTGATAGCTTGGAGCCTGGAGCCTGCTTCAGATTCTGTGTCTCCCTCTCTCTCTGCCCCTCCCCCAGTAGCGCTCGGTCTCTGTCTCTCAAAACTGAACAAATAAACAAAATTAAAGAACACGTCTCCAAGGTAACAGGATTGGAACTCAAGCAAACATAAATTAGTACCCAGTTTTATTAGGCAAAGTTTGCACATAGGATGCTTCAGACTTTTTCTTGTTTGGAGATCAAGGGAACCTCAAAAGGTGGCTCAGTGTCTAAAGGTCTTACAGAGAAGAGCCAGCTCCCTAGCTCAGTGCAAACTGCTGTCCAATACCCAACCCCAGCACTGGTCCCTGTGCATAGAAGAGCCTGAGTGTGAGTCCCCCTTGGGACGGGGCTCAGCAACCTCAAGCAGAGTTATTAAGCCCCTCTGGGGCTCAGTTTCTTCCTCTGTAAATTGGGGTGATGCATGCTCCAAGAAACTTTGGACTTGAGTCCATCTATGTAATGTGCTTGGTACAAAGCAGGTTCCCTGTGGATCGTGGCTACTATGTCTTAGTTGCTGTGGCTGCTTGCTTCCTCAACCAAAGGTGCTGGGTGCTAGAAGCCAACTCCCAATGTGGATTACATGAATGGGATAATGATGCCATGCACAGGTAGAGACCCCCCCCCCCCCCACAGAAGAGGAAATCTCTCCTCTAGAGATCTGTAGATGCTCCAACTAACAAGACCCAGGGTAAAATCCTTCTGAGGTGAGAGGGGGAGAAGTGGGGGTGCAGTTATGCAGATGCAGCATTCAGCTTTTGTCTCTGGGCCAAGATCTACAACTAAGTTAAATTCCAATGTTTGTAATAATAGCTGGTAGAAATCGAGAAGATGACAAATGGTGGTGAGGGGCAAAGTCACCGCGTCACTCTTTTCCTGTGGCTGCTCTCTTACCTGGACTGACTCTCCACCATCTGAATTCATAGGGACCCTAACTCAGGTACACAGTGGGTTAAGTAGAAAATGGCTACTACTGCCCTCTAAAAATTGCCACAGGTGTTCTGCAAAGCTTGACGGTACTAACCCACTACTTTGAAAGGTAAAGTTTTGGTACTCTATCCTCCACTACGTTTTATAATTACAAATCCTCGTGTCTTTTTAGAACCAAAGAACCCTAAAATAATTTGAACTCTATTTCATAAAAAGGATTAGCTATTGATGAAATCTCTGAAAGTTGGCTCGACTGGTCTTCTCTTCATTGATTGATTCATTCACTGTCAATAAAGTAAAAGAACTTTTATTTGTCAGTAATCTCCACACCCAACACGGGGCTGGAACTCACAACCCCGAGATTTAAGAGTCACATGCTGTATGGACTGAGCCGGCCAGACACCAAAAGAACGACCTCAAGTTTCACCTGTCTCTTCTCTATTAAAGGAAGCCTCAGATTTGAAAAAGTGGCATATACCTAGGGCTATTGAATGCTTAGATGTTGATGGGTCACAGGGTCATGTCTACAGGTCCAGGAGAACATAGGCTCATAAAGCCTATTTGTCCCTAGCTTTCTAACAGAAAAGCTAGATGCTAACAAATATATTCTGTCCTTAGAAAATCTGGCTGAGTTATGAGTTCTTAGAAAAGAAAACCATTACCATTGTAAGTCCACACTGGTTCAGTGTCATACTAAACTCTTCCAAAAAGGGTGCGAGGCTAATAAATTGGGGCAATGCCTTTCAGTCACAAGATACTGATGGTTTCCAAGATACATTATACTGTCTTATAACGATACAACGGACATGATACAGAAGTCTAGGTGTGATGGTAGATTTGCCCACCTATATAAACCCAAGACTGTCAACGAAAGGATTTATGAGGGTCTGGGAAGAGGGCATCTATCTCAAAGCAGGCCACACAGACTTGATCCAGTCCCTTCTGCTGTATTTATTAATGTCTATAGATAGAGCAGTCTTAGACCTATTCAAATAATGCTAAGCTGGGAGGAATGCCTAATGTGAAGATTAAGAAAAAACTCAGTAAAATTAAATTTACTAAGGATAAACGTCGACCTCCACCTAAGTTTGAGAATGAACAGTATAACCCGTTCAAGCGGTGGATAGGTCATCTGATTACATGATCAACATAAAATGTTAAAGATGACTTTGGCTGTGACTTACGGGACAATGAAATCTTGGTCTCTGCTTAGTGAATCTAGTGGCCTGAATTTCAGCCCTAGTTAACGGAGATTTAAGTTAATAATCACAGGGCAGGGCGGTGCGTTTTGAGACTAGGGAACTTCCAAAAACTCTACGTGCGTTTTTATGGCCCTTTGTCTTTCGGTGTCCCGATCCATCCACTTTTTAAATCAAACGTCTTAGCTGAAGATAATTACAGATTCACATTTAGTTGTAAAAAACAGTACAGGGACATCGTTTGCAACCTGCACCTCAGTCAGAACATTAACACTGATACAATCTGCCAAGCTCGGTTAGATTTCCTCAGCGTTGGTGCACCCCTGTGTCTATTTAGTTGTGTGCAATGTAATCATTTTGGGCAGGTTTGCACGACCGCTGCAGTCAAGGTACACTTGAGACGGATTCTAACAGGCACACACTCCTTACATCTCCCTTCACAAAGAAAAACTCCCCATTCCTCTAACTGGAGACATTCTGGACGTTACTTACGGGGCAGTAATCAGTGCCCAGAGCCAGAAGTGCGGAGTGAAGTTTGCACTCTTACTTCAGTTGCCTGGATGATACCCCAAACCATCAGTCACAGAATGGAAATCCCTCACTTGACCACTGAAGAAACTGAGACCACAGGTGAGGTTCCTGGTCTCTGCTCCACAGTGACAGAGACCCCTCACTCTTTCTGTCCAGTGGTCTCCGAGCTTGTCCTTGAGGTCTATTCCATCCCCACCTGCTGCAATTGAAGAGACAAGCGAGCACCAGCGTCCAGTGACGTAACTACAAATAAAATAAAAAGATTTTGTTTTTTGTTTGTTTT
>NW_024412778.1:82244-89897 GCF_014898765.1 Herpailurus yagouaroundi
GGCTGAGGTCAGAATGTTTATTTATTTTTGAGAGAGAGAGAGTGCGCGCAAGCAAGGGAGGAGCAGAGAGAGAGAGGGAGACACAGAATCCAAAGCGGGCTCCGGGCTCTGAGCTGTCAGGTGGGACACCAACAAGGGGCTTGAACTCACAAACAGCGAGATCATGACCTGAGCCGAAGTCGGACGCTTAACCAACTGAGTCCCCAGGCGCCCCGGAATGTATTTTAAGCCCACTTTGTGCACTGGGCTAATTTGTCCTGTGGCTCTTTGTCCTTAGTAGAGACCATGTTCATCCTATAATTAATTAATCCTCGCTTCCAGAAAATGTATTTGTGCAGATAATCCCATGACAGCATGAAATTTTAATTTAACTGTTAAAGCGTTTTAGATCTCACAAACTGGTGAGAATCTTCCAGTGTTCTGTTCCCATAAAGCCGACTGGAGATAAGAAAATTAACGAGCTGTCTTTTTAGAGAAAGTTCCGCTTGTTAACTTCCAGTACTCTTCCTGTGTTTGTATCCACACTGATCAAAATTCTACCTGGCCTAGCTCATTCTTTAGGACCTTGGGTGAAAGGACAGTGGGCACAGCCCTTGGGAAACCTTCTGCAAGGTTTCTCTTCCTTTAGTCACTGAGTGCTCCAGCTGGGTTCCAGGTACCGTCAGCAGGGAGTGTGTGTGTTACGGTGAGAAACCGTCAGGAGCCACCTCCCTCAGTCTTTGCTGCTCCACCTTGTGCCGCCACCCACAGGAGACCTCGAAAGGGGGGTGCTCGGGCTCCATCCATCAGGACCCCTGGGTGTATTTTAAGCTCCCCAGGTGATTCCACCTTGACCCTTGGCCTCCTACAGCCACACTGGTCCCTTTAGCTCAAGCTTCCCCAACTAGCAACTCCCAGGCTTGACAAACGGGAGCCCGGTTCCCCTGGGGTCTGCATCCCCACTGCACTGCCCAGCGCCTGACACCTTATGGGCACTCAGTGAATGGGTTCTCAAGTTCAAGGGTGCGTTCTTTTTCCTTTTGCATGTTGCATCTTTCTGTGCGTATATTCGGGGATGTAAGTCTAGGGTTGCAAAGCCATGTCTTTCGTGAGTCACCCAACCTTATGCATCACTGCTGAACTTGGGTGACCCAGCCAAAATAGGCTTTTGAATAATATAAGTTTATTGTAACATGTAAGTGATATTCCAAAATCTGTTTCTAAGAATAACTTTATCTTCAGCTCTTATTGACTGATTACTTAAAAACGGTATCATCAACAACAACAAAAATCACTGTATACATTCTCACCTTGCACAGGATGAGCAGGATTCGGGGAGCCTTACCTAGAGGCTCAACTGCTTTTTTTTTTTTTTTTTTTTTTTTTTTTGTTTATGTATTTATTTTGAGAGAGAGAGTGCGCACATGCACACGTGGAGAAGGGGCAGGCAGAGAGAGAATCCCAAGCAGGCTCCATACTGTCAGCGTAGAGCCCGATGCGGGACTCAGTCCCACAAACCGTGAGATCGTGACCTCTGCTGAAATCAAGAATCTGATGCCTAACTGAGCCACCCAGGCACCCCCAAGGCTCAAACGCTTCTGAAGGGTGGACAGTCGGGAAGCATGCTGAGCCTTAGGGCTTCTGTTGGGCCTTAAAACTCCGTTAAAACCTGATCCCTGGAAACATTACTGCCGGTTTGGGGCCAAGAGAGGTAGGGGGATGACTTCGAGTTTCTTCGAACACAGTGGACTGAAATCTGGGCTGTGCATTGGAATCACCTGGGGAGCTTGGAGAGCTATTGATGCCCAGTAGGATATACACCCTCAGATCAGTTAAGTCAGGATCACGGCATGAACCCAGGTATCGATGATTTTAAAGCTTAGCAGGAGATTCAAATGTGCAGTCAAGGTAGAGAATCACAGCCTTACGTTTTCACCCTAACTCATGCTGGTAGGTGCACAGCCAGGTACCAAGAGTTATCTGCAGAGCTCAAGAACACAGTTTAGTCCACCTGGCCAGAGGGCTCCCTGGGTGCCCTGAACAGGTGTGTTTTCTGAGCTTCAGGAAATCCCTTTGGTTCCCTTTGGGCCAGGGCAGGGGAGCAGGGTCCAGCTGTGGCTGAGCTCTGGTGGCCTCGGGGATCACTAGACGGGTAAGAGGGCATCCTCTGTGCCGAGGCTGGGGCTGAGGGATTTTAAAGCAGAAAAAGATTGGGGTGATGAGCTGTGTTTGATGGGGTGCTGGCTCCCAGTTGCGGACCTGCCAGGTGCTGGGCTAAATGCTTTGTTGCAAGGATTCTCTAAGTGCTGATTCCCTGAATCCGCAGCATCCGCCTCCTCCCGGAGCTTGTCAGAACGCAGACTAACAAGCCCTGTCTCAGACCCTGGACTGGCAGCATCAGAATCTGTGTTTGGGGCCCAGCGAGATGTTTTTAGGCTCCTTCATGGCATCCTGATTGTAGGCTGATTTTTTTATTCTTATTTATTTATTTGTTTGTTTTTGAGAGAGAGACAGAGAAAGAGGGGGAGAACCCCAAGCAGACTCCGCACTCCGCACAGAGCCCGATGTGCGGCTAGTCAAGGGTAGGACGCTTACCTGACTGAGCCACCCGGGTGCCCCGGGAACCCAGTTTTATATGCTTTATCTTATTCCTTATATCTCTCGAAGGCAGTGCTCATTACTTTTTACGTGTGATAGCTATTGGAACAGATGTTTGGGGATAGACGTCCAGAGTTGCAAAGCTGGTGGATGGCAGAGCTGTGAACTGGGCTCGGCTCGGTGCCCTACGGCCCTGGAGGTGGGGCTCTGGGACTTGGGGCTGCTGCTTTGAAAGCCCCTGAATCCAAGTTCACTTTCATGCGTGTACTTCCAGCGTTGACAAGATGAAATGAAATATAAGGTATGTAAGTGTATGGTTAGCAGTCAGTGATTCACACTGATGTTTAGCTTTTTAAAGAGTGCTTATCTGGACCTTGTGGAGGGTTGCTTTCCACCTTATGAGTGACTGTCATGGCTTGGGTTTTTCTTAAAATCCTGTGTGTGTGTATACTTAAACACAGACACATCTTTACAGACGGCAAAGCAATACTTACTTCCATTTGAACAGGCAAGCAAAAAAAAACCTCAGCAAGGTGTCAAGCCTGTAGAGTCATGTGGGAGTTAGGAAACCGGATGCTAACCCCTCCTTGTGCACTGACCTGGGAGAGTCACTGAAAGTCTCTGAGCAGTTTCCCCGTGTGAAAGTTGGGGACATATCAGGGAGGTTTGAGTATTGGGCTAGAGGGTTTTATGCACGTTTTGGGCACACGTGTATGCTGCTGATGGTATTACGGGCAACACTAGTCAGATCCCCGCCTCAGCATGTCCTTCCAGCAGGCGCCCTTGGTTTGTCGGGCCGAGGGCTGATGCTGCAGGTTGACGGCGGCAATGGCCAGGGCCACGCGTTGGCTGTGGAATCCCAGGGATGCCCTGTCTCCGCGACGGGTTAACCGAGCCACCGTTTGTCCGGACAGCAGGTAGCCACACACTCTTTACTTCCCTTCAGTCCTCAGGGGGACAACAAGAGCACATGGAGGGTTCTAGAACTAGAAGACTGGGAGCCAGTCCTAGTTCCAGAAACTTTTTTCATACATGGAAACCAGGACCCAGAGTCTCAGGGTTGAGAATTTGCTGTTGGCTGCAGATGAATCATGAAGGTATTTTCTGAAGTTAGCACTTAAGATAGAAAGTATGATTCAGGTTGGAAAGAGTACGCACCTGTCTGCTCCAGCAGTTACCTGAATATGCTTATGACGACATTCTGATCGGGGTGGGTTAGTTACGGCGAATGCTTTCGTGATGAGAAAACCAAAGCCTGAGACCTAATGCAGCATGATTCTGGTGTCAGGTTCAGCTGGGAGAACACTGCAGCCCAGTGTTCTTGAAGGTCAGTAGTTGGTGTCTTCAGAACATAAGCAGGTGTTTTTCCAGCAGCATGTCCGGGTGCTTCTGAGGGTTTGGATGTACAAGAGGCAACGTACACACTATTTACACTATGTCAGGTGAGTGTGATTGGGTTGATGGAAGACGGAAAGAGACCCTCACATCCTGGGATGAGGAATGCCGTGCCAGGGCGCCTGGGTGGCTCCGTCGTTAAGCGTCCGACTCGGCTCAGGTCATGATCTCCTGGCCTGTGAGTTCGAGCCCCACATCGGGTGAGCCTCAGCCCTGCTTCGGGTCAGCCCCACTTCCCTCTCTCTGTCGCTCTCCCTCCCTCTCACTGCCCTTGCTCACTTGTACTCTCTCTCTCTGCTAAAACATAAAAAAGGAGTAGTGTGCCAGCATACATGTCTTTGAGGAGTCTTTTGGGACTCTGCTGTTCACCTTTAACCAGAGTGTGAGATTCTGTGTGCCAGCCATCAGAGCTGGTGACGGAGGCAGGCTCTGCAGTTAGGGAGCCGTGTATGCAGCACGGGGAGCTCCCTAGGGAGCTGGAAGAACCAGCAGGAGCACGCCTGCGGAGCAGATGTGAGGCCATAAGCCGTGGGGATTAGTGTGTGGCGGGGCCATGAATCACCGGCCCCACTGCCTGTCCAACCCTAAAGGGCGTGTAGCGCTGTGGGGCGGAGGCACCCGCTACGAGCCCCAGCTTCACCCTGGCTGGCTGATTTATCAGGTGTTCCCCTGGCCAAGGTCAAGACATCAAATACTTGACGTCTCCTGTTTCGTGTCTAGGCCTTAGCAAAAGCCCACCTCGTAAGGGGTCAGAGGGAGGGTGAGGACTTATTTGTTCTGGTTTCCGGGCAGCAGGTGGCCAGATGCAAGGGCTTTCACGGACCGAGCATTTGCAGAGGAGAGGAGAGGAGAGGAGAGGAGAGGAGAGGAGAGGAGAGGAGGGGAGGGCGTTGTCAGTATCACCTCGACCCGACCGTTTTCTTTCTCCTGATAACAAATGTTTTCTAGTATTGTTCTGGCAGAGGAAACCTTCGGGCGCTGCTCAGCCTCGGTGTGCTAGGGCCCGGTGTGCTAGGGCAGGGCACGCCTGACAGCTGCAGCCTTAGAGGAGGGCTGAGCTGACCGTCGCAGGGGCAGTCAGTTCTCCGGCTGGGGCAGAGACTGGCCTCGCCGGGGAGTGTGGGTGCTCTCGCTGGCCGCTTCCCGTCACCCCTGGGGAACTAAATCCTTTCTCGCTGGCTCTCCCCTTAAGATCATGAGTTGGCTTCTCCTCTGCAAGCCTGCCAATTCCATTCCCCGTTTTCCCAACCTTTCCGAAATTCCCCTCTCCTAGGTGATGACTGAGAGCATGGTTCAAAATATTCAGTGATATTTGATCTGCAGGTTTTTGCTTCAGACTTTGCTGTGAACCTCTGTTTCTTTTTAGTCACGTCCCCCCCACCCCTCCCCCGGGACCTCATTAGGAACCTCCCAAGTGAGTGCTTGGTTACTGAGACCTTGAATACCAAGGGTTCCTCACATTGCAGAGCCCCTCGTGCTCATCTGTGTGTGGTTATCAGGGCCGAGAACTGGAGAGAGCCAGAGCTGTTGTGATTGAATGGACAGCAGCCTCTGTGGAAAAAGGGACCGTGTGGGCTCACCCACCTGGGGGGGGGGGTCCCAGGTGTGTCTGCCATAATAGGAGACGTGGGGCTCGTACACATGCCGGGAGGCCTGTCCATATGACCGTGTCATTCCTGCTGGCTTCGTTCTCAACCAGATTCTGGGGTACCTGGGTGGCTCAATTGGTTAAGCATCCAACTTTGGCTCAGGTCATGATCTTGTGGCTCGTGAGTTTGAGCCCCGCATCGGGGTGCAGATGCTGGAGGCATTTTGGTTGCGCTAGCTTGAGGGGAAGGTGGCTGTTGGCATCTCGGGTGAAGACCGGGGGCACTGCTCAGCCCCCTACAGTAAACAGGATGCCACCCCCTCCCCACCGAGAACCATCTGTCCCAACGTGTCAGTGCTGCTTCATGGAGAACTGTGGCCTGGAACCCTCCCTTTCTCCAGGGACTGTGGTCCCTAGCCCAGGGTAGGGTGGTATGACCCGGTTGTTGGGAGTAGGGCAGAAGGGAAAGCGATGGGAAAGCCAGTAGTAGAGAGATGGTTTCCTCAGGACAATGGAACGGTGGCCGACAAGGAGCCGTTGCGAGTTAGACACTAGGTGTGGACCCTGGGGGTGCCGTGTGTCCAGAGTAGTGTGTCCGTGTGTCCGTGTGTCTCCAGAGTAGTTCCGGTGGGTGTTCATCAATGCCTGCTAACGTGTTTGTCAGTCATCAAGCCATCTGGGCTTCATTTTTTAATATTTGTTTATTTATTGTGAGAGAGCAAGTGAGGTAGAGTGTGAGTTGGGGAGACGGAGAGAGAGAACCCCAAGCAGGCGCCTCGCTGCCAGCAGAGAGCCTGACGCGGGGCTCGAACTCAGAAACCTGAGATCGTCACCTGAGCCAAAGTCGGATGTTTAACCGACTGTGCCACCGGGCACTTCAAAGTTGCCCCTTGTCTGAGAGGACAACGGTCAGCTCCGTTGTGCGGAACCTTGTCCTCCACCCCCTCTCTGGGTTTGTCCTCTGGTCCCCGCTGGTTGATCTTCCGCTGTTGTTCTCTGTCTTTACGTTCTGTCCCCTGGAACCTTCTCTTGTGTGCTTTCAGCCCTGCCTGGTTTCTAGGCACCTGCCAGGCACTCCTGCCCCTCAGCTCCACCTATTCTGCAACTTCCTTTTGCTTCCTACCCACACACCATGCCGTGGCGTGGGGGCGGTGGGTGGACCCAGCTGTGGTTAAGTGCCTTGCGTTCGTACATCTGGTAGACCACACCGCCTGTGAAATCTGTTTCTGTTTTCTTTGTGGAAGGTGTTCGGGGCTTAGCTGGAAATGCCCGCTCGGGAGGTGTTGGGCTGGGGGGGAGGGCACAGGCTGGAGGTCCACCGTGGTGGTGAATTGTGCTTCAAGGCTCTGGATGGGGGCAGGGGGCCCAAGGACAGCAGAGAGAGGGAAGGGACGTGGCGAGGGAGGAAGACAACAGGTAGGGAGGGGGCAGCCCACACCAAGGGTGGACTGTGGTCTAACCTGCGTGTGGACATGTCCCAAAGGAACATCTACTCTGGGTGCTGAGTATCTCGCCTTCCCTGTGATTGCCCCGCCCCTGCAAATATCCAGGTTTGCCTGGAACTGCCTCCCGGAGCCACCATGGGAGGGGTTAGGATAGGCATCTTCTGGGAAGAAAAGGGGTCCCGAAGGGGGCAGAGACGGTATGCTGGGGTTTTCTCACTGCACGTGAGCACAAATCCCAGACACCTGCATCCCGTGAGCAGACACACAGCAAACCCGTCCATGGGTTTCTGCCCCGCAGCCTGGTGCCAGCATGAAGAACCAGGCGGCTGTATTAAGCTTGCTGCTCGTGTGTCCTCGTTGGCCAGTCAAGGTCGTCTCTGCTCTGGAAAGTAGATTTTAGCCTGCTTACCCTGGAAACGGCTTGCTGATGGGGAGAAACACAATAGCAATATTTACTGTAAATAGGGTGACCTAATATTTTTGTTTTAGAGATGGGAGTCAGGAAATTTGACTTGAACTGCCACTTTTTTTTTTTTTTGCTTGACCTGTACCTTGTGCTTTGTGGTTGGTCGCATGGAGGAGAGGGACCAGAAGCCCATAGGAACAAGGGGCGGGTTGGTATATATGTGCACGTGTGTGTGTGTGTGT
>NW_024412778.1:89907-103940 GCF_014898765.1 Herpailurus yagouaroundi
TGTGTGTGTGTGTGTGTAGCCTGTGGTTTCTGGGAGTCCTGTGTCCCCTTCTCCTCCCCTCCCCCTTTCCTTCCTTCTCGGGTCCCACTTCTTCTGCCCCATGTCTCTATTTCTTGACTGGTGAGTTCAGGTAAAATCCAACCCTTGCCTGCCTGTTTCCTCGTCTGTAAAAGGATTTGGAAAACCCTACCTTACAGCACTTATTCCAGAATGGGGAGGGTCTTGTGTGTTGCCTGAAAGTCAGATGGTGCCCAGCAGAGCAGGGTTAGAGCGGACTAAGAACATCGGATGCTCGCGGCGCCTGGGTGGCTCAGTTGGTTGAGTGTCTGACTTCGGCTCACGTTGGGATCTCATGGTTCGTGAGTTCAAGCCCTGCGTTGAGTTCACTGCCTTCAGTGCAGGGCCCACTCTGGATCCTCTGTCCCCGTCTCTCTCTCTGTCCCTCCCCTGCTCATGCTCGCTCTCAAAAATGAGTAAGTGTTAAAAAACAAAAAACACATCTGATACTCAATGTGTGCCTGCCCCCCCTCGCTGTTCTCCCGCTGTGTGCCGGTTCCTTTGTTCCTCCCTGGTCCCACGCCTTGCCTCCTGCTTTCTTAGACACCTTTATGCAGGCATAGGACTTCCTAATTCACCCATATTGGGGCGTCTGGGTGGCTCAGTCGGTGAAGCGTCCGACTTCCGCTCCGCTCGTGACCTTGCGGTTTGTGGGTTCAAGCCCCGCGTCGGGCTCTGTGCTGGCAGCTCAGAGCCTGGCACCTGTGTCAGATTCTGTGTCTCCCTCTCTCTCTGCCCCTCCCCCAGTCACACTGTCTCTTTCTCTCCCAAAAATAAACATTTAAAAATAATTGAAAATAGAATAAAATTCACCCGTATTAAGTGTGCACCTCAGGGACCCAGTCCCCTCAGAGCTGTGCGCCCATCACTGCTACCCAGTGTTTGGGGCCATTTCCATCACCCCGGAAGATCCTTTGCAGCCTTTGTACCTCCGTGTTCCCGCCTCAGCCCCAGGCAACCTCGAATCTTCTGTCTCGAACAGGTTGGCCTGTTCTGGACATTTCCCACAGACGGGAGTCCTGCACTCCTCTGGCCTCTGCGTCTGGCTTCATTCGCTCGATGGGACCTTTTCCAGGTTCATCCACACTGGAGCGCGTACCAGCATTTCCCTTTTCCTCGCCGAGCGCTGTTTCCCTGGGCGTCAGACCACATTTGTCCGTTCACCAGCTGATGGACACGCTGAGCTCTCCACGCGGGCGGTCCTCCACGTCTTATAGGTGCTCTCGGGAGGTGGCCGGGCTCTGTGGTCACTTAAGTCCTCGCAATATCCATCCCATCCCTCGTGAGCAGGGATGGGGGTTTTCCTCTTAATGTATCGTAGGGCTGTTAGAAAATCTAATAAGCCAACTATTTGAACAATGTGTCTCGTGGCGTTTCTCTCTGACCTCAGGAAGGAACTCTGAATTCTTGTAATGTGGAGAAAAATCCCCAGCTTTGTCACACTGACAGCTAAATGGAGAGCGGTTCGGGAGGCATACTGTCTAGCGAGATTTCTCTGAAAATGTGTGGTGCGGTGTGCACATGTCTCGTCTTGCCCTCCTGAGAGGGTGGGATGCGGAAGGAACCTGGGAAGGGAGGCTCGGTCTGGGCAGAGGCGAGCCTCAGCTGTCCGTGATAGTGGCCCGCACCCCGTTGCTCCGCTTTCTCTGTGGCGTGGCACTGGCATGAGGCGCTCGGACACTTGCTGCCCTGGGCCTCCGGGGACCCCAGCTCCTTCCCGGATGTGGCAGGGCCCGGGAGGTGTCTTCCACTGGGCTCAGCCGTCCCAAGGACGGTGGGGGAGGTGCTCCTTGGGGGGTGGGGTGTCGAGCAGGGGCAGGATTTCAGTACGGGATTTGGCTGCACTTGGCCTCCTGCGGACCCCCGTGAGGCAGGTGCGGATCTTGTTGCCGCCTCCACGGGAGCCTCCCGCCCCACAGCACAGATCGAGTCTTGACTGTTGAGGCAGGTGGAGTAGTTTGCACCAAAGCATCTACGATAGCAAGCTGTGCCTCATGGTAGAGCCTTTGTTTGTTCTCACACTTGCAGTGTGACCCTAAGCCCTCCAGAGCTAAATGAGACAGAAGGAAACAAAACACCAAAACACCTCAAGAGAAGTTGAAGCTAACCTCTTCTTGCTGGCCCAGCTTCTTTTGGAAAACATTTGCATACACTGATCAAAGAGGGCAGGCACTTTGTCCACAGCCAGCTTTTCTCCCCTTTGTCACTCAGGGGCCACAGCAATGCTCCGCTAAGGGGCTCACGATGAAGCTTCTATGGAAGCAATCAGAAACCAAGCAACACTGAAACAGTGGCATCCCTTTCTTGCCTGAAATTTCACCAGGTGGCTCTTGGTGTTGATAGCCATCATTGAGCCGTGTCTGCTTACATCGAATATTATTTGTCACTTCCTGACTGCTCTACGGGGTCCCACCGACCTGTGTGTGTGCTGCGTGTCGTCTGTGCCCACGGGTGCCGGGTTTCTGTATCGACAAGGTGGCACGGGGAGGGAGGAGGCTTTCCGTTGGTCACCTGTGCTTTCGGTGGGGCATGTTTGAGTGATTGGTGGCCTTCTCTTATCTCCCACGTAGCCTTACCCAGTCTGGAGGGAAACCTTGCTTGTTAATCTGGCTGGTCCTAATGTGTCTAAGCAATTCTTAATTGCTTAGAACCCAGCCATGAGGCCTTGCAAAGTCCTTTGAGAGGAATTTTTCCTTTAAGCCTTTAAAGAATAGACTTTAGTCGGATGGTCCAATGGAGGTTTTCACGTACGTATACATCTGTCTCACGTATACGTATACATTTCACGTACGTATATGTAGGCTGACACCTCTGGGGATCGTCTGTGTTGTTGAATTCGCCCGTTCCCTCTGTTGCGCTGACCGGTGTCACATTGGCAGATTGCACGTTAGATGCGTGAGTTTCTTTTTTTTAACATCAGAGGCTAATTTTCAGAACATAACTAGGGGTGCCTGGGTGGCTCGGTCGGTTAAGTGTCCAGCTCTTGGCTTCGGCTCACGTCATGATCTCACAGTTCGTGAGTTCTGCATTGGCAACGTGGAGCCTAGCTGGGATTCTCTCTCTCTTCCCCTCTGTCTCTCTCTGACCTTCCCCTACTTGCACTGCCTCTGTCTCTGTCAAAATAAATCTTAAAAAAGATTAAATTTCAGGGCATAACTGTAAGGAGAACCAATAGGAGAACGATGTCTGTGAAGATACCTCTCCTTGTTGATGGAGGCAGGCAGCTCTGTGCCTTTTCTGACTTCTGCATTTTTGTCATCTGCCACGGAGCTCTCACTTCAACCTTGACTTGACTTGCCCACTTGAGATAAGACCTGTTTTCTACCAGATTTGAGGTCCTTGGAGACCCTGGTTTTATCAGGAGCAGGAGGAGAAGGTGACAGATGACTACAGGGCATGATACCAATTTGGAAAGAAAACTCCACTCTCCAAAAGCTTTGTACGCTTTCCCGCCCATGTACATTTATTTCTAAGCCCTCTTGCTGTGCTAACCTTTTAAAAATTAAAAGAACGTATATCACTTAGAGGCGGTCTTTTATACAGAAGATACTGTGAATGGTACTCCTGTGTATCTTTGGTTTCTATCCCAAATTCTTGTGAATAGATTAGATTACAAAAATTTTTTTTTTCAACGTTTATTTATTTTTGGGACAGAGACAGACCATGAACGGGGGAGGGGCAGAGAGAGAGAGGGAGACACAGAATCAGAAACAGGCTCCAGGCTCTGAGCCATCAGCCATCAGCCCAGAGCCTGACGCGGGGCTCGAACTCCCGGACCGCGAGATCGTGACCTGGTTGAAGTCGGACGCTTAACCGACTGCGCCACCCAGGCGCCCCAAGATTACAAAAATTTTAATTTAACCTCAGGATTAAAATCCGTCCCTGCTATTTTAACAGTTGCCTGCTTGGGATTGTCTCTCTCTCCCGCTCTGTCTCCCTCTGAAATAAATAAACATTAAAAAGAAAAAGAAGTTGTATACATATATGCAACAGAGAAAGAAAAATTGAGTATATCAAGATTGGTAAATGTTTTTTTTTAGTTAGGGAATACAGGTGAGTGCCCTCCCCCCTCCCCCTCCCCGACAGACACACTTCTTTATGCTTTTGTGTAATTTAAAACTCTGTTGCACTGAATACTTTTTTTTTCTAATTTCTAAAAAATTTTTTAAATTTTAAAAATTTTATTTGGTGGGGAGAGGGGCAGAGAGAAAATGAGTGAGAGAATCCCAAGCAGGCTCTGTGCTGTCAGCGTGGAGCCTGACGTGTTCAGACTCTCGAACTGTGAGATCGTGGCCTGAGCTGAAATCGAGAGTTGGCCGCTCCATCGTCTCAGCCACTCAGGTGCCCGCTAAATGCTGATTTTTAAGAAAGCAAATGAATGCTGTATACAGCTTTGCAGAACTTGGCTCTTCCAACTAGGGTCATTTGAAGATGGAAAGATTTATTTCCTTTTTAAAAATGCATGACATCCTCCGTTGCAGCGCATCTGGTAAAACAGTGTGTGCGCAAGGATTTTTATGATGCATAAAATAGGCTGTAAGGTGTCGCCTATGCCTTCTGACGCGTTTCATGCCTTTTCCCTCTGGCTTACGTGATGCATGGTGAAAAAGCCCTGTGGAGTTTTCGATTTGGCCCTTCTGAAATCCCGAGGAAGAGGAAGAGGAGGGGACAGGAGAGAATATCCTGGAGGGGGTGGCAGGATGCCGGCTGCGTTGTTCCTTACCCTGAGGACTCCTGGGCCGCGGTCCCTGCACCTTATCCTGGGTGGCCGGAACAGCTGAGTCTGTGTTGTCTGACTCTCCCTTTCCGGCATTGCTGGACCCCCTCCAGCAATTATTCAGAATGCGTTCTGTGCAAAAATTACCGGTTTTCTCTAACGGGGCACAGAAGTGGATACTCACGTTCAAATATTCTGATTGATGCTGTGTGGGGTGTGTGTGTCCGTGTGCTCGAATTGTCTAGCAACTTCTTTAATGAGCATTCTGTGTTGGAAATTTCTCTTATTTATGACTTCCTGGGATTTCTTGCTTTCAGTTCTTGTTAAAGTCATGTCACGATTTAGGGAGTTTGGACCCCTTTCCCTTTTAACCTGGTGTTCTACTTTGTGATACATTTTTTATTTAAACAAATTTCTGAAGGTCCTTGTGAGACTTGGAGGGATTTCACTGAAATATTGCTTTTTTAAAAATTTTTATTTGTTTGTTTGTTTATTTTTGAGAGAGAGCGCAGAGCGAGGGGGAGGGCACGAGTGAGTGAGAGCTAGAGAGAGAGAGGCAGGGAGAGAGAGAATCCCACACAGTCGCCGCACTGGGAGTGCAGAGCCCCAGGCAGGGCTCTAGTTCTCCTGATGTGGGGCTCAAACTCACGAGCTGTGAGATCATATCTTGAGCTGAAGTCAGACACTTAACGGAGCCACCCTGAAATATTCTTAATTTTTCCTTTGAACTACGGTAGGCAGGTTCCTGTCCTAGGGTCCTTGTGAGAGAATTCACACTGCGTGGTTCATAGTGCTGGATGGCTTTGAACCCTGAATCACAGACGTGGTGAGCTCGTAAGAGTGAATCACAGGGTCCCCTCCTTGAGTCTAAAGTGCGTGCCTAGGGTCGCCTGGGTGGTTCAGTCGGTTAAGTGCTCGACTTCAGGTCAGGTCACGATCTCACAGTTCGTGAGTTCGAGCCCCGCGTCGGGTTCTGTGCTGTCATTGTGGAGCCTGGAGCCTGCTTTGGATTCTGTGTCTCCTTCTCTCTCTGCTCCTTCCCTGCTCATGCTCTGTCTGTCTGTCTCTGTCTGTCTCTCTCTCTCTCTAAGACAAACATCAAAAAACATTTTTTAAACAAATAAGTAAAGTGTGTGTCTAATTTGGTGGCCCAAATGCCTGTGGTTCAGGGTTTTCAGAGGGATCTCCCCGACGCCACCGCATGAAGACAGGAAGCTGAAGCAGGTTTCTGTCCGGTCGTTTGGTTAAATGAAACTGCCCGGCCTCAGGAATGCTGTCGTACATTCCATGTCTGGTGGTGAGGGCAGGAGCCTGGAATTTGGTGGTGTCCTCTGTCCCTCCCTCTGTCCCCTTTCCCTTCCCTGCTCCCTCTTCTGGGAGTGGAGTGGGCTTGTCTTGGGGCGTGGGGGTGGGGAGGAACAAAGCTGGACTGTGTCCCCAGGGCTCCTGTGATCTTTCCTGACCCTGTCCCGCTGCAGTCAGAAATGCAAGGTGCCATCCACCCACCTAGGAGGGGCTCGTAATCCAGCGTGCCCTGACTACCAGCAGCCTGCCGGCCCCACTTCTCAGGAACACAGGGGCTCCTGGGGTCCCCAGGCAGGAGCGAGTGCTGGTCACTCATGCGGCTGGTTTCCCATGTCCTGGCCACACACAGTACATTGTTGCTGTTTTTAATAAAATCTGGGTTTGGGGGAGAGTTTGTGATCTACGGAGAAGTTGCGAAAGTGGCACAGAGCACCCCCATGTGCCCCACGCACCCAGTGCATTTGTCTGATATTTCTGTCACGGTGAAACTGAGGTTCTGGTTTTGGGGGAGGAAGATCACAGAGGTCAAGCAGCATTCTCATTACCCATAATGTTTTTTACTTTGATTTTCCAATTTTCCTAATTTTAGAAGTTAAGATTTTTCACATCTGCTTTCGAAATTTTGAACTCCAGGGCAGGAAAAGCACGGAATTTCCTTCTGAAACTCTTTTTGTGGGAGCCTGGGTGGCTCAGTCGGTTGAGCGTCTGACTTTGGCTCAGGTCATGATCACACTGCTTGTGGGTTCGAGCCCCGCGTCGGGCTGGGTGCTGACCGCTCAGAGCCTGGAGCCCGCTTTGGATTCTGTATCTCCCTCTCTCTCTGCCCCTCCCTTGCCTGCGCTCTGTCGCTCTCTGTCTCTCAAAAATGAATGAACATTTAAAAAAAAATTTTAACTCTTTGGGCAAAGCAACTTTTTTATTGGAATTGTCCAGCTGGGGTGCAGTTATGGGCTGAATTTTTGTCCCCCCTCTAAATTCATGTATTGAAACCCTAATTCCTAGCCCCTCAAAATGTGATAGGGCATTTAAAGAGGTGACAGAATTAAATGAGGCTCTAATCTAACCTGATTGGGGTCCTGACATGAGGAGGAACAGACAGACACCAAGGATTCTTGCAGACAGAGGAAGGCCACGTGAGGAAAGTGGCTGTCTGCAAGCCAAGGAGAGCGGATGTATTTCTATTGTTTAAGCCACCCCATCTGTAGGATCCGAGCTGACTGATGTGGCGGGTGGGGTGGGGTTGGCGATCAACGCTGCTGTGCTGTTTGGGCGTTTGTAGACGTCATCGTTTTGGACAGGAAGCCTGCCCAGCATGTCCTATAGATACATTATTTATTCTGTTCTGTTCTGTACACTACAAATATGTTAGGTTTCAGAATAGCATTGGGATGACTTGAATTGATACGTTGTTGTGTGCACCTTCTCCCCACGTCAGCAAAGCTGTCCGTCGTCAGGGCACAGCGTATTTTTTTTTTTTAATTTTTAAAAATTATTTTTGAGAGAGAGACGGAAAGTGAGCGGTGGAGGGGCAGAGAGCGTGGGAGACACAAAATCCGAAGCAGGGTCCAGACTCAGAGCTGTCAGCACCGAGCCTGATGTGGGGCTCGAACCCACGAACCGTGAGATCATGGCCTGAGCCGAAACCAAGAATCAGACACTTCACCGACTGAGCCACCTAGGTGCCCCGGGCAGATCTCATTCTGTTGGGCTGACAAATTACTGTCCTTCTCTAGAGCGGCAGGCATTGGCAAGCCATCTGTGTTAAGAGCCAGATTGTGGCGTTTTCGGTTTGTGGTGTGGCAGGCCACACGGTCGCTGGGGCAGGTGCTGAGTGCACCTGTTGGCCAGCCCTTGCTCTGTTGCGGGAGGACACAGAACCACGACTCTCTCTTGAGGCTGTTGTTTATTTTTGCGGTCATGTTGTTGCTTTTTTGTGTAGATGGGCCCATCTCTAGGTAACAGTGTCATGTTTTCTCTGGGAAGTCTTCCCGGGCATCTCCTCTGCAGGCCTGCTTCCCAAGTGCCGTGTTGCCACAGAGCGTCTCAGAGAGATCGAGAGCAGCCCATCACCCTGACCAGCGGCCAGCCTGAGCCACCGGACTGGCTCACTGTTCTCCAGAGCATGTACCCCAATCCTGCCTTTGAAACTGCAGGGGAGTCCTCTCAGGCTAGCATCCCTCCTCCTGGGGTGTGTGTGTGTGTGTGTGTGTGTGTGTGTCAGGCTAGCATCCCTCCTCCTAGGTGTGTGTGTGTGTGTGTGTGTGTGTGTGTGTGTGTGTTCTTGAAAACAAAGGCTTTTATTGTCTCTAGTTGTGGGGAAGGATGAGGGGGTGGAAGCTTCCAGAATGGAAAGGGCTCAGAGCCCAGGGCTGAACCTTGTCTGCACGTCAGCCCTCCCTGGCCCCTCCTCGCCCCGCTTTCTGCTTTCCTCTGCCCTCCAGTCCCCGTCTGCTGCGGACGCCCTTCCCTGCGACTTAAACATCATCCTTGGCAGCTGCCGTCCAGCCTCAGGGAAGGGGGACGACGAGGGACTCCTTGTGGCCCCTGTGCCTTATCCAGCTGCCTCCAGTGACTTGTTCTGCCTTGCTCTCCCTGCGGTCCCTGGGCCATGCAGAGCTGGCCTCGATTTTTTGTCCCTCCTCCCAGTGACCTAACCTCTGCTTCTGTACTCACCCATCCCCTTCCCGTCCCAGTTCGCGACATCGTCGCAGATACGTCCCTGTATGCATCGAGTCCTGTCCCGGCTGGCTCCCCTTCCAGGTTATTTATTTATGTTTTTTTTTAATTTTTTTTTCAATGTTTATTTATTTTTGGGACAGAGAGAGACAGAGCATGAACGGGCGAGGGGCAGAGAGAGAGGGAGACACAGAATCGGAAACAGGCTCCAGGCTCTGAGCCATCAGAGCCCGACGCGGGGCTCGAACCCACGGACCGCGCGATCGTGACCTGGCTGAAGTCGGACGCTTAACCGACTGCGCCACCCAGGCGCCCCCCCTTCCAGGTTATTAAAGTAGTCTCCTAATGCTGCTCTTCCCCCTCCAGCACATCTATGAGCCTGGCTCTGTTTGTGCTCATTCCCTGCTCGAAATACTGTAGTGGCTCCTCCCTCATGGACTGCTGACTTTTAAAAATAATCTGGGCAAACTGGCCAAGGTCACTCACCTGCCGTAGCCTGGATATCTGTATTTTCCTCTCTCTGAGCCTGTGGACTCAACTGAGAAAGCCTCTGTGTTGTTCCCTTTTATGACCCGCCTGCCACTGCCTGCCACTTCGGTTCCCGTGTTCCCTGTGCCCAGAACTGCCTGCCTCTCAAGGGTCCTGTGCCTCACCCCATCTGAAACACCCACCCCCTCAAATCCACCGTCTTCCTAGAGCTTTCAGTATTTGGTCCAAGTAGAGAAAGGCTCTCCCTGTGATTCCACTTGGAGCTTTGTTTTTATGTTTCCTATTTTATTTTATTTATTTTATTTTATTTTATTTTATTTTATTTATTTTATTTTATTTTATTTTATTATTTTTATTTTTATTTTTATTTTATTTTTATTTTATTTTTATTTTAGAGAGAGAGAGTGCACAAGTGGAGGAGATGGGCAAAGGGGGAGAGAGAGAGAGAGAGAGAGAGAGAGAGAGAGTGAGAGACTGAGTGTGTATCCCAAGCAGGCCCCACACTCAGCTTGAAGCCTGATGTAGGGTTCGATCCCATGAGCTGGGATCATGACCTGAGCCGGATTCAAGAGTAGGATGCTCGGGGTACGCTCAGTTAGTTAAGCATCTGACCCTTGACTTCGGCTCAGGTTATGATCTCGAAGTTTGTGAGTTCGAGCCCCACATCAGGCTCCGAGCTGAGAGTTTGGAGCCTGCTTGGGATTCTTTCTCTCCCCGTCTCTCTGCCCCTCCCCTGTTTCTCCCTCCAAATAAGTAAATAAACTTAAAAAAAAAAAAAAAAAAGTAGGATGCTCAACTGACTGAGCCACCCAGCTGCCCCTGGAGCTTTGCTTTGTGACCTTTTATGGCCTGATACTGATGCTTTGTTTCACCTATACATGATTCTTCAGAGGACACTGGCTGCCCTTGTGGCATCCGTTCCCTCCCGAGGTACCCACCTAGTTCCCACCTTCCTGGGCTGTGTCCGGCTTTGGGCATGAACCTGACTGGTTTAGGGGGGGCCCACTGGTCTTTCCAGTGGTTTATTGTTGTTGTTTTGGTAGTGGGTATGTGTTTCCATTCTGGCCAGTAAAGTGTGTAGGGAGCTCTGGAGGGGGGCTTCGGGGAATAGATGCCCTGTCTTGTGCTAGGCACAAACCCAGAACAGAGGGGTCGGCCTCGCAGACCCCTTGGCAGAGGGTGGGCTCACCTGTGAGCTTCTAGGCTTCTCCCAGCCTCACTTTCTCATTTTCAGTGTTTGTCCAGGAGATCAGAAAACTTGGACTTACTGTACCCTTAAAGCTCTATTGTGGTTTAATTGTAGAGGAATTCTCTAACACGTTTCATTTAGTGACTTGCATCGGGACGAACGACGGGTGATCCGAACATCCGTTTCTTCAGGGCTCACTGGTGATGTCAGGTTACTGTCAGGGAACCAGTAATGAGAGGTGAATTTATGCCTCACCTCGATGCCTCACCATAAGCTGGAAAGTGCATGTTTAAACCGGGAGCCCCGCCGTGTTCAGCTGTCCGTTTCTCCAGCCTTCCGGAAGGCAGTGCAGTGGTGGTGGGTGTCTGGCTTTGTCCTGTTCCTACTTCCCTGTAGCCTGCTCTGTGAATATTCTCCTGTGCTGTTCCCCCACTAGCTCCCCTGGCCATCATGTCTCCGGTCCCACAACTGCCAAAATGTACGGCGGGGGGTGGGGGGCTGGCTGGCATCCTGGTTTCCTGATGCTTTTGCTGAGATGCCTTTTATCAGTCAACATAACCTTGACCCCAGCGTCTTACCTAGGGAATGAACTGTCCTGTCATTGGATACAGTTCTTGGACTGCAGCTCCCAGACACCAGCATTGTGATGGTAATGATGTATGCTGACCTAACATTGGTATATGGAGGTGCCAGTCTGCACCCCAAGAAGGAGCTGATTCCATCTAGAAAAGAACTTCTGGGGATCAGCTCCTATGTGTTCTCTCAATGTTGTTGCTGTTTTTTAAATTTTATTTTATTTTCCTTTATTTTATTTTATTTTATTATGAAATAGTAGGTGCTCTTTATTTGTTAATATGTATCTTTTGGTAGTGAAGTAGAACTTACATTCAGAAAAGTAAAAAATGACAACAGCTGGATGAATTTTCATGGAGTGAACACGGCTGTGTAAGTCATTATCCAGATCAAGAGATCGAACTTTCCTGTTTCTATGTTCTAGGCCCCACAGGTGCCACTGAACCTCTCCCCTGCAGATGCTGTGTCTTAAATTTTCACACCATAGATGAGCCTCTATTTGACCTTTATGTAAACGAAATAAATATATTCGTGTCCAGCCTTTTCACTCTTCTGTTTAAGAGATTGTAGCTATAGTAGCTCATTTTCTTTGCTGAACCACAGGGCCGTGTGTGTGTGTGTGTGTGTGTGTGTGTGTGTGTGTGTGTGTGTGTGTAAGGGGACTTTAGAAAATTCTTAGTGGCTTTGACATCCTTGTGGTCCCTTTTCATCCTTCCCCAGAGATGAGCCATCTTGAACACAGATTTGACATCTGTTGCCTCAGAGCCCACCCCTGGCTGCTCTGTGGCTGGGGTCTGCCTTCCAGATTTATTGTTTTCTCGCAGACACTTTGTAACTACTTCAGTAGAGTGCTCAGATGCACGCTAGCTGCTTCTGCGGTTGATTTCCTTTCATGGAATTTTATAGATGGAATCTGGACTCCCCAAGACATATCAACTTCCCCCTTATAAAAGGGTAATCCAAGTGATAGAATATTGCTTTTGATCTGTTGGGTTTTGTCTTTGGGTTACTTTTTTTTTTTTTAGTGTTTATTTCTTTATTTGAGAGAGAGCAAGAGAGAGAGCGCGTGCAAGAGCAGGGCAGGGGCAGAGAGCGAGAGAGAGAATCCCAAGCAGGCTCCGCACTGTCAGTGCAGAGCCTGACGCGCGGCTCAAACCCACGAACCGTGAGATCAAGACCTGAGCCAAAGCCAAGAGTCAGACACTTAACTAACTGAGCCACCACCCAGGGTGCCCTGTGTTTTTGGTTTCTTAAAGCAGTTAACTGTACTTACTGTTCCGTGCTTGTCTTGGCCTCAGCTCAGTATTCGGGAATCCAGGCAAATCTCCTTGTAGAATAAGCCTGGCGTACCAGGATGATAACATTCAAATCCAAGGGCAAGGAATGAGGCCCTTCACATTCACAGGTTGGGGTTCATTTTGAAGCACAAGATAAAGCGCTGAGAGAGTGATGTTCACTGTAAGGACTTGCAGGGCACATCCTGGTCTCTGAAAGAAATGCTATTTTACCAAGTCTTTTGCAGTGAGTGACCACAGTGCTCTGGGACACGGTGTGCACCAAAGGAGGTAGGATTGATTGATTGATTGATTGATTTTTTTGGTCCTAAAAGCTGTGTGAATCCAGAGATGACTGGAAAGTATCAACATACTAAGATATTCACAGATGAACACAAGAGATGCAGTGTTCTGGGGGCCTCCAGATAAATGGAAGTCTGATCAAAGGTGGAAGAGGGTAGCTAGTGGAATAATTAGGTAGCTCAGGAGAGTGACCGACCAGCATCCAGCTGTATAAAGGGTGCTGTTCCTAAGAAGACTGTGTGGCAAGCCTTGGCCAGTCCTGACCTATGATCACTGTTCTTATCCTCAGTAGTGATTTTGCAGCCTGAGTTCTGATGTCCTGCAAAAATGCTGCGTTAGCTTCTGGACGCAGCATTCCCCGGTGTCCTTGAGCGGTAGCTGATTCTTCTAAGGATGTCTCCCCTTTGATTTAATCATGTCCCAATGGAATTAACTTTTTTTTTTTCTTTTTTTTTTTTGAGAGAGAGAGACAGACAGCACAGGCGAGGGAGGGGCAGAGAGGGAGACACAGAATCCGAAGCAAGCTCCAGGCTCTGAGCCGGCAGCACTGAGCCCGACATGGGGCTCGAACTCACGGACCGGGAGATCATGACCTGAGCTGAAGTCAGACACTTAACCGACTGACCCACCCAGGTGCCCCTGGAATTAACTTTTAAAATAGTTTTTCTTTAACCTTTGCATCTGTAGCTGTATTTCTCCTTACCCATAATGCAGGATAGGGGCGGAAGAAGGAATTTCTTATGGATTTGAGAAGCTTATGTTGTTAGGGGGTTAATGCCCCATATGTGTTGGGGCAAATGTGAGGATGGAAAGGAGAAGCTGTTGTGTAGAGTACAAATCTACATTTATGAATTCAGCGGTCCATTGCCGGGTCACAGCAGACCCCAAATTTGTGTGTTCTTCGCGTCTGTTGGTATGTTACTGAAGTTAAGTCGGGTGTCTAGAGAGAGACGTCCTAGGAGGTAAAATTGAGAGAGAAGTTCTAGGAGATAAAATCTTCTGCTACAGGGTTATCGGGAGAGGAAATAGAGGGAGCCCATACGATATGTTTTAATGGTTCACCACTACTTAGATATATGACCTTGAATGAGCTACTTCATATCTGTGAGCTGAATAAACTGCCCTTTGACCAACTTTTTAACCCCATGAATCTGTTTATCTCCACGATGAGGATGGTCAGGTGCATGTCCCACATGGTGGGAAGGTTTCACAGCGCATGCCAAGCGCCCAGCCAGTGTCCCGCATGAGTGAGCCATTGAGTGAAGGGTGTTTTGTTGTTATTCCTGGAACACACAGCTTCTGTTCCATTCACGTACCTTGATCACCTAAAAGTCCAGAGCAAATGAGCTTCCACTTAGACGGGAATGTCTCTGGGGTTGGAACATTTGCCCAGCAGTACAAGCTGTGTGTGTGTGTGTGTGTGTGTGTGTGTGTGTGTGTGTGTGTGTGT
>NW_024412778.1:103950-107655 GCF_014898765.1 Herpailurus yagouaroundi
GTGTGTGTGTGTGTGTGTGTGTGTGTGTGTGTGTGTGTGTGTGTGTGAGAGAAATACAGAACACGGGAGCATGGTGAAGGCGTCTCTCCCTGCCTCCCTAATCATCTGCAGCTCCAAACAGTCCCAGCGCAGCTGCTTTTGACAGCTGGTGTGACAGTGCTGCAAGCCACGGGCATCTGAGGGCCCAGGAAGCAGGGAGTACCCGCTGTGCTTAAGCAAACATGCCAGAGGAGAGGCTGGAGGTGCCCGCTGGCAGGAGCGGTCCCCGTGGAGGCTGGTACGCGCTCACCATCTCTGCTGCTTCTGGTTGATCTCGTTCCCTCTGCGACACGCTCTGCTTTTCTTCCAATCTCCCAGTGACTCGCTCCCGGGAGACACAGCTTCCCGTGGCCTTGGTTTCAGAGGCTGCCTCAGATGTGGCATCACATCTTTGGCTCTCCCGCGGGGGGTACTGGTGGCCTCCCAGCCCTTCCTATGTGACCTGGGCATCGCTTGGAGTTTTGTGGGGTAGAGGAGGTCTCCCCTCTGCTAAGGGCTTGCGGGGCCAGTTCCTCTGGGGTGACTGTCGGTTTTACAGGCTGCCTAGAGCGTATCCTTATCGGCCCCTCGTTTAAGAGCCTTCTGCCGGAAGTGGGGGGCTGAGTCCCCCTCTCCTTCACCCCATCCCGTCCACGTATCTTCCTCTGGAGTGGAGGCGCTAATGGGAAGACAGAGCAAGGCTGACCATCACCCAGACACCTCTCATTGTAGTGAACTTGGCCAACCTGTCAGCTAGCACTTGGACACAGTGGAGAGAATGCCAACAGACAAGACAGGGTGCTTTTTCCCAAGGTTGAAAGGAATGGTGATTGCTGTATGCGGTCTAACGAGGTACGGATACAGTACATTGTATGAAAGCGTGCGTGTTGGTGTTTAAAACAGGTGGACGCGGAGCAGATGGTCCGTATGTTCTGTGAGCGTTTTGGGTTGGTGGGGGTCCTGGGGTCTGTGGTTTCCTCCCCCTCACAGCTGGGAGCCCTTGAAGGGAACGCCACTCTGCTCATCAGCAAACGATTCTGGCATTTGACAGGCATACACCCAACGCCCTCACGTGTTCGTTGGATGGACATCTTGGGTCCGGGCTGGGCTGTCCCCCCCCCCGCCCGCCCCCCCGCTCCAGCACAGAGTAACTTCACGTCCCTTGTTGCCCCTCCTGGCCCCCCACTTCCCTTTATGTCTGTCACTGGTGCCAGGGAGAGGTCATGACTTCAGGAAGATACGCAGTTTTGTTTTCTGGGTTCAGGTTACTGTGCATGTTCCTACTTTCCTGCTGGATGATGGTGGACAAGTATGAAGTCAGACTGGCCGTCAGCTGGACTTAATGTTTATTTGTTTATTCTTGAAAGAGAGAGAGACAGAGCATGAGCAGGGCAAAGAGAGAGGGAGACACAGAATCCGAAGTAGGCTCTGAAGCAGAATCTGAATCCAGGCTGTCAGCCCAGAGCCCCACGTGGGGCTCGAACTCACAAACTATGAGATCACCACCTGAGCCGAAGTGAGACGCTTAAGTGACTGAGCCACCCAGGTGCCCCTGGACTTAGTTCTTAAGTATTCCCTGCAGCTTCCTAACTTTACAAAAGCCAGACTCCTATTTAGGAAGGACTACAGGTGATTCAACATGAAAATTCATGGACTTGGGGTCTCCTTGTTTTATCAAACCTTCAGTGGTTTGAGGGGATCCGGTCTTTCTCTTCTACCCTATTTAAATGTTTCATACGGTTCTTGAATTTAAAAAGATTTTCAAAACAAATGCTTCACACGTGTGTTGCCCATTTGCTTTTGAGTAAGGTGAGGGGGCGTGACCAGGGACGGCTTGTTACAGGTTTCACATTATTTTCCCCTCACTTGTTTGTCCAGAGAGTACCTGAGTGCTTACCATCAGCTAGGTGCTGTAGTAGGGAGTGTAGCACATGAACACTTCCAGCAGGAGGAGCTGGTTCTGATTTGGATTTAATTTTTTTTTTTTTTTTTAGTGTTTTATTTTATTTTTTGAGAGACAGTGAGTGTGGGGGGAGGGGTGCAGAGAGAGGGAGACACAGAATCTGAAACGGACTCCAGGTTCCAAGCCGTCAGCACAGAGCCCGACGCAGGGCTCAAACCCACGAACCCCGAGATCACAACCTGAGCCGAAGTTGGACACTCGACCGGCTGAGCCACCCTGGTGCCCTGGTTCTGATTTGGATTTGAATGACAATTTCATAATTGTCCTCAACTCCAGCAATATATCATTATTTCAGTTTTACCATCATATATTCATAAGCCTTTCTAGCAGTGAACTGAAAATAAGGCAGGACAGGCTTTATCAGTTTCAAGGGAGTGTTCATTTAAAAACGGCCCATTAAATTATGTACTGGAATGAGCTTGTAGTTAAAAATCTCTTACTAAAAAGACCTCTTATTAAGCTCAGAAGGACATGACATCTAATTCCAATGGCTTTGTGTTTCATTGAATTAAAGAAATTCATATCAGTGAAGTGTTAACTGATATAGTGTCTAGCTGTCAATTAAATTGGAAAATGTACTTGTTTATTATAAAAACTGAGTGCCTTCCATGCTATGAAAACCTAATAGTGTGCTTGCCTAGAAGATCAAAAGGGGGCTGCATGGGTGTGATGTCCTAGAGATCACGCTCTGGGATTCTTTTGATCCCCATAACTTCCGGTTAGTTTTTTCCATGGCTGAGTGCCTAACAGCCTCCTGAGTGTCTGTGACAATGAATGACAGGCTGTATCGATGGAACTTGGGTAGAGTCATTTAGGGAATATATTTTTTTATTTTTTATTTTATTTTTATTTATTTATTTTAATTTTATTTTTTATCTTTTAAAATTTTCGTCCAAATTAGCATACGGTGCAACAGTGACTTCAGGAGTAGATTCCTTAGTGACCCTTCCCCATTTAGCCCATCCCCCCCTCCCACACCCCCTCCCGTAACCTTCAGTTTGTTCTCCATATTTAAGAGTCTCTTCTGTCCCCCTGCCTGTTTTTATATTATTTTTGTTTCCCTTCCCTTACGTTCATCTGTTTTGTCTCTTAAAGTTGTCATGTGAGCGAAGTCATGTAATATTTGTGTTTCTCTGACTGACTCATTTCACTTAACATAATACCCTCCAGTTCCATCCACGTAGTTGCAAATGGCAAGATTTCATTCTTTTTGATTGCAGAGTAATACTCCATTGTATATGTATAGACCACGTCTTCTTTAAATTTATTTTTTAATTCTTTTAACGTTTATTTATTTTTGAGACAGAGACAGAGCATGAACGGGGGAGGGGCAGAGAGAGAGGGAGACACAGAATCTGAAACAGGCTCCAGGCTCTGAGCTGTCAGCACAGAGCCCGATGAGGGGCTCGAATTCACGGACCTCGAGATCATGACCTGAGCCGAAGCTGGACGCTTAACCAACTGAGCCACCCAGGTGCCCCCACATCTTCTTTATCCATTCATCCATCGATGGCCATTTGAGCTCTTTCCGTACTTTGGCTGTTGTCGATAGTGCTGCTATAAACATGGGGGTTCATGTGTCCCTTCGAAACAGCACACCTGTATCCTGTGGATAAATGCCTAGCAGTGCAACTGCTGCGTCATAGGGTAGTTCTATTTTTAGTTTTTTGAGGAACCTCCATACTGTTTTCCAGAATGGCTTCACCAGCTTGCATCCCCATGGG
>NW_024412778.1:107665-118060 GCF_014898765.1 Herpailurus yagouaroundi
AGAGAGAGAGAGAGAGAGAGAGAGAAACGGAGCATGAGTGGGGGAGAGGCAGAGAGAGAGGGAGACACAGAATCTGAAACAGGCTCCAGGCTCTGAGCTGTCAGCACAGAACCCGATGCGGGGCTCGAACTCAGGGACCACAAGATCATGACCTGAGCTGAAGTTGGGTGCTGAACTGACTAAGCCACCCAGGAGCCCTGGGAATATTTTTAAAAGAGGCTTCGGGAGTGCCTGGGTGGCTCAGTCAGTTAAACGTCCGACTCTTGATTTGGGCTCAGGTGATGATCTCACATTTCGTGAGTTCAAGCCCTGTGGAAGGCTCTGTGCTGACAGTGTGCAGCCTGCTTGGGATTCTCTGTCGCGTGCGTTCTCTCTCTCTCTCTCTCTCTCTCTCTCTCTCCCTCTCTCTCCCTCTCTCAAATAATAAAAGCAACTTCAGGTCATACAGTTAGTCCCTGGCTCCTTGGCTACAGAGAGAGCTCACCATATCCTCAGAAGTGTGCAGACATCTATGCTATTTGCTTTACTGGCTCACGTTCCCCCTTTCTCAAAGCATCCCCATTTCCTTACGAAAATCTCCCCACTCTTAGGTCTTGTCGAGAGGAACCCCTGCTTGTCACCATGCCTTTCTAAGGGTCAACCAAATCTCTTGGCTTCCTGTCCCTGGTAGAGCCCTAGTAGTCTCATGATCTCTTAGCCAGTCTTTCCTTTTTCCTCTTAATTACTTATTGTGCAGTCACTGTAGATTCATTTGCCAATGTCAAAAGATAGAGGGTTCCCTGGTGGTAGCATCTTGTAAAGCTCTAATAACGATGTCCCAACCAGATACTGATGCAGATACAGTCAAGATATAGCACCTTCCCATCACCATGAGGACCCACACTGGTTTCGCTCCAGCCCGTTCCTGACGTTAAGCCCTAGCCACTGTTTTTATAATTGTATTTCAAGAATACTAGCTAAATGGGATTGGCTGTTTTCACTGGGCATAATTCTCTAGAGATTTGTCCATGTTCCTGGATCGAGAGTTCATTGTATTGCTGAGTAGTCCCGGCTACTTGATATACATAATACATATTCATTCATATGTAATACATATTCATTCATTGCATCTTGACCAGCTGGTTTCTGCCCTGAGCCTGACTTCCTGCTTTCCTCCTCTTCACTTTCTGGAACCTTCTGGGGCAGTTCCCAGTGCTGTGGTTTCCATGATTCCCTACATCCTTGTAATAGATCTCACTTTGCTTTTGAGAACCAGACCCTTCCCGTCAGAGCCCTCAATGATCCAGAGTCTGGGGATTACCTGGTCAGATCAGTGTGGCTCGTGCTAACGAGTCAGCCGACAGGCTGGAGCTTAATTAAACAACAGTGCAATTCTTGCCACTCCGATGTTTGAGTTCCTTGCCCGTTCTTCCAGCATTTTCCTACAAGGTCTGTGTGGAGACGATGCCTTCATTCAGATGCACATATCGAGATGTGGAAAGGTACAGAATTTCTATGTACTCTGTCAGAATACTGCGGCTCTCACTCTTTGGTAATACTGTATTCTTTCAGCTTCTGCTTTCTGTGCTACCTCTGTTCTGCCTTTATAAAGATAAAAGTCGAGGGGTGCTTGGGTGGCTCAGTCAGTTGAGTGTCCGACTTTGGCTCAGGTCATGATCTCACGGTTTGTGAGTTCGCGCCCCGCGTCAGGCTCTGTGCTGACGGCTCGGAGCCTGGAGCCTGCTTCGGATTCTGTGTCTCCCTCTCTCTCTGTCCCTCCCCCATTCATGCTCTGTATCTCTCTCTCAAAAGTAAATAAACATTTGAAAAAAAAAACTTAAGAGGTTGAAAATCTTCCGTAGTAAAACTGTTACTGACTGTAGCCTGGGATTAGAGCCGAGGCGACTCGAGTCTGTTTTATCCCTTCAGCTTCTAGTTTTCAATTAACAGGAGTTCACTCTATTAGATAAGAAGCCTGTCACTGCTTCATTCTGCTCATTTAAAGAGTTACGGCCCTGCAGAAAGGGCCTGCTTGTTAAAGGCAGTCTCTCGTGAAGATAGGGATCTATTGGAGTGCAGGACGTGACCATCAGCGGTCGAGCCATTCAGACCTTGGGGAGGTTAGTGCCCGAGAAAAGGCTGTGTGGCAGAAACCCAGCAGTGCCTCCCGGCAACACATTCCACTAAAGATGATTCATTGTAGTATTCAATTAACTAGACTTATTTTCCATGCTCTGCTTTTTGTTGTTGTTGTTGTTGATTTTTTGAGAGAGAGCTTGAGTAAGCAGGGCAGGGGCAGAGAGAGAGAGAGAGAGAGAGAATCTGCACTGTTAGAATCACACACGGGGCTCCAAACCACAAAACTGCGAGATCATGACCTGAGCCGAAACCAAGGGTTGGCCACTCAACCGACTGAGCCACCCAGGTGAAGAAGGACCCTTCTCCCTCCTCTCTGCCTTTGCAGCCCCAGGGGTACGCCACGTGTAAGAGTTGTCCTGCTCAGCATCTGTCTCGATCCTTGCTACCTTTTCATAACATCTGGGGCTTAATTCTTATTGCCAACACCTTGAAATCTTTGTTTGAGCTGGGTCTGTTTAAGCACAAATCTGCATGAACTGCAGGTTTCAAGACTGTTGAATTAGACCCAGGGTAAGAATGACTGTAGAATTGGAGTTTTGAGATTGTAAAGCTGAAAGATCTGAAGTACAGTCGGGATTGAATTGCTGATTTTGATGGGTAAGGAAACAAAGGCCCAGAAAAGATCAGTGGTTTGACCTGAGTGTGTGTTTGCATCTCTGGGGAAAGCTGGAAATTCAAGTTCTTTCTTCAGTCCCTGGCATCCAGCCTGTGAGTTTTCAACAGTGGATGATGTAGTCCTATTATCTGCCTTATCCCGCCCCCCGCATGCAATTTAAAACAATCCAGAAAGTATTTTCAAAGCTCTGAGAATGTACCTCTTGGGCTTTGCAGATTGCTTGTTTTAAGAGGAAAGGAAAGCCTGTTATAATATGGCTGTTTCTTGGGGTGTCTGGGTGGCTCAGTTGGTTAAGCACCTGACTGACTCTTGATTTCAGCTCAGGTCATGATCTCACAGTTGGTGAGTTCGAGCCCCACTTCAGGCTCTGTGCTGACAGTACAGAGTCTGCTTCAGATCTCTCTCTCCCTCTCTTCTCTGCCTCTCCTCTGCTTGCGCTCTCTGTCTTCCAAAATAAATAAACATTAACATTTTTCTTTAAATATGTGGATGTCAGGGCATCTGGATGGTTTACTCAGTGAAGCATCTGACTTTGCGTTCAGGTCATGATCTCATGGTTCATGGGTTCGAGACCAGTGTCAGGCTCTGTGCTGATGGCTCACAACCTGGAGCCTGCTTTGGATCCTGTGTCACCCCTCCCCCCTGCCCCTCACTTGCTTGTACTCTGTCTCTCTCTCAAAAAGAAACATTAAAAAAATTTTTTTAAATGTGGGTGTTTCTTGGGCACCTTAACCCTAACCCTAACCCTGGTACCACCAGTTCATAAAGGAGCCCCCTCAGTCCTTCCTTGGTTGGGGGGGGCCGGGGGCGGTGGGGATCCATGATCCCGTGGAAGGTCAGGATGCCCCCATTCCCCTGCCAGGGCTCCAAAAGGCAGACGGCCAGTAGAGGAGCTGCTGTGGCTTCTTGGCAAAGCCCAGGTCTTATTCTGGAACCTTTAAGTCGCTGTGGCAGGTCTTTGCTCCCATCTTGGTCATACCCTTTTCCTTTTGGTAAAAGGAAGATGTATCCTTTCCCAGGGCTGTCCCAGCAGAGATGCAGACAGGTTGCTTAAACAGGTTTATTGTCTCTCAGTTCTGGAAGCTGGAGGCCAGGTGTCAAGGTGTCAGTGGCCGTCCTGCCCTGAAGGTTCCTGGGGACAATCCTTCCTTGGTTACGGATGCATCCCTCCAGTTGCGGCCTCTGTCTTCGCGTGGTCTTCTCTCCTGGGTGTCTGTGTCCAAATTTCCCTCTCGTAAGGACGTCAGCCATTGGATTAGAGCCCACTCTCGTCTAGTGTGATCTCCTCTTAAATCGAGTCCATCTGCAAAGACCCTGAATCGAAATAAGCTCACATCCCCAATTCCTGGAACTAGGACTTGGGCATCTGTCTTTGGGGCATACAGTTCAGCCCATAACAGAGAGCGAGGGGCGCCTGGGTGGCTTAGCCCGTCAAGCATCTGGCCCGTGATTTCCACTCAGGTCATGATCTCTTGGATTATGCGTTTGAGCCCCCCCCCCTCCTCTCCCCCTCCCCCACGCCCTTGTCGGGCACTGCGCTGACAGTGTGGAGCCTGTGTGGTACTATCTCTCCCTCTCTCTCTGCCCCTACCCCCATCAAAATAAATAAATAAACTTAAAAATACGATACAAATTGGTTTTGAGTTATAATCTACGTATAGAACACTGTTCACATTGTAAGCATAGGCACTGATGAATTTTCACATAGTATGCCACACTTGTAACCCAGATGAAGGAATAGAAGAAACCGGTGTCTTTTTGTCTTTGCCTTTGCCTTTGCCTTTGTCTTTGTCTTTCTTTTCTTTTCTTTTTTCTTTTCTTTTCTTTTCTTTTCTTCTCTTCTCTTTTCTTTTCTTTTCTTCTCTTTTCTTTTCTTTTCTTCTCTTTTCTTTTCTTTCTTTTCTTTTTTTTTCTTTTCTCTTCTTTTCTTTTCTTATACCTTTTTTAAAGGTATACACCTTAAGGAAAGCCTCCCCTCTTCCCCCAGGCTCTTTAGTTTGGTTTATGCTTTTAAATCTTGTATGTTGCTGACACTTCTGGCTGGGTATACTGTAATAAAACCTCTGATCATAGGGGTTAGGAAGAAATTCCTGTGATGCTTGTGTCTCAGGTGTATTTATATCTTTATTTTTTACTTAGGGAACCTTCATATTAAACAAGTACACGTCTTGACCACAGTGGCTTCCTAAGAACTCTATTGTAAAGAATACATATAGGGGCACCTGGGTGGTGGCTCAGTCAGTTAGTGTACCACTTGGACTCACGGTTCCTGAGTTCGAGCCCCACGTCGGGCTCTGTGCTGACACCTTAGAGCCTGGAGCCTGCTTCAGATTCTGTGTCTCCCTTTTCTGCCCCTCCCCAGCCTGCTCGCTCGCTCGCTCTCTCTCTCTCTCTCTCTCTCTCTCTCTGAAAAATAAACATTAAAAAAAATTTTTTTTAATGAACTCTAAGCAAGGAGGGATGGCCATTTTTTGTTTTTTAAAGTTGAGAGCGAGAGAGGGCGGAGAGAGAGAATCCCCAAGCAGTCTCCACACTGTCAGCACAGGGTCTGACGGGGAACTTGAGCTCATGATCCATGAGATCATGACCTGAGCTGAAGGTCGGATGCTGAAGTTGGATGCTTAACCAACTGAGCCACCCAGGCGCCCCAAGGACCCCTCTTTAAATGAGAGCAAGAACATTGTTGACTTTTGTCACTTAGGATTTAAATTTTTTTTTTTCAAATCATAGGCTGTTCACTCTTTTATAAAGAGAAAAAGTGGCATTTCTGTCTTATGTTCTACATGTCAAATAGAGTGAAAAGAACCTCTGCCTGTTGTGTAAGATATTTTAGCTGTATTTGGAATCGGTCACTGTTCCTAAGCTGACTTTGTTTTCCAGATCCTTGGGTAGAATTTGTTTTATAGTCTGTCATGGGAGATAGCTGCTTCCCTGCTCTTTTGAACAGTGATTGTAAAATCCCAAGGAGTCCCGCATCAGTCCTAACAGACAAATACACACTTTACATCAAATTTTCCCCTAAAAGGACTGGATAAAGCACAAGAGACAGAATGACATCAGGCTGCAGCTAGCCTAAAAAATGACTTTGCTGAGAGCTTTGCCATGTTGTGTTAAGCCACCGAGACCCTGGATGAGGTGGTGACTCCCTCTATCCTCAGCGTACGCAACCTGGAGGTGTGCTGGGGCTCCTACCTGTGTGCCTTGCCTCTGCACACTTTTACGTACAGTAAACTAAGCGTGTAAAATTAACTCAGTGTCTTTAGTTAACTGGTGAGTAATTCAATCTTTAACTTGGGAAAAACTGGAAGTGGGCTATGAAGCATTTTTTTTTTAATGTTTTTTTAAATGTTTTTATTTGTGGGGCGCCTGGGTGGCGCAGTCGGTTAAGCGTCCGACTTCAGCCAGGTCACGATCTCGCGGTCCGGGAGTTCGAGCCCCGCGTCGGGCTCTGGGCTGATGGCTCGGAGCCTGGAGCCTGTTTCCGAAACTGTGTCTCCCTCTCTCTCTGCCCCTCCCCCGTTCATGCTCTGTCTCTCTCTGTCCCAAAAATAAATAAAAAACGTTGAAAAAAAAAATTAAATGTTTTTATTTGTTTTTGAAAGAGAGACAGAGCGTGAGTCGGGGAGAGGCAGAGAGAGAGGGAGAGACAGAATCCGAAGCAGGCTCCAGGCTCTGAGCTGTCAGCACAGAGTCCGACGCGGGCTCGAACTCATGAACTGTGAGATCACGACCCGAGCCCAAGTTGGACACTTAATGTATTGAGCCACCCAGGCACCCCAGCATATTCTAACATCTAGTAAAAGATTGTACGCCCCCCTCCCCAAACCACAACCAAAATGTCTGAATTTAGGGCTCCTTGAGTGGCTGGCTCAGTCAGTTGAGCGTCCAACTTCAGCTCAGGTTCTCACAGTTCTCACAGTTCAGATCTCACAGTTCGTGGGTTCGAGCCCCATGTCAGGCTTTGCACTAACAGCGTGGAGCCTGCTTTGGATTCTCTGTGCCCCCTCTCTCTGCCCTTCCCCCTGCTCATGATCTTCCTCCCTCCCTCCCTCCTCCCCACTCTCTCTCAAACATAAACATTAAATAAACAAAGAGGTTTTAAAAAAAAAAAAAAAGCTCTGAATTTGCTCTGTCTTGGCTGAAGCTGTGGCCACTACTGTGCCAGGAGAATTAAGTTCTTTTATTTTGAGTCTCTTTTTTTTCTTAAGACTTTAGAATGTTTCCATATTTGCTCCCAAAGCTATGAATGAACTTGGGAGAAACAAACAACATTAAGCATTGAAGGTTTTGCCTGGACAAGTTGGCCACTGGAAAAAGTCAGTGAAGAGTTTTCTGATTTTTATGCAATCTCATTAGGACTGGAGTAGCTTAAATCTCCAGTGTTTTTCTTTTTCATGACTGAGAAGGGTTCCAAATTAGATAATAGTTTGGCTAACTTTGGTTTGATGCTAACTTCAGTTCACTGTGGATAAATAATATTACTCATGAGCTGAGGAATGTGTTTAGTGTAATAAAAACTTGCTTTCATGTAGTCTCATTTATATTTAAACAATTAGATTTTGTACGTATCAACCCTGCTTCCATCCATGGTTTTTAGTTTTTTCTTTTATGGGTTTTTTGTTTTGTTTTTTTGGTTTTTCTGGTTTTTTGTTTGTTTGGTTTTTTTTACAGTGGTTTATACCATTAGTCTTTGCCATCAAAGAGTACAGGCATTAGACAAACAGAAATGTGATGACTCCTCATAGCTGCTGGATTTTTTTTTTCTTTAGGGTATGTGCAGTTTGTCTTACTCTTTTTTTAATATAATATTTTGTTTAATGTTTATTTTTGAGAGCGAGAGAACAAAGCTGGGGCGGGGGTGGCGGTTGCACAGAGAGAGGGAGACAGAATCCAAAGCAGTCTCCATGCTATCGGCCAGAGTCGAATGCTTACCTGACTGAGGCACCCAGGTGTCCCTTAAATACGAACATCAGTAAGCAAGACATGTAGGTTTTCTTAGCCTGTTTCTCAGACATGATAAATCATGCCTCTCAAAATAAATAACATTTTAAAACATTATTTATTTATTTAATTTAATTTATGTTGAGAGGGATCACATATTTGCAGGGCAGGGACAGACAGAGAATCCCAAGCAGGCTCCACACTGTCAGTGCAGAGCCCAACGTGGGGCTCGAACTCTTGAACCATGAGATAATGACTTGAGCCAAAACCAAGAGTCAGATACTTAACTGACTGAACCACCCAGGCACCTTGCTCTGGATACTTAAAGAATTATGACTCATTTGAAAGCATGCGTGTCTTCTGGCTGAATTGTTCTGGTTTTCTGAGGACCTCGTCGCAGGCACGTCACAGGAGCATGGGCGACCTAGGCCGTTGAGTGTGCTGCCCCAACACCCGGCTCTGGTGGGTGGCCGGCTCCCACCCGTGGCTGGCCACCTCCTGGGCCCCCAGACTCTTCGGGTCTCTCTCTGCTGTCTGCACGGTAGCTATAGCATCTGCGGGCCCGTGTGTTCTTTCTCAGGGGCCCCAGATGTGTCTGCTTCTGATGCAGCCTCACAGGGCGCCTGGGCGCCTCGGTCGGTTAAGCACCTGACTCCTGATTTCGGCTCGGGTCCTGATCTGTTCGTGGTTCGTGAGATCAAGCCCTACATCAGGCTTTGCACTGACAGCATGCAGCCTACTTGGGATCCTCTCTCTCCCTCTCTCTCTGCTCCTCCCCTCCTCTCGGTCTCTCCCTCTCTCTCTCTCTCAAATAAACAACAAAAAAAAAACCCTGATGCGGCCTCCAGCTGACGCCTGCTTCCGTCCCCTGTGCCAGGACCACCGCACAGCCACCCTCCCTGCAGGGGAACATGGCCGTCCCCTCCTGTGGCGGATTCCTACTGCGGGGAGAGCAGGGCTTCTGGCCTCCGGAGACTGATGCTCACCAGTGGTGGGAGGGTGTCGCCCTGGAAGATACAGTCGGGCCTGGAGAACTCAGTGCTTGACTAGAGTGCCGAGGGAGCCCACATGAGAGGGGAGGAGGGGACATGCGGGTAGGGATAGTGGCAGAATGCTGGGTGAAGGGACAGGAGGAAGACCGCCTGGGGGGTAGGGTTCCCGCGTGCTGCCGTGGCTTCTGACACAGGAGAAGAGGCGTGTATGACAGAGGAGGACCAGAGGTGCGTGCATGGTTACGTGTATGTGACCTTCTGATAATGATTTTTTTTCTCACCTCATTTAAAAATTTGTTTTGATGTTTTATTTTTTTATTTTTTGAGAGCGAAAGCATGAGTGGGGGAGGGACAGAGAGAGAGGGAAACAGAATCCGAAGCAGGCTCCAGGCTCTGAGCTGTCAGCACAGGTCCCGACGCGGTGCTCGAACTCACGAACCATGTGATCATGACCTGAACCGAAGTCGGACGCTCAACCGGCTGAGCCACCCAGGCGCCCCTCACTCACCTCCCTTTTAAAAGCCGAGGACTGCCAGCCTTTGAGGTCCTAGGGAAATTATCGATAAAAATCCAGATGGTCAGATTTAGGAGAATTAAAAGAAAAAGAAAAAAAAGGCCTGCTCCCACTGAGTGCTGATTTCACTTCCGCGAGCGGCATCTTTTGTACACGCGGCCCCTTCTCGACCTTATGAGCACTTGCTGTGCAAGTCAGGGCTTCGTGTTCTTCCCGCAGGGCTCAGCGAGGCCCTGTGGGCTGGACCTTTGACATCTGCCTTTGTCTCTTCCGGCTAAAGTAACAACAATACCACAGACTGGGCAGCTCATAAACAAATAGTTATTTCTCGCAGTTCTGGAGGCCAGAAGTCCAAGTTCAATGTGGCGGCAGATAGGGTGTCTGGGGAGAGCCCTCTTCCCTCTGTATAGACAGCTGTCTTTCCACGGTGTCCTCCCATGAGGGAAGGGGTGACGGAGCTTGTGGGGTGTCTAGTAGAAGAGCACTAATCCCATTCCCGAGGGTTGCACCCTCATGACCCGATCCCGCCTGGGAGCGTCCCACCGGGCATCAGGGCTCAACATGTGAGTTTGGGGAGGACACAAACATTCATTCACCGCCAACATCACTGAAAAAAGAGTTTTTCAAGCAGAAAGACAGCCCTTGTGATGGAGGAGATCATCCATATTTTACCCAGCACAAAAAGCGAAGGCTTTAAGGGAGCTCTGAGTTTACCCAAAGGAAAGGTGAAGGTAACTTTGGCCACGTTCCCTCTGAGCAGCGCGTCTCTTGGGTCGCACAGGGGCGGCGTCATCTGAAGGGACAAGCGCTGTTTCTTTGAAATGGCAGTAGGCTGGGAACGTCCATTAAAAATAAACAGCCATGTGTTCTGAAAAGCCAGGGACACTTTGTTCTAATGTCCAGCGGTTCCTTTTCCTGTTTCGTGATTGCCTATCAGCTCTTGGAGATTGCTTTTCTACTTTGAAAACTGAAAACCTAAGTAATTCCAGTCATCTCTGTTTAACCGGCACTTAATGTTCCCACCATTTGTTTCCAGAAGCTCTGAGAGAGGGGCGTCTGGATGGCTCGTCCGACTCAATTTTAGCTCAGGTCATGATCTCACAGTTCATGGGTTTGAGCCCCACATCAGGCTCTGCTGACATTATATGGCCTGCTTGGGATTCTCTCTCTCTGTCTCTTTCTCTCTCTCTGTCTCTTTCTCTCTCTCTGTCTCT
>NW_024412778.1:118070-133007 GCF_014898765.1 Herpailurus yagouaroundi
TCTCTGCCCCTCCCTCTGTTTGTGCTCTCTCTGGCTCTCTCAATAAACTTTAAATAAATTAATAAATTAGAATATACATGCATGCATACATACATATATGCTTGGGGTGGTTTTGTCCCAACCAGTCTTGAGATTTCTAAGACTGACTTGAAAGACCAGGACTGGGGACACCTGGGTTAAGCACCCAACTTCAGAGTCCTTGTGATTCGCCTGTGATTTGGAGCCCCGTGTCGGGCTCTGTGCTGACAGTTTGGAGCTTGGAGCCTGCTTTGTTGCCTCCTGCCTTGCAACAGACATTGGTATAGGAGGGACTGACAAAGATGCCACCTGGGCTTTGTTCTCAAAGACGGGCTAGTCCCGCCACGGGGCTAGAAGCAGAGGCAGAGGACCATCAACAGGGTTCATTGCAGTGGTTGGCGGTGCAGCCCGGGTGTCGGAGAGGCCAGGAGGAGGGCCGCCAGTCCCGCAGCGGAGGCAGGAGGAGGCTTGTGTGGCGTCCGACGGGAGCGAGCCAGGTACAGTGCGTGCATGTCCATGATGGGGGCGGCGGCCTGAATGGAGGGGACCTGGCCAGCAAAGCCCGCGGACAAGAAAGACCATTTTCTGTGGGGAGAAAGAACAAAGGCTTCTTAGTTGCGGGTGTGTGATGTTGGGACAGGACCCGCGGTGCCCAGAACAACAAGGCCTGCTTTGCATGGTAATGATGGGCCTCATTAAACACGGTGGCTCCACCTGGCCCGATGGGCCTTGCGCGAGGCTGCCAGTGACCGGAGAGCCTGTCCCTGTGAGGCTGTCTGCTTCTCACCATGGTGGATGGGGTTTGCGGGGCAGGCGTGAAAATGGGATTTAGGCCGTGTCTTGCTTTTTGTGCGGATGTTCACGAGAGCTGGCCTGGTTGTCCCGGATACTTAATCCTTTCTCTAGAACAGTGGCTCTGAACTAAGGGTGATTTTTTTGGGGGTCCCCTAGGGGACATTCGGTAATATCTGGAGACATTTTTAGTTGTTACAAATTGGGGTGACGGATGGTCCTGGCATCTAGTAGGTGGAGAGCAGGGATACTGCTAGTAAACATTTTGCGCCCAGCACGACCCCCCACAACAAAGAATTACCCAGCCCCAGTGTCAGAGGTAGAGAAGTGTGACGTGATATTCCACCATGAGCCGTCCCATAGTTTACTTTTTGGACATCTGGGTTGTTCTGGGGTCTTAGGTGTCATCGATGATGCTGGTGTGGACATTGTGGTATGGGCCCGTTGGGTAATGTACAGTCACACTGATGAGGTATAGGTTATGCCGTGTGGTTTCCCACGTGGTCACATTGATCCCACGTGGTCACATCCATGTAGCCTACAGGACTTGCAGGCATTGAAGCAGCCCACGTGTCCACTGACAGGTGAAAGAATAAAGAAGGGGCACCTGGGTGGCTGTCGGTTGAGCGACCGACCGACTTTGGCTCAGGTCATGATCTCACGGTTCGTGAGTTCGAGCCCCGCATTGGGCTCTCCGCTGACTGCACAGAGCTTGATTGGGATTCTCTTTCCCTCCCTCTCTCTTGTTGCCCCTCCCCCGCTTGTGCACGCTCTCTCTCTGGTCTCTCTCCTTCTTAAAAAACATTGAGGGGGCGCCTGGGTGGCTCAGTCGGTTAAGCGTCCGACTTCAGCTCAGGTCACGATCTTGCGGTCTGTGAGTTCGAGCCCCGCGTTGGGCTCTGGGCTGATGGCTCGGAGCCTGGAGCCTGTTTCCGATTCTGTGTCTCCCTCTCTCTCTCTGCCCCTCCCCTGTTCATGCTCTGTCTCTCTCTGTCCCAAAAATAAATAAATTGAAAAAAAACGTTAAAAAATTAAAAAAAAAAATAAACATTGAGAAAAAATAAAAGGCATATATGTACAGGGAATATTATTGAGCCTTAAAAGGGAAGGCTGCTATGCATCATGTGCTGTGGCATGGATGGACCTTGAGAGCTATAACCAGGCGAAAGGACAAATACCGTATGATTCCACTTATGTAAGGTGTCTAGAGCAGTCGGGTTCCTGGAAAGAAAGAAGAATGGTGATTGCTGGGGGGCAGGGGGGCTGGCGAGAAGGGGACTGGGGCATTGTTCGGATATAGGGTCAGTTGTACAGGATGAAGTTTTAGAGATGGGGTATACACGATGTGTTTATACTTAACGCTACTGAACTGTGCACTTTAAACACAGGGTTTTTAAAATTTTTAATTTAATTTTAATTGAGAGAGAACCAGTGGGGGAGGGGCAGAGAGAGAGAGAGGATAGAGGATTCGAAGCAGGCTCCATGCTGATAGCAGACACCCAGACACAGGGCTTGACTCATCAACCGTGAGATCATGACCTGAGCTGAAGTCTAACACTTAAGCAGCCGAGCCCCCCCAGGCGCTCCGCGCCTTAAACACAGTTAAGAGAGTAGATTGTGGCGCATGTGTTTAAGCACCGTCGAAGAGCTGCAGGTGACCCCGTTTTCATTTCAGGCACCCTGTGCTCCTGTGCGCGTCACCGAGCAACTGTGCACCCTGGGGCACACCCTCCTTTTCCTGCCTGAGGGCGCTAGGGGGCGACAGGGAACACAGGCGTTGGGAGCCGCACAGCTGATGAAGACATATTAAAGGAACTAGAGCTCATGGAATTGTGGGAGAACGTCCTCAGGGGCATGTTGGGCAGCAGGAAGGCCTCTGACAACCCATGTCCACCCGGCTTGGGAAGACTGAGGGAGGCAGGCCCCTCGGTGTGGCCAGGCATCCCCCTGGCGGGCCACTGGTCTCGCGGCCCCAGTGTGGAGCAGTGGCCTGTGAAGACGTCCTGGGGCCTCCTGGGCCCCTCTGCAGCCGTCCCTTGCTGACTGTGACCTTGTAGAGACCTTGTCACCAGTAGAGAATAGTGGTGCTGTATCGCTTCTGCCTCCCATAGTTGGGCAGGTTCATTCTAATGCAGAACCATACAGAGACGGAGATTCTGGAAAATGTAGTTCCCATTTTAACCAAGGGGACCCACTACGGACGCCTAAGTTGGAAACACCTTTTACTTATTGAATCCGTTCAAAGGGCCACCTGGGGAAATTCGTGTTCCTTTTTTTCCCTTTGCTTGACTGCAAATCTGTGGTATTTAAACCACAAGTATTTTCAAGTATTTGTATCTTGAGAATTTATCATGTAAATCATGCTTTTTTAAAAGGGGGAACTGTGGTCTGGTTTCTACATAATCCGCTTAGGCTAAACTTTTGTAAAATATCATTTATATACTGTGGCTTTGTCTACTTAAGTTTTCTGTGATGCTATTATAGCTAAATAATGGAAAAAGGAAACTTTAAGTTGGGTTTAAACAATAACATCTAGGATAACTGAGCTTTGGGACTTTTTTTTTTCTTTTTCAAACAGCCTCAGGAAAGGACTTAGAAACTATTGTACCTAAATAAATAGCTTGGAGCATTGTAAATGAAGCATTCTCCCTTACCACTTCAGCCTTATTTCCTAGTGTTAAAATCAAGAATGGGGGGTGCCTGGGTGGCTCAGTCAGTTGAGCTTGGGACTCTTGATTTCAGCTCAGGTCATGATCTCAAGGTTTGTGGGTTCATGCCCCACGTTGGATTCTGCACTAACAGTGCAGAGCCTGCTTGGGATTCTGTCTCCCTCTCTCTCCGCTCCTCCCCCACCCATGTTTTCTCTCACTCGCTCTCTCAAAATAAATAAACACTTCAAAAAAAATCAAGAATAGAATCATTAGGTCACTGAAGCCTAGCCAGGTACTTCCACTTGTTACACCAACAAATGGTAAGTGAATATGCTTGTGTAATACTTTAGAGTTTACAAAATATTTTTTTAGGTGACAAAACAGACAAAAATGAGTGACTTTAAGTTGACTAGTTAAGTAAATGGAGGAGTCAAGGCTTTTTTTTTTTTTTTTAAGTTTATTTATTTTGAGAGAGAGCACGAAAAGAGGAGAAGGGCAGAGGGAGAAAGAGAATCCCAAGCAGGCTCTGCGCTGTCAGTGCGGAGCGCGATGTGGGTCTCGAACTCACAAACCACAAGATTATGACCTGAGCCAAAATCAAGAGTGAGACGCTTAACCACTGAGCCACCCAGGCGCCCCTAAACGTTTTATTTTTTTAAGTAATCTCTACACCCAGTGTGGGGCTCGAACTCACAATCCTGAGAGCAAGAGTCCCACACTCCCACCTCTTTTAATCCTTCGCTGATGCTCATCATCTCCTTGCTCCCTAGCCGGCCCGTAATATAATTTTGCTGCTTGGGCCCCGCGGGTGTCTGTTACTGCGCTTGCCACGGGGAATCTATGTCAGTGTCCGGAAAGGGGACAAACCGTTCAGTAATTTGGACAGGAAATGCTTCATATAAAGCAGGATTCGGCAGACCGGCGACATACAACACAGCGTTCTTTGTCTTGTCGGTTGCACAGAGTCGAGCGCTGGCTGTAGGCTGCGAGGCCCACGAAGCCTAAACTGAAATACTGCTCGCCGTGCGGCTCTTTACAGAAAGGTTTGCTCCCCCCACCCCAAAATAATTATTACCTCTTAACGGATTGACAAGTAAAGAGGACTGTAAATGCAGAACCGCGGCTATGAGGAGCAGCCACCACCCCCGGGGCGGAGGCGGGTGAGCGAAGGAAGAAGACCTTAGAAGTAGCCCACCCCTCCCGCCGGGAGTCAGGCCTCCGTGGGGCGCGTGTGAGCGCGTACCCCCGGCAGGGGCGAAACTCACGGAGTCGCAGAGCAGCAGGCGGGCGGGAGGCTGCCCCCGGCTGCCTTCGAGGCTCAGCAGGGAGCGGGGCAAGGGTGCTACCGGAGCCGGCTGGCGTGCCGGTGGAGAAACCTCTGGGGAAGGCACTGGGGTGACGCTGCTAAAACTCGCCGAGAAGCCGCCCCCGCCCCCCAGCGTATCCGCAGAAGGTGCCCGGAAGCTACCGTGCTGCCGGGCACGCCAGGTGACTGCCACGCGCGCGGGACTGCCGCGCCCATTAACGTGGCGAGCGTGACTATTATGCCACGTGACTGGCGAGCCACGTGACTGCCATGCTCACGTGAGCACCGCGCCCTTTGACGCCTTCACGTGACTGCCACGCCCATCACTCGTGCTCACGTGACTGCCACGCCCACATGACTGGCGCGCGCGGTCATACCTGCCACACCCATGTGACTGCTGTGAGCACGTGACGCGTCCCTGACTGCCACGCCCATAACTGGGCACGTGACGACCCCATCCACATGATTGCCACGCCCATGTGACTTGCGTGTGGGCATAATGGCCACACCCACATGAAAGCCATGCCCCCAAACGGTCATGCCCACGTGACTGTCACACTCACGTGACTGGAGGGTGGTCATAAAGGCCTCGCCCATGTGATTCCCTTGCCCATTAAGGGTTGGGTCCCTTTGACGCCCTGCCCATGTGACTGCCACGCCCATAGCTACTGTGCTCATGTGACTGCTGTGCCCACGTGACTCAACGCCCATGTGACTGGCAGGTCGGCCTAATGGCCACATGACTGTTAGGCCCACGTGACTGCCACGTCCATTAACATGTGGCAAGCCATGCCCACATGACTGCCTTTACTCTTGACTGCCGCGCCCATTAACTGTCGAGTCCCTGTGATTGCCACACCCGTGAGCTAATGAGCCCGTGTGTCCCTCCCGTGCCCTCTGCTGACGGTCCTTACTGGTGCCTGCGGCAAGGAGAAGCGGTCACAGGGCCCCTCTGCGGGATCTTCAGGGGAGGCCGCGGAGGGCAGAGCTAGAGCCGAGGCGGCACGTTGCTAACCGGCAACGTGAGAGCCGGAAGTCTTCGTGCCCCTTCTGGCCTGAACCCTCCCTGACACCTGACGGTGTTTAGAAGATGCTCCTTGGATGTGGCTTTCCGGAAGCCGTCCCTTACGTGCGTAGGCCTCTGTTCCTGGGACGCAGGGACGATGTGGTGATGAGGGCTTTGCAGAGTCCTCCTGTCCCGGACCTTGGCCCCGTAGAGAGGAGGCCCCGCTCGGGCCTCATCCGGCCGCAGGCGGGCAGCCGGGCCCGGGCTCGGGAGGAGCGCTTCTCCTTTGGCTCCTGGCGCGGCTGGCCTGGCTCCTGCGCTGTACTCCCGACCGCCTGATGCGGAGCCCCTCCTCTGCCGATTGTGCTTGAGCCGTCCTCCAGATTTCGGTTTCCGTCTCTGGCTGTCCGGTGCAGCCTCCACATCTTGTCCTCCTCTTCCGTGGGACTTCCGCCTTGACACTTTTGTTGGCCACATTCCCCCTCCGCGCACAAGCTCGTCACCCAGGCGTGTCTTCCTTTTGTATATCTCGTCGGCCGGGCCCTGGCCGTTAACCTGCCTTGGTCCCTTTGTGCAGGCCACATTTGCCTTTCTTTTTATGGGGTCTCACGTGACCAGCTCTCCTTTCAGGGAGGCTGAAAGGAACGTGTTAGAATAGTCAGAGCGAGCCCTCGCGTTCTTAAATGCCTCGGAGTAACACCAACTCGCTCACCGGGAGACCAAAGCCGAGGAGGTGGGTTGTGGTTTCTTTTGTTAGTTTTAGGGGGGCATCGTTTTGTCTTTTCTCTTGCTTTTTGATTTTGGTTGTCAACCATGAGAAAAAAAAAAAAAGGTGTTTTTTTTTCTTTCCACAATTGAGATTTTGTTGGTGGTTTGATGATCCGTACACAGACATTTCATTTTGTCTAGATTGTTTTGAAGTTTATTTATTTATTTTGAGAAAGAGAGAGAGAGCATCCCAGGTAGGCTCCACAGTGTCAGCACAGAACCGGACATGGGGCTTGAAATCACAAATAGTGAGATCCTAACCTGAGCTGAAATCAAGAGTCGGATGCTTAACCGACTGAGCCACCCAGATGCCCCTCATTTTGTACAGTTTTTAACACAGATCCCAAAGACCTAAAAAGGTGTAGTCTGCCACTCTTAATGTAAACCGTTATTCCGGTGACTTTACAGCTTGAAATGTGGAGGCAGATTTTCCTTAGGAAGAGATAAGTATCAGTATCTTGTGTGTTGATAATGTGTTCAATCACAGTGCTCCCCACCTCATTCACAATTCACAATTTACCATCCTAAACACGACTTGTTCAAACTTCCAGGTTTTTCACGGCACACAACCAAAGTGTTTAGGGAAACTGGGCTAGCACGCTCAGGAACTGAGTGTGCCAAGATCAGGGAATGGTGTTCTTTAGGAATTGTGGGGAGAGAGGTAACTTTCAGTGTTCGAGACACACGAAATACACGACCGTGCCTCCAGATTGCCACGTAGCATGCTTTGCACTGTCGGCTGTAAAAACTGCTCCCCTGACCCGTGGAATGTTAAGCTGACCCAGACAGCCAGAGCCTCCTGGGATTCCATATCTTGCTCTTTCCTGGTTGTACTAAAAAATACATGACCAGCGAATGATTTTGCCTCTTAAAAAAAAAAAAAGTTACAGTTAACTCAGATGAGGTGAGATTCCCTCCTTAAAAATATTCCCAGACTTAGTAAAAAGCTTACATTTCCAAAATAGCGATGAAACTCCGCTCTGGATTCTGTAAGGAGACAGGGCCCACCAGTAAGACGTGGCGTGTGATCTTAGGCTGGGCTTCCTTCACCTCTGCTCCTCCAGAGGCTGGGCTCTCCTGAAGCTTTCGTTCCTCTGTTTCCTCAGGTAGATCTGTAGTTTCTTGGTCAGTCCCTTCAGCCCGTTTTCCCATTTGTTTGCCCTTTTTTTTTTGTTGTTGTTTGTCTGAAGAGGTTTTGCTCCATTTCCACTTTTGCTGGTGCAGGTTTTAGCTGACAACTTGCGTGTCTCCTCTGGGGCTCCCTCACCGCCCCTGCACCCGAGTTGACCTTTCTCTCGGGCATCTTGGCCGTGGAGAGGGTGCCGGTCGGTCCCGAGATGCCGAAGAGCCTTCTAGAAGCTGGGCTGCCTGGCTTGTGCGGCTTCTCTCGTCACGGGGGGGCCGGCAATTATTACTTGTTCGAGTCTCCAACACGTTTAGGTGGAAGTTTCCAGTTTTCAATGGGCTTGTCTGTTACCAGAGATACACATTCAGGTTATTTCACTACTCGATACTTCCCCTGGATGAGTCAGGTTTCCTTTCCGAAGCTTTTTGGTTCTGGGAGAATGAGTAAAATACTGAAGTTAAGCAGCCTGAAGCGGTGACATCAGGGATTGCCCCGTCTAACAAAAGGCATTGCTTTGTCACGCAGTTCCTGTTGTCTGGACCATTCTTGAGGTAGAACTGATAAGTTGCACGTGTGATTCGTGGCCTTTGAAATAGGGTATTGGACTCCGTGTCGTCTTCCTACTTTCATTGTGATCTCTGGCCATCGTGATTTTCTGAATCACTCGAGCACAACACCTCCGCACCACTGGCTTCTTTCCTTTGGCCCATTGTGTCCATCTGTGCCGACATCGTGAGGTCTTCCCTCACAGCGTCTAGAGTCCTGGCCCACGTTCCTGTTCTCTGCCCTGTGTCGTTTGGAGCCCTCGTTTCTGTCCAGCGCCAAGGTGGAGGTGAGGATCTTCGTCATCGCCACCTTGTTCTTAGGCCGAAATTCATTTCACGTGTTGTGCCCGCAAGGTTCATCTTCCACAAATACTTGCGTGAACACTATCATTTCCCTACTTCCAGGCCTGCTTTCTCTGCGCCTTCACTGCCTACGGGATATTGTCCCAGATTCTGATTCGAGGTCAAGTTCCTAATCTTCTCCCTTCTGCCCTTGTCTTCAAACGCCCTCTTGTGAGAGCTTTACACCCTGCCAGGCTGACATTCCTGTGACACGCCTGGGCTTCCTGCCCGTGCCCCTGTCTTCACGTCAAGACCCGACTTTGGGATGTCCTCCCCGAAACACGCACTTCCTTTCAAGTTGTGTTCATGGCCCTTCCCATCTGTGAAACTGCATTTCCGCCCCCGAGACAGAGGTGAACGTTGCCCCTCGTGCTGCCCCCTGCATTGGACGCGATTCCTTTCAGTGTATGCCTGGTCCACTCCCAGACCCGATTCTTTTGCCTCTGTGGGTCTTCATTCCCGATCATCTGTAACGTCCGTTCCAAGAAGTATGAAAACTTTGTTCCAAAATGACTCCCGGGCGTTTAGGTGACTCAGTCGGTTCAGTGTCTGACTTTGGCTCAGGTCGTGATTGCACGGTTTGTGGGTTCGAGCCCTGTGTCAGGCTCTGACCTCAGCATAGAGCCTGCTTTGGATTCTCTGCCTCTCTCTCTCTCTCTGTGACCCTTCCCCGTTGATGCTCGCCCGCTTGCTCTCAAAATAAATAAATGATAAAAAATAAAGGCTTGCGTTAACTGTTTCTCCCCACTGCTGTTTCCAGACAACATATTCCTATAAGAAGAGTAAGGCCTTCTTTACGTCACGGGACATCTCACTTTATTGGCACGGTGAGCGTGGGTTTGCCGTACTTCCGGAATGCCAGTTAGTGACTCAGGGTGGAATATGTGGACTGGCGTGGGCGCTCGGGACTCCCGTTCTGTACGTGTGAAGTGTGTGCCACGTGGGCCCGCATCGTGGGCACAGCAGGGTTTGTCTCTGCCCGCCTCCCGTTGTGCGGGGGACTCTTCTGGGTTGGAGCAGGTGACCTTGGCCGGAACTGCCCTGCTGGTGGCTCCCACCCTCCGTACACGTAGGTGGTCGCCCCTACTGGTTAACAGTGCCAAGCACGGTCCTTTGTAGCGTGTGGCCCTGGGGACGGAATGCCCATCAGCGTTGGGTTTGGATACACCGTCACGTGCGGGCAGGCAGAGTCCTTATCCTGTGCGGGTAGCATCGACTTCAGGTTTGTTCTTCGCCAAGTTGAAGCCTAATTAATCCCACCTGCTGTGAGATGTGGGGGGGCGGGGGGGGAGTATAGAATGCAGGTTTTCAAAGCTGCTTTTTCTTTTACAGCTTCTTCCCCCAGGAGCACAATAAATATCAAAGAGAAACTTTGTCTTGGGGAGGAAGCCAAGGGCGGGGGTGCAGGGGGGAGGGTAAAGCCCCAGCTACTTTATCTCCCAAACCCAGACCGATTTCTTTTCTGGGAAGTGTAGGTGGAGTGCGTTAGGGCGAGGCTGAAGGAGGCTTTGGAATGCAGTCTTCCTTTATAGAGGAGAAACTGGAGAAGTCTTTACAGATGAGAGGAAGTAACATGGTGTTCGTCTCCGTGGCGAAGCCGGAGGACATGACGGGGCTTCACGGGAGTCTCGCACAACTTGTCCATAGAAGGGTTTGTGGGGATGACGCGGAGAAACCCACCAAGTGGTAGCTGAGCCAGACACCGGTGACGTGTCCCCTCCAGGGCCTGCTGCCTTAACAACTGTCCTGAGACCCTGCAGGTCATTAGTCACGGTGGTTTTGCCTAAAGACGTTCTCTTTCACTGCAATTCAAAGGGAATCACTGTAGGGAGGACGCTTATGTTCACTCTTATCGTGGGGTCAGGATCTTTTCTTGTAGATACAGAAGAATGTGTGACTTTGAGTATGCTAAATGTGTCTGACACAAAACTCACCATTTTAACCCCTTTCGAATGTGTGATTCAGGGGCGCCTGGGTGGCTCAGTCCATTAAGTGACGACTCCTGGCTTCAGCTCAGGTCATGATCTCATGGTTCGTGTGTTTGAGTCCCGTGTTGGGCTCTGCACTGTCAGTGCAGAGCCGGCTTGGGTTTCTCTCTCTTCCTTTAAATAAATAAATAAACTTAAAAAAAAAAAACTTGTACGTTCTGTGGCTTCCTCATGGTACCTGGCCCTTGTGTGTTGTGATGAGTCTCCAAAAAGCGCATCCTTCAAGGCTGCACCAAATGCCATGGGCTCTGTGAAAATGTTCCTGGAGGGTCCATCCACACCATAGAGGGCAAGCCGACTTCTCACTCGTCTGGTACTTCATTTATCTGTCCCTATATGTCTACACTGCAACTCAAAGCATCGTCTCCTCTCCTGGGAGCTTGTTAAGGATGGTCTTAGAGACGCAGAAGTTCAAGCCCCACCCAGGACCTGCTGAATCAGATCTGCATTTAAAAAACATTTTTTGGGGGGCGCCTGAGTGGCGCAGTCGGTTAAGCGTCCGACTTCAGCCAGGTCACGATCTCGCGGTCCGTGAGTTCGAGCCCCGCGTCGGGCTCTGGGCTGATGGCTCGGAGCCTGGAGCCTGTTTCCAATTCTGTGTCTCCCTCTCTCTCTGCCCCTCGCCCGTTCATGCTCTGTCTCTCTCTGTCCCAAAAATAAATGAACGTTGAAAAAAAAAATTAAAAATAATAAAAATAAAAAACATTTTTTTTTAAGTTTTATTTATCTATTTTGAGAGAGAGGGCATGAGCAGAAGAGGGGCAGAGACGGGGGGGGGGGGAGGGGAGAGAGGGAGAGAGACAGAATCCCAACCAGGCTCCACACTGCCAGTGCAGAGCCTGATGCAGGGCTCAAACTCACAAACTGTGGGATCACGACATGAGCTGAAGTCAGGAGTGGGATGCTTAAGTGACTGAGCCACCCAGCCACCCCCAGATCTGCATTTTAAACCCTGGGAGACTTGTGTGCACATTACAGGTTGAGAAGCGTTGGCCTCTAAGCCTAGAAATGTCTTCGAGGCGGGAACTACATCTTGCAAGACGCACTGTCCAGTATCTAGCGGTTTTTGCGCATAGTACTTGCTCTGTAGATGCTTACTGAAAGAATGAGTACAAACTCTGAACGCAGATGGCTTTTTTTGCACTCATGCCACCAAAGCATTTACCTAATGGAATCAGGCAATAGTTCGCTGGGTACAGACCCAAGTTACCATCTGCATGTGTTCTGCATTCTAGATTTTGCCCTCCAGATTGTGTACTTAGCGCCAAGAGGAGAGAGGAGATGAAACTGACCCAGGCATGCCTTGAATGCTGCCTTGAGGGCCTGCAGCGTCTGGGTCCCTGTTTTGGGGGACAGGTGCTGGTCTTGACCCCAGCCACCACAGTGCTGCGGGCTCTGGTAGTGACCCCAGCCGGAGCGTTGGTCAGCTTCCCCTGGGGGCTTTCCCCGCACGGGCAGGGTCGCCGGCCGTCCTCGTCAGTGTGAACTTCGGTGGTGGAGGCTGCTGCGATGCTCACCCTTTCTCCTTTATCTCCTGTGGTTTACCTGGTGCCCTCTTTCACCAGCGCTCTAATTGTTGGGGATCCAGGGTTCCATCTCTGTGGTTATCTGCCCGTGACTCTGTCTTCTGTCCGGGCAGCCTCCTTCAGTCTTCCCAGCCCCCTGGTTTTTTTTTTTTTTTTTTTAAGTTTTATTTATTTCTGAGAGAGAGTGTGTACGCACAAGCCAGGGAGGGGCAGAGAGAGAGAGAGAGAGAGAGACAAACAGAATGGAAGCAGGCTCCAGGCTCTGAGCAGTCAGTACAGAGCCCGACACGGGGCTTGAACCCATGAACCACAAGATCATGACCTGAGCTGAAGTTGGACGCTTGACCTACTGAGCCACCCAGGCACCCTGCCCCTCAAATCTTTAAATATCTTCTGCTTGGGGTCACTCCATGGGTGGGCCACCTTTCCCTGGATGCTCTTATCCCACAGCCAGCTGCCCACAGACCCTCCACCTGGACAGCCCCTTGGCCTCTTGCACAGGACGTGTCAAAAACCTAAGCACTCCAACTGAATGTCACCTGCACCTTGACTGTACCTGGCTGAACGTGTAATCTTGGGCAGGTGGAAATTTATTTACAACGTGTCTGTTACTGTGTTGGGATAAAATTGTCTAGACTTTTGAAACCAGTTATTAACAAAAATATGAAGCCATCCATTCGGTTCAGAAGTGGTCGTTTACTTGCATTGATGGTGTTGACTTACAATGAATAATTGCTTGGTTAACCTGAGAGTTCAAACGTCGTCCTTAGATTTAAGCGGAGATTTGAGGCAACTATCATTCACTTGCAGAACTGAGGCATGTAAGTTGCTTAGTACCCAGTTTTTTAACCCGGAGGAAAGATGTACTGCTCTACTGCTTTGTGAGGGCTTTGTAAGTAACTGTTACGTTGGCCGCGGCAAACAGTCAGGCAGTGAACTTTCAGACTGTACACAGATACTCTCACAAACGTTAACTTTGTTCACCGGTTTTCCTAGCAGTTTGTAAAGATAATTGCTTTTTGGTATAAAACTGGGGTTGGCAAACTGTTTTGTAACAAGCCAAGTAGTAAATATTCTTGGCTTTGTGGGCCAGGCGACTCATTGCTGTCCTGTAGCAATATGTAAGCAAGTGGGTGTGGTTCTATTGCAGTAACATTTTATTTACAAAAAAGGGGGGGGGGGCGCATCTGGCTGGATTTCGCTCATGGGCCATAGTTTGCCAAGCACTAGTAGAGAAAGCAGGCAGGGTTAATTGCTGCCGAGATTATTATTACTGTATAGAAAAAAACTAGGTTTAGTATTTAAAGACCAAGATTTCTCGGGGCACCTGGGTGGCTCAGTTGGTTAAGTATCTGGCTCTTGATTTTGTCTCAGGTCATGATCTCTTGGTTCATGAGTTTGAGCCCTGAGTGGAGCTCTGTGCTGACATCATAAAGCCAGCTTGGGATTCTTTCTTCCTCTCTCTGCCTCTCCCCTGAGTGTGCACTCTCTTTTTCTCTCTCTTAAAATAAATAAACGTTTTTAAAAATGCCACATGTTGCAGAATTCTTTTTATTTGTTTAAATGTTTAATTTTTTTAATTTATTTATTATGAGAGAAAGACAGAGAGAGCACAAGTGGGAGAGGAACAAAGAAAGAGGGAGAGAGAAGCCCAAGCAGGCTCCATGCTGCCTGTGCGGAGCCTGACACAGGGCTCGATCTCATGAACCATGAGATCATGACCTGAGCCAAAATCAGGAGTTGGATGCTTAACCGGCTGAAGCACACAGGCGCCCCATTGTTCATTTATTTGAGAGAGAGAGAGAGTGCAGGGGAGGGGCAGAGAGACAGGGAGAGAGAGAATTCCAAGCCGACTCCACATTGTCAGCACAGACCCCAATGGAGGGCTCTGTCCCACAAACCGTGAGATCATGACCTGAGTCAAAATCAAAAGTCAGACACTTAACCACCTGAAACGCCCAGGCGCCCCTGTAGGATCCTTTTTCTGTGAGCTATCCAGCAAGGGCAAATGCATAGAGACAGGAGGTGGGTTAGTGGTGGCCAGGGCTGGAGGGGATCAGGAGGTGACTGCTCACGGCTACCAGGTTTCTTCTGGGTTTAGGACGTGATGGTTCCACAGTTCTGTGAATATACTAAAAAGTCATTCACTTGTATATTTATGTGAGTGAGTTTTGTGGTATTTGAACTCTCTCTCAGTAAAGCAGTTACAAGAATCTAGGCCTGGGATTAATGTATGAGAAACAGTACATAATAAAAATAACTCATCATTATTGTTTGGATAAAGGATTTCCAGAAAAGGGCCCTGTATCTTTAGATCCACCGTTTTGGGTCATGCGTGTTCCGGAGCGCATGCGCTCTTTCCTGTTCCCTCGATTAAGGTAGCCCAGGTCCCCGCAGAGGCAAGCGCTGGGTGAGGGATGTGTCCCTCATTCGCCAAATAGGAATCCGTGCAACCTCAGGGCCTAGATGGGGTACTGGCCGATCCCAGAGCCAGTCATAGAGCTGTGGGTGGCACACGTCACAGGCACGTTGCTCCTGGCTGACTTCTGGGGACTTGCTTTGTTTGTTTGGAGGCTCATGGCACGTGCGTCTTTGTTGCAGATTGAAGAAGGAAGTAAAGCTGCGGCAGTGGACAAGTTACTGGCCGGGGACGAGATCGTCGGCATCAACGACATTGGTCTCTCAGGGTTTAGACAGGAGGCGATTTGCCTGGTGAAGGGCTCTCATAAAACCCTGAAGCTGGTAGTGAAAAGGTAAGACCCACGCCTCGTGCCATTTTCACAAACAGAAGTGAGTAAAATAGCAAAAGGTGAAGCTAGGTCTGCTGATCTGTATCACTGCAAGCAAATCCCGGTTTGGACTTAAGGGG
>NW_024412778.1:133017-134515 GCF_014898765.1 Herpailurus yagouaroundi
CCATAAAATTCTACTCCTTGGCCAAGGGTGAATCCAGCATCCAAAACTTAAAAGATGCCTTCTTCTAGTACTATGCATTGTTTATTTGATACATTAAGTGAATTTGAATGCTTTTTTCTTTTCTTTTTTTGATTTAAAATCAAGTTAGTTAACGTACAGCGTGGTCTTGGTTTCAGGAGTAGAATCCAGGGATTCATCGCTTACATATGACACCCAGTGCTCATCCCAACAAGTGTCCTCTTAATGCCCATCACCCATTTTCACCACCCCAGTCAACCCTCAGTTTGTTCTCTGTATTTAAGAGTCTCTTACGGTTTGCCTCCCTTTCTGTTTTTATCTTATTTTGCCTTCCCTCTCCCTGGGTTCGTCTGTTGTGTTTTTTAAATTCCACTTATGAGTGAAATCACATAATATTTGTCTTTCTCTGAGTTATTTCGCTTAACATCATACATTCTAGTTCCATCCACACTGCTCCACTGGCAAGATTTTATTCTTTTTCATCACGATGGAACATATTCCATTGTATACATAAACCACATCTTCTTTATCCATTTGTCAGTTGATGGACATTTAGGCTCTTTCCATACTTTGGCTATTGTTGATATTACTGCTGTAAATATTGGGGTGCATATGCCCCTTCAAATCAGCATTTTTGTATCCTTTGGATAAATACCTAGTAGTGCAGTTGCTGGGTCAGAGGGTAGTTCTGTTTTCAGTTTTTTGAGGAACCTCCATACTGTTCTCCAGAGCGGCTGCACCAGTTTGCATTCCCACCGACGGTGCAGGAGGGTTCCCCATTCTCCACATCCTCGCCAGCATCTGTTGTTTCCTGAGTGGTTAATTTTAGCCACTCTGACCGGGTGTGAGGTGGTATCTCATTGCGGTTTTGATTTGTATTTCCCTGATGATGAGTGACGTTGAGCATCTTTTCATGTGCCCGTTAGAATGCTTTTCTCTTTTCTTCAGCGTATGTAGGTTATTCTGTTAGAGAGCTGCACTGACGCTTCAGATGAAGTGTTGTTACCTCTTGTTTCCACAAGGTGGCAGGCTACTGCGTTTTCGCCTTAAAGGAAAATGGTGCAGGGCTGCCTGTACACTTGTCAGCTACCAGGAGTTTTTAGCGCTGTGCTGAGGTCTGGGGGGGAGCGCGCTGCCTGTTCCTGCAAATCAGATTGCAGAACTTTGGAGGACTTGAAGTGGTTAGAAAAGGGGAATGAGGGGCGTGATGTTTTTATGCACAGGAGCGACCCTGAACCCCCATAAAGGTACTTGTGGTTTCTTGTCTTCAAATAGAAGTAATTCTCTACCTTGCATTTTGTAGTTGGCTAATTCACACTAAAGTGTTTGCATGCCCCTCCTCTTTTTTATTTTAAGTGGAATTAGTGTATTCTTTCAAGTTTAAGTGTAAATTTTAAAAAATAAATGGACTCAGGAGCCTGAGTGGCTCAGTTAAGCGTCCGACTTCGTCTCAGGTCATGATCTCATGGGTTTGTGGATT
>NW_024412779.1:0-23994 GCF_014898765.1 Herpailurus yagouaroundi
CATTGAATGTGTAGATAGCTTTGGGTAGTATTGACATTTTGACAATATTTATTCTTCCAATCCATGAGCAGGGAATGTCTTTCCATTTCTTTAAATCTTCTTCAATTACCTTCATAAGCTTTCTATAGTTTTCAGCATACAGATCCTTTACATCTTTGGTTAGATTTATTCCTAGGTATTTTATGCTTCTTGGTGCAATTGTGAATGGGATCAGTTTCTTTATTTGTCTTTCTGTTGCTTCATTGTTAGTGTATAAGAATGCAACTGATTTCTGTACATTGATTTTGTATCCTGCAACTTTGCTGAATTCATGTATCAGTTCTAGCAGACTTTTGGTGGAGTCTATCGGATTTTCCATGTATAATATCATGTCATCTGCAAAAAGCGAAAGCTTGACTTCATCTTTGCCAATTTGGATGCCTTTGATTTCCTTTTGTTGTCTGATTGCTGATGCTAGAACTTCCAGCACTATGTTAAACAACAGCGGTGAGAGTGGGCATCCCTGTCGTGTTCCTGATCTCAGGGAAAAAGCTCTCAGTTTTTCCCCGTTGAGGATGATGTTAGCTGTGGGCTTTTCATAAATGGCTTTTATGATCTTTAAGTATGTTCCTTCTATCCCGACTTTCTCAAGGGTTTTTATTAAGAAAGGGTGCTGGATTTTGTCAAAGGCCTTTTCTGCATCGATTGACAGGATCATATGGTTTTTCTCTTTTTTTTTGTTAATGTGATGTATCACGTTGATTGATTTGCGAATGTTGAACCAGCCCTGCATCCCAGGAATGAATCCCACTTGATCATGGTGAATAATTCTTTTTATATGCTGTTGAATTCGATTTGCTAGTATCTTATTGAGAATTTTTGCATCCATATTCATCAGGGATATTGGCCTGTAGTTCTCTTTTTTTACTGGGTCTCTGTCTGGTTTAGGAATCAAAGTAATACTGGCTTCATAGAATGAGTCTGGAAGTTTTCCTTCCCTTTCTATTTCTTGGAATAGCTTGAGAAGGATAGGTATTATCTCTGCTTTAAACGTCTGGTAGAACTCCCCTGGGAAGCCATCTGGTCCTGGACTCTTATTTGTGGGGAGATTTTTGATAACCGATTCAATTTCTTCGCTGGTTATGGGTCTGTTCAAGCTTTCTATTTCCTCCTGATTGAGTTTTGGAAGAGTGTGGGTGTTCAGGAATTTGTCCATTTCTTCCAGGTTGTCCAATTTGTTGGCATATAATTTTTCATAGTATTCCCTGATAATTGTTTGTATCTCTGAGGGATTGGTTGTAATCATTCCATTTTCATTCATGATTTTATCTATTTGGGTCATCTCCCTTTTCTTTTTGAGAAGCCTGGCTAGAGGTTTGTCAATTTTGTTTATTTTTAGAGAGTATTATTTTAAGTGAAATAAGTCTGTCAGAAAAGACAAATACCATATAATTTCATACATCTATAGAATTTAAGAGACAAAATGAACAAAAGGGAAAAATAAGAGATAGAGAAATCAAGAAGCAGACTCTTTTTTAAATTTTATTTATTTAAATTCATGTTAGTTAATATACCGTGTAGTTTTGGTTTCAGGAGTAGAACCCAGTGATTCATCACTTCCATATAACACCAAGTACTCATCCCAGCAAGTGCCCTCCTTAATGACCATCACCCATTTAGCCCAAACCCCATCCACCTACCCTTCATCAGCCTTGGGTTTGTTCTCTGTACTTAATAGTCTCTTATGGTTACTGATCACAAATGCATGGGATAGCCCCTCACCACAGACTCCAGCATGCAGCTCCTCGTATGGGCACCCAACATCATGACCAGGCCATTCCGTGACTGTTTGGTTCTGGGATTACACACACACATGAACTCTCTGAGCCTGTGGATGCCCTGAGCCATGCAGCCCTTCCACAGATTCTGGAGCCTCAGGTACTACCGGATGTCCATTCCCCTCCCTTCAAAGTTGAACCTAATTATTCCTGGGACTCCCTGAGGTTTCTAGGTGCTTCAGCCAGCCACAGCTTGTGCTAAGTTCCAGTCACACAGCCTATCTTGGATGCAACCCTGAACATACCCCAGTACCATACCATTGTTGCCACCCTGTTCTTATCTTATTTTCCTTCCCTTCCCCTATGTTCATCTGTTGTGTTTCTTAAACTCCACATATGAGATAAATCCTATGACTTTTGTCTTTCTCTGCCTGATTTATTTTGATTAGCATAATCCATTCTAGTTCCATCCACATTGCTGCAAATGGCAAGACTGCGTTCTTTTTGATTGCCGAGTAGTATTCCATGAGAAACCAAGAAACAAACTCTTATTTATAGAGAACAAACTGATGGTTACCGGAGGGGAGGTGGGTTGGTGATGAGTCAAATAGATGATGAGGACTAAGGAGGGCCCTTCTGATGAGCATCGGGTGATGTATGGAAGTGTTGAATCACTATACTGTACACCTGAAACAAACATAACACTGTATGTTAATTAACTAGAATTGAAACAAAAACTGAAAATAAAAAAAAATTAAAACCCCATCAGTCTAATTTGGCTTTCTCACCAAGGATGTTATAACCCTTTGGGACAAGACAGTTCTTTGTTGCATGGCCCCACTCCATGCATCACGCACCTGAAACAATATTCAATCCCAGCAGCTGGATGCCAGTGTACACTTCCCCCTAGTAAAGGAGAAAACTATGAAAAACCTCACACATTTCAAAAATCAAAGGTGACAGGACCAACCCAAGATGAGGACCAGTGGAACCCCAAAACTTTATAATTCACCTATAAAATAGAACAATGGCCCTCAACACATTCTATTTTTCCTGTCAAAATGCCTACCCTACCCTGTCACTGGAGAAGCCTCCCATGGGTGCTGAACAAGAATCTTTTCTCTGGCTCCCTCTCCCAACCCCAGTAGACCCTTCCCTCAATTGCCCACAGCAGAGGCAAGACTCGGCTGAAACATTCAATGAAATTTATTGAAGAGAAACATTTACTGAAACCATTGAAGAGAGGGAATGACAACACGGAGAGGAACGTCTGACGGCCACTACAGCGCATGGGTCACGGACCCCCTCCTCTTGGGGTCCCAAATGAGGTGCCTCTGTTTCCCCCAACACCGTGGCCCTCCTGCCATAGTCTCCCTTCCTGAGGGCCCCACGATCGGCCCTTGGCCAGGATGATGGATGCGGATGCTGGCCATGGCCCCTCACTCCAGGGCACTCTCCACTCTGGCCGACATGCTGGGGCCTGGTCCTGCCCTATGGCCAGCACAGGACAGTCACAGGATGCTGGAAAACGCAGCACGGGGCACTGGGACAAGCCAAAGAAACTGAGTCACAAGTAACAAGAGAGTGGCACATCAGAGCACGGTTTCCGTGGAGACTCCCACAGGCCACCTCTGTCCTTGGTCCAGTTCCTCCTTCCTGAGGTCACGGGGTGAGCACCAGCCATGCTCTCTTCTGTCCTTCCCGCCATCTCCTGGGATTGGGCTCGAGAGGTCTCTGGGGTGGGGTGGGGGCGGCTGCTCAGATAAGAACACACATACATCTCCACAAGAACAAGCAGCAGCTGGCCTAAATCTACACCGAGGAAGCAGAGGCTGAGCTCACGACACCAGACGACAGCAAGCAGAGCCTGGGCTCGCACTGAAGCTCATGGCACACACCCGGGCTGAGAGGTGGCTGCTGCGTTAGGCCAGGACACCCGCCGCGGGCTCCTGCACACCTCAGGGCTCTGCATGGCAATGGTAACTAGTGTGCGTGTAGTGGGAGCGGGGGAGGGGGGGTGCCACTTGAGACGGGGGTCACTAAGGGGCCTACAGAGACACAAGTGGGCTTCCCAGAGCATGGAGCGACGTGCTCCAGGGGTCAGTGAATGAGGGTCCCCCTCTTGGGCGGCCCAAGGGGCCGGCACCCTTGAGACGGCTCCTAACATCTCCCAGGCCAGTGTGGGTGGCACACATTTTCAGGTGCCCCTCACCTAGGCTAGGGCCAGCCACTCAGGGGTGCTTCCCAGGCTGGCTGCCTGAACTGGCAGGGTTTCGGGCTGGGGCTGGGGCTGGGGCTGGGGTGGAGCTGCCATGGGAGGGGGCACCTCTCCCTGCCCCACTCTGCATCAAGTATGGTCATCCTGGCCCGTTGGAAGGGCTGATGGTGGTGATCAGGTCCCCGTGGGGGTGGTGGAGTGCCCGGGGGTTTGGCTTGGGCTGGGTGGGTCCTTCCCTTGGCCCTGTTCCACATGTGGGGTGAGGCTGCTGCCCTGGAGTGGCCTCCCCCTGCCTCCAGAGCTCTGCTGTCTGAGAGGAGAGGGGGCCTCTGGGCCTTCTGAGCCTATTTGCCCGAGGAGGACTTGGCGGGGCTCATCTCCCCAGCCCCGTCCTCATTTCCCAACTCCTCTGGGATGGGCTTGAGCCCCTCCTCCAGGGGCTCCCCAGTCTCCTGGTCTCCTGCCTGGGCAAGGCCCTCTGGCTCACAGCCAGGACCTCCCGGGCCCTCCCTGGAAGCGCTGCCCATCTGGGCAGGGGTAGGGCCCCCAGGGGCCTCTGAGGGTCTTGCCTGACCTAGGCCCGCAAGGACAGCGTCATGATCGTCACTGTCCTCCTCCTCAGACTCCCGCTCTTCCTGCTCCTTCTCCTCCACCTTGTCATCCTCCGCCTTAGCACCGACTCTGGCATCAGCCTGGGCATTGGCCCGGGCACCAGCCCCTTCCTCTGCCTGGGCTCTCTCGTTCCTGGCTAGACTGGCCTCCCAGGCCTCAGACTCCCGAACAAGCCCCAGCATCTCTAGGAAACTTGGAGACCTCCCAACCATTCTCAACTTCCTCAGCGCTTCATCCAGCGGCTCAATAAGGTTGGCCCTGGCGAGCACCTGCCTCAGGCGTACATGGTCAGCTGAGGCTCTGGCCAGGGCCCCCTTCTCAATGGCTTTCTGCAGCAAAACTTCCAGCCGCAACACGAAAGCAGAGAGCCGCTCGCCTGACTCTTGCTGAGCTGTCAAACACTTCACCCGGATGGTTGCCTGCGACTCGTTGTCTCCAAACACCTGGATCAGGGCCGCCAGGCAGTCCTGAGCCGTCCTGGCAGGGTTCTCTGCCAGGAGCCCGTGCACGAGCTGCAGGGCCGTCCCTCGAAGGCCTTCCATCAGCCGCCTCCTCTTCTCCCTTTCTGAGAGCCCCTGCCATACATGTAGCATGTCTGTGGTGTGGTCTAGCCAGGCCTCAAAGGACTCCTCCCCCGGGGCGGGCTGATCCCTCCCAGAAAACACGCCCAGGCGCTGGTACCGCATGGTCTCCACCCAGGGCTGGACTGCCTGACTGACCGATCTGAGCCAGCACACCCGGCGCAGTCCCAGCCCCAGGGCCCCAGCCACACTCTCCACCGTCTGCCCCTGTTGCTCCAGGAAGTGGAACACGCGACTGAGAAACTCCTCGCCTGAGCAACGGGGCACAAAGACTACGTTCCAGGGACCCCCGGTGCCCGGGATTTCCCTGGGGACCAAAGCATAGTTAACTTCCCGGTCAAGCTCGACCAGGGCTGCAGTGGCATTATCCTCCTCTCGAAACACTTTGCCCAGCACGGTGAAGTGACCCATGGGCCACAGGGCGGCCTCCAGAGACTCTTGGAGTTCGGCTTCATCACAGTCCTCCGGGATGCCCAGAATGAGCAGACCCCTTCGAGCGCTGATGCCCATCCACCTGCACCAGTCCCGCAGCATCGTCACCGCCATCGCGTGCAATTTCCGCCGGCGCGGGGTTAATATCAGCCTTAGGAACCGGTTCCCGGCGCGGACCAGGGTGACACTGGGCAGGGTGGAGGGGGCGGGGGGGGGGGGCGGTGAAGTAGTGAGGGAGCCTAGGACTCAGAGAGAACCGCCCAGGTCTCCACAGCCTGTGAATACAAACGAGGCGAAAGCGAGGTTAAGCGCCCCCCCCCCCCCCCCCCCGCCGCCCCCCCCCCCCAGGTGACCCTCCTCCCCCGGGGCGGTGCCTTTGCCGCCCAGGCTAGACCCCTGCCCCTCCTTCCACCCGCCCGCCGGGGCCACGGCCCCCTCCCCACCGCGTCCCTCTCGCCCCCGCGGGCTGCCGCAGTCCTACTGGGGCGGGCGGAGGGCAGGCGGCGGGCGGGCGGGTCTCCCGGAGGTCTGAGCGCACCCTCCCCGGTTCTGGTACCTACCTTCCTCTGGGTCGGGGTCCTTCCTCTTCGAGGTCCCAGCAGGTGGGGCGCAGGGGCTGCGCCGAGCGGCAGCGGGGTCGTGCGCCCCTCTTTTCCTGGCTGCCTCTCACTCCCTCTCCTTCTTCCTCTCCCTGTCCCTCTCTCAGCGCGGCACGTGGGCTAGCGCGCCGGCGCCTGCTCGCCACCACTCTCTGCAGTGCGGACTCGGGGCGGGGGCGCAGTGGCGGCGGAGCGCGGACCCTCCGCGTCGCCCCGGAGACCGCCGGGCCATTGGCGCGCGCGGGTCACGCGGCCAGGCTGTGGCCACCGCCGCGGGCACCCCGGGACTGCGCGTGACGTCACCTGCTCCTTCCCCCGCCCCCGAGGGGGCGCTGGCACAGGTGGGGATCCTGGGGACCCGAGAGCCAGTGCCCCCATCCTGGACCCAACCCTGCCCACCTCCCGCCCCTCCCGGAACATGCTCTCGGGGCGTCAGCCTGGCGAGGGGTCCATATCCCCGGGTGCCCACCAGAGAGCCGCTGGGCAGGCCCGAGATGCGCCCGCCAGCGCTGCATTCTGGCATGGGTGGAGCGCGGGATGGGGGCGCGTTCTGGGGCTCCTTCACCTGTTTCCGCCCCTCCTCCACTCCACCCAGACCGGGTCCTGTCCCAGCTAGGCGAGAAGCACTTCCTCCGGGTGCTACTACGTGGAATAGATGCCACCTGCGCACATGAGCGCTCGCACACACCACCGCAACCAGGGGTCAGCAGTCCCCATACTCGCGCGGGGGCCGTGGCCGCTGTGGGCACACGACGGGCCAAGATGCGTCGCTGCCCCAGTGCCAGGGCCCTGCCCCAAGGAGGGTGTCAAGGACTTTCCTGTTTTGCTCACTTCATGTCCCAATCCCAAGAACAGGCTTCTGCTACTTAGAGCTCAACCCCTTGGGCCTGTATCTTACCATGTGTCCTTGGGCAAGTCCTTGCCCCTTCTCTGGGCCTCAGTGGAGGGACAGAACTGGGGTCTCTACCTGAGGGTGTGTACAGGAGAGCCAGTGGGCTGGGCGTGAAGCGCTGGATGTGTCCCCTGCCCCCCTGTGCTCTCGCCAGCCTAATGAGCTCTGAGACATCTGCTCTCTTGGCCCCTGAGGGCAGCATGGGTGTTGTGCCTCCCCAGAGACCTCTGTCTGGCCCCGAGTCAGTCTTCTTCTACAGATCCTTCCCCTTTCCTTTGCTACCTAGGCTAGTCACTGTACCAAGGCAGTGCTGCCACAACTCAAAATGGAGTGCCAGCCCCTCTGGGTCTCGCCACCTTGCACCCATCCTGTCATGGGAGTCTGGGGCCATGTGGACAGCCTCTCCACCGGTCAGATGGCAGACAGGTTCCCTTGGGGTCACACCTCCCGGCGTTGTTGGCTTCTCTTTCCTTGCCTGCCTGGCATCTGGCCAGACATCCTCTTCTGTGACTTGCCTTTCACACTCAAGCTATACCGGTCAAGGTTTTCCTGAGTGTCCAGCTCACTCATGCTCCTTGTTGAATCACAGCCCTGGTTTATTTGTCTATGACCCTGTGGATGGGCGTTCACACTGTTCCCAGTCTTTGACTGTTACAGACACTGCTGCCACCAGCACCCTACGCATGCCTGTCTTAGCCGCTGTCGGCCTGACAGGCTCTGGAACGTACGCCAAGAAGTGGTTTTTCCGGGACTTGGGCTGTGCCCATCAAAGCCATGGCCAGGTGTTGCTAATCTGTTATCTCCCATGAGTGGCTGAACCTGTGTTCACTCCCACCAGCAGCATAGGTGTGGTCCTGTGTGCCCCCACAGCCTGAGCAGCCTTTGGTCTTGTCCAGCCTTGACCACTTGCCCACTCCCATGGGGAGAAGTGCTACCTCATTACTGTGTGCCTTGCATTTCCCTGGTCGGCAGTGAGGTTGGGCATCCTTGCACAAGTGTGTTGACCATTCCCAGTTCCTCTTCTGTGAATCTCCTTTGCTCATTTCCTCCCCACTGCTGAGAAGCCTCATTGGCCTGTTACTGGGAGAAAGTTCCTAGCATCAAGGGCAAAGGCACTCTCATTTTTTTTTCTACACTCACCCATCGCCCAGAAACAGGCCACATTGGAGTTGGTCTCGTAGTGGGAGCTTGACTGGCCCATATGGTCTTACTCTCCCGACTTTCCTGTCTCTCAGGTGGTAAATGCTGGGTAAATGAAGAAGCACGAGTGTTCTGTCACAAACCAGCTTTCCCAGTCGGCCTCGTGTGTGGACCCCCTCCCCTTCTCCCCGCTGAGGGCCAAGACAGCCTCTCCTAATACAGGTGAACTGCTGCTCTAAACACCCACAGTGAGAATTTCTGTCCACCAAACCTTGGTGTTAGCCCTGCCATGGCTCGCACCCCACATTGTCCTCTTTCTTGGTTTCTGCCATGATTTATCTGGGGTCCTTCCTCAGAGAGGGTGCTCCCGTGGGAACATACATGGGTCCCGTGTCCCCAGCCAGCCAGCTGGCCTGCAGACCGACTGTCAATTCCTTCCCTCTGTTTTCAGCCTCGTCTCTTCCTACTCTCCTTCCTTCCATACCTGCTGACTCCAAGTCCAGGACTGTCTGGCTCTACCTTGGGGTGCCCATTACTCCCTCCCCCCGCTAGGGCTGGACTGTGATGCCTTGACTACTTTTCCTTTGTCACCTTTCAGCCCTCATTTTGCTCCACCTCTCAGCACAGTTGACCCTCCTTCCTTCTCACAACCTTTTCCTTTCTCAGCTTCTGTAAGCCCCCACCTTTGGGCTAATCTCCTCCCTCCCTGCCTGCCCATTGTTGGAACTCCCTCCTCCTTCTCCTTTGCTTGAGTTCAGTGCGGTGGAGGTGGGCTCCCAGCCTCAGCCCCAGGACCTTTGGTGCCTCCAACGCCATTCTCGCCCAAAGTCCTCTCATCCGAGGGACCATCTGCCCGCTGATGGCTCCAAATGTTTTGTCTCTGGGTGGGACCCCCTTCCCTGAGCTCCTCATGTCCTCATCAAACTGCACGCTTGGATGCCCCATGGGAATTGCAGGATGAAGATGTCCAAACAGGAGCATTTCATCCTCCTCGACACACTTGCTTCTTCCCCGGGATTCCCCCAAGGGCTCCACCTTCCACCTGGTTGCTCCAGCAAAGATGCCAGGATTCTTTCTCCCCTCTCCTTTGTTCCTTACGCCCAATCTAACCCAATGTGGGATTTTATCCACTTTAATCGATGACTGCTGGCCCTCTCCACGTCTCCATGGTCTCCTGCTCTCCCAGCCTCCACTCTGGCCTCTCTTTCTACTTCACTCCCACCCACAGGGAAGCCAGGGCAAACTCTCTGCAACAGCACCAGACCATGCTCCTCCCCAGTGACAAGTCCTCCCTGTGGCTCCCCATCTCTTTAGACTAAGGAAACTCCAAAGTCCCTTCCCTGGCCAAAAGCCCCCTTTGCCCCACCCCCACCCCCCCGGGAGCTGGCCTCCTCTTATGGTCTTCTTCTTCTCATACCACCCACCCCCAGCACCTCTCACCAAACTCCTGATTCGTTGGCCTTATCAGCTGGCCCCAGAGCACCATACCCAGCTCTTTCCCATCTGTGGCCTCTGCCTTCCCTCCGCTTCTGTGTGGGACAACCCACCCCAAGAACTTCCTGTGGTGGTGGCCTCCTCTTCCTCCTCTTCCTCATTCAAGTCTCAGCAGAAATGCCTTCTCCTCCCAGAGGCCTCCTCTGCCCAGCCACCCACAACAAAAGTGGAACCTGGAATACTCTCCACTCATATTTAGCAGCATTGATTTATATGTCATCATATGATAGATAGAAAGCAGAGATTTGGGTCTCTGCTTTGGGGCATCAGGGTCTCCCTCCCCAGATGGCAAGCTCCCCAGGAGAAGGGGCCTTGCCCATGTTTCTCATCCCAGGGCCTCATCCCAGAGCCTGGCTCAGAGGAGGCCCTCAGTGCCTTGTTTTGAGCAAGCACCTGAATATGTCAGCCTGCTGCCATCTGCCACGGGCCTGGGACCTTTACCCTGAGGGCTGTGGAGGGCCCCGATGGGTTTGAAGTGAGAGGGTGGCAAGGATCAGACCTGCTGTGTGGTTAACTGGGCAGCAGGGAGGTAAGCCTGGAGCAGACAGGGTTTTTTGCAGTCGGCCAGACCAGACGGTGATGGGCTCGGTCTCTTCAGGCAGAGGGTTTAAAGAGAAAGGGGGAAGATACAGTCTCTAGGGAGGGAGAAGGCACAGGGAGGGCTCAAGCAGGGTCCCAGATTTTTCACTTGTGTGTGGGCCCAGAGGATGGGAGGGTCCTTCTCTGACATGGAGAATCACACCAACAGTTATCTTTCTTTTCCTCTCACCTTTTGTGAGAGAGGGTGTTGGGAAGTGGGGTAACGGGGGTGGGGATGAGTTCCTGTGGCCATGCTTGCATTTGAGAGGCCTGTGTGACACCCAGGTAGATATACACTCTTCCCTCTTCCTCCTACCCCCACTGCCACCCAGGCCCTGTGGGCAGCTGGGCTCCCTGGTAGAGGTAAAGGAATTGTAATTGTGCCACCTGCTTGGCCCAGCTCCCAGGGTCTTCCATCTTTTGGCTTGGTCCCCCTGATTTCCAGTACTGGGCCCTGCACAGAGCCAGCACCCAGTAGATGTTAACCACGTGGAGAAATACGCACAGAAACACTTCACTTTGGGTGGCGCAGAGATGCTTCCATCAAGACTCACAGAGGGCCCGGGCCACTAGGTGACTGGACGCTCCCATAACATACTTCCTCTAGTAGTAGCTGTTGGGAATAAAGTCCAAGGGATGGCCAGCCTAGCTGAGCACATAGAACATGGGCATGGCAGCAGAGGGAGGTCTCGGTGCTTCCCTTCACTTGGCTGCTTCACTTGACCTCAGGTGTGTCCCTTAACTTCCACAGGTTGAGTGAGAGTGTTGTCTGCTCACAACCCAGGAAGAGCTTCTCTGCTTTGCACCACAAACGCCAAGGGCCCAAGCCCTGCACAGCCAAACGGGCCCCTCCTGTCTCCTCCAGGGAGAGCCTGAAGTTCCCTCCTACCTTCTTACCAGGCAGTGCCCATCCACACTTCCTGAACTGTGGCTTCAGACCAGGTCCCAGCCAGCCGAAGACTTCTCTGGCTGCTCAACAGCCCTCTTCCTCCACCACCCCCTCTCCTCACACACCCGGCTCTTGCTCCTAGCCTCTGGGGGCTCCCTGCCCTGCCCCAAGCCCTCCACAGGCTCTTGGGCAGCCAGGCGGGCCCTCTCCTCCCTTTTTGAACCCACCATCTCCTTGTTGGCTGCTCCTACATGGGGGACAGTACTTTCTCAGCTTCTTCCTGGCTGCCAGCCCCCTCTGTGTCCACCTGCCCACTGAAACCTCGAAAGTGCAGGTGGCTCCTTTTGGGTTCACACGGCGCTTTGGAGCATCACCTCAATGTGGCACTCATGCTTCCCCGACTCAGGGTACTGCTGGGCTGGATAAGTGTCAGCATGTCCTCCTTTGGTCCTTCACAGACCCGGTTGCCTACGGCACACTCTGTAACTCATGGAAGTCCCTCTGGGGGATGCAAATGTGGGACTCGGGGTGTGGTCAGCCTCGAGTGGTTGCCAGCCTCTCTCTGCCTTGGGTCGGGGTTAGGATGGTTCTCATGTTGAGAATTGGTGATAGGAGTGTGAATTGTCAGAACAGCTTTAAATATCTGCATGCAGTCATTTTCAACAAATCATCCAGCTACCTTGAGACCCAGCCCTCGCTCTCCTACTTATTTACCTAGGAGAATGGAACATAAAGAAGGAGACTCACTCAACAATGTTCCCATCAGCTTTCATCATAATAGCCCCACACTGGAGCCAACCCAAATGCCCATCAGCAGGAGAAGGGATAAGGGGCTTGCTGTGAATCCCTACCCTGTGGCGATCCCACACAGCAGTAAAAACCAGTGGGCCCCTGACCCTCACAACCCCATAGGTGTGTCTCACAGACAATATGCCAAGTGAGAGAGGTTAGACGCCAGAGTGTGACACCGTATGATTCCACTGATACAGAATGCAAGAGGAGGCAAAAAGGATCTGTGGCACAGGACATTCTGAGGGCGGTTGCCTCCAGGGAGGCAGGAGCAACTGGCGAGGCAGTCAGAGGTACCTCCTGGGAAGACAGAAATGGTCTGTAGCTTGACAAAGGGCTGGGTCAGTCACTGAGTGGATGCAATTTTCAAAATGCATCAAACTGTGTACACTTTGAGTAGAGGCAGCAGTAATAAAATGAACCATGTTCTTTAAGGCTCTGTTACGGAGCACCTGGTGCTATGGACTGAATTTTGTCTCCCCAGTGTTTGCATGAATGTATGTACGTATGTTTGTATGCCAGGGCCCCAAATCCCAATGACTGTATTGGGAGATAAGGCCTATAAGGAGGCAATTAAGGTTAAATGAGATCATAAGGCCCTGATCCGATAAGGAGTAGTGTCCTTCTGAGAAGAGATGCCAGGTAGTGCTCTGTCTCTGTCTCTGTCTCTCTCTCTCTCTCACACTGTCTCTCTTTCTCCCCTCTCCCCCATCTCCAAATGCACAAAGAAGAGGTCCTGTGAGCACACAAAGAGATGGAAGCCACCTACAGGTTGGGAAGAGAGCTCTCAGCAGAAACCAACCACATTGGCACCCTGATCTCAGACTTCCAGCCTCCAGAACTATGAGAAAATCAAGGTCTGTTGTTTAAGCTGCCCAGTCTGTGGTATTTCCTTACAGTGGCCTGAGATAACTAAGACACCTGGGTTCCCTTGTGTTTGCCTGGGAAAGTTGCACTTCCCTGGAGAACCCCTATTTCCTCATCTGTCAATCGGAGTCATCTGCCTGTCTCACTGGGAGGCTGTGAGAATCCCCTGAGAGAGTGTATGTGGTAGTGTTTTGGAAGATTCCAAGTTCTGGCATTCTCCTGAGGTGACATTGTGTTCCCTGCCATGGTGAGTACAGTGCCTCTGTAATGTGCAGGCTCCTCTCCCAGCCCTGCCTCCTCAGAGCCTAGCCATTGCCATTGCCACCTCCTAGGAACGAAGCCCTTGAAAGGAGCACAAGTCTCTCTCTCCTGACCTGCCACCTCTGTGCCTGGAATAAGGGTGCGTCCTGCCCTATAATGCCTTGACCCTGGTGACTGAGTCCACGTTCTCCCTCAGGAGCCAGACCAGCCCAATCCAGCCCAACAGGACCTCAGTGAGCCCTGAAGCCTTTGCTTACTTGTCTATGGCCCTCCTTCCTGGGCTGCCTCTCTCGTAACTAACCTCCAGCCTTCTCCAAATGCAAGTGTTCCTTTAGCCTCCAGGGGCCAGGTGTACAGGGGATCCCTTCCCTTGGGAAGGAAAGATATGTTTTATCTTTTCCTTCCCTCCTTCTCCCATCCTGGTGGGGAGGAAGGAAATTCCATCCTGGTGAACTTGGGGGAGCTCCGAGGGCCTTCCCCAGACAAAGTGAGGAACTTCTTTAATTTATCCAACAAGGAGTTGAGCTGTACCCTCTACATTCCACTCATTATAGTATGTGCTGAGCCTCCGCCTGCACATCAGAGCAGAAGTAGACCCTGCCCTAACTCAGTGCATAATCTAAGGGGTGACCACAGACCATAAGGAAATTATCCCCCATGCAAACGTTGAGGAATAAACTCTGTCATATCCATCAAGGGGACTCACCCCACCCCTACCCCAGTGTCCTGGCATCCATTCAGGTGGCAGAAAAAGCTCTTTGTGCACATTTCCTTCCAGGAATGGATAGTACAGAGCTGCAAAGGATCAACCAGTATTCACTGAGTGCTTGTTTCAAGTCAAGTATGGCTCTAGAGTTCAGGGATCCGGGCAGTCAGTGCAACAAGAAACGTCCAAAGAGAATAAAGGGTATAACTCTTGGCCTCATTCTCCTCCTCCTCCTCCTCTTCTTCCTTCTCCCCTTCCCTCCCTCGCTCCATCCCCTCCCGCTTCTTCTCTTTCTCCTTCTTCTTCTCCTCCTTTTTCTCCTCCTCCTCCTCCTCCTCCTCCTCCTCCTCCTCCTCCTCCTCCTTTTCTTTCTTCTATGGGGCCTGATAAAGACCATCCTCTTGAAAACTATGACTCTTGGATGTCGGAGCCAGGTGCATGAAACAGAAGAGTGTCCTTTTTTAGTGTCAAGACTCATCAAGTGAGGAGAACTCAGAGCATGGAGAGTGACCCATAAACTGTAATGTAGGAAGGAATGAACGGAGGCCAAAGAGCTGTTCTGTCATTCAAAAGGAATTGAGTGGATGGCTTGGGAATGCATGTGGAGGAACTGTAATTTTGAATTTTTTAAAAATCACTCCTTTTTCTGCTGCTTCGTTATTGGTGTATAGAAACGCAACAGATTTCTGCACATTGATTTTATATCCTGCAGCTTTGCTGAATTCATGTATTAGTTCTAGCAATTTTTTTGGTGGAGTCTTTTGGGTTTTCTACATAGAGTGTCATGTTGTCTGCGAATGGTGAAAGTTTGACTTCTTCCTTGCCGATTTGGATGCCTTATATTTCCTTTTGGTGTCTGCTGAGGCTAAGACTTCTAGTACTACGTTAAATAACAGTGGTGAACGTGGACATCCTTGTTTTGTTCCTGACCGTAGGGGAAAGGCTCTCGGTTTTTCCCCATTGAAGATGATACTAGCTGTGGGTCTTTCTTACATGGCCTTTATGATGTTGAGATATGTTCCTTCTATCCCTATGTTCTTGAGGGTTTTTATCAATAATGGATGCTGTATTTTGTCAAATGCTCTTCCTGCATCTATTGACAGGATCACATGGCTCTTATCCTTTCTTTTATTAATGTGGTGTGTCACATTGATTGATTTGTGAATATTGAACCAACCCTGCAGCCCAGGAATAAATCCCACTTGATCACGTTGAATAATTCTTTTAAGGTACTGTTGAATTCGACTTGCTACAAATTTTATTGAGAATTTTTGCATCCACGTTCATCAGGGATATTGGCCTGTAATTCTCGCTTTTAGTGGGGTCTTTGGTCTTGGAATAAAGGTAGTGCTGGTCTCATAGAATGAGTTTGGAAGTTTTCCTTCCATTTCTATCTTTTGGAATGGTTGAAGAAGAAAAGGTATTCACTCTTCTTTAAATGTCTGGTAGAATTCCCCTGGGAAGCCGTCTGGCCCAGGACTTTTGTTTGTTGGGAGATTTTTTACTACTGATTCAATTTCTTTTCTGGTTGTGGATCTGTTCAAATTTTCTTCTTCTTCCTGTTTCAGTTTTGGTAGTTTGTAAGTTTCTAGGAATTTATCCATTTCTTCCAGATTGCCCGGTTTGTTGGCATATAATTTTTCATAGTATTAACTTATAATTATATTTCTGTGGTGTTGGTTGTGATCTCTCTTCTTTCATTTGTGATTTTATCTATTTAGGCCCTTTGTCTTTTCTTTTTGATAAGTCTGGCTAGAGGTTTATCAATTTTATTAATCTTTTCAAAGAACCAGCTCTTTGTTTCATTGATCTGTTCTCCTGATTTTTGTTTGTTTGTTTCTATATCATTTATTTCTGCTCTAATATTTATTATTTTCCTTCTTCTGTTGACTCTAGGCAACTGCACCAAAAACAAAAAGATACCTAGAAATAAAACTAACTAAAGAGGTAAAAAGATCTTTACTTTGAAAACTATAGAACACTTATGAACAAAACTGAAGAGGAGACAAAGAAATGGAAAAACATTCCATGCTCATGGATTGGAAGAACAAACATTGTTTAAATGTCTATGCTACCCCAAACAATCTACACATTTAATGCAATCCCTATCAAACTACCACCAGCATTTTTAATCTTAAAATTTGTATGGAACCACAAAAGACCCCAAATAGCCAAAGCAATTCTGAAAAAGAAAAGCAAAACTGGAAGAATCATGATTCCAGATTTCAAGCAATATTACAAAGCTGCAGTCCATCAGGGCAGTATGGTACAGGCGCAAAAACAGACACCTAGATCAATGGGACAGAATAAAAAACCCAGAAATGGACCCACAGCTATATGGTCAACTAATCTTCGACAAAGCAGGAAAGAATATCCAATGCAAGAAAGACAGTTTCTTCAACAAATGGTGTTGGGGAAACTGGACAGCGGCATGCAGAAGAATGAAACTGGACCACTTTCTTACACCATACACAAAAAATTAAATTCAAAACGGATGAAAGAGCTCAGTGTGAGACAGGAAACCATCAAAATCCTAGAGGAGGGCACAGGCAGCAACCTCTTTGCCCTTGGCCGTAACAACTTCTTACTAGACACGTCGCCAGAGGCAAAGGAAGCAAAAGCGAAAAATGAACTATTGGGATTTCATCAAGATAAAAAGCTTCTGCATAGCAAAAGAAATAGTCAACAAAACTAAAAGGCAACCCATGGAATGGGAGAGGATATTTGCAAATGACATATCTGATAAAGGGTTGGTATCCAAAATCTATAAAGAACTCAACACCCAAAAAACAAATAACCCAGTGAAGAAATGGGCAGAAGACATGAGTAGACACTTTTCAAAGAAGACATCCAGATGGCTAACAGACACATGAAAAGATGCTCAACATCACTCATCATCAGGGAAATGCAAATCAAAACCATGATGAGATACCACCTCACACTTGTCAGAATGGCTAAAATTAACAGCTCAAGACACAACAGGTGTTAGCAAGGGTGCGGAGAAATGGGAACCGTCTTGCACTGTTGGTGGGAATGCACACTGGTGCAGCCACTCTGGAGAACAGTATGGAGGTTCCTCAAAAAACTAAAAATAGAACTACCCTATGATCCAGCAATTTCCCTACCAGGTATTTACCCAGAGGATACAAAAATACAGATTCAAAGGGGTACATGCACCCCGATGTTTATAGCAGCATTATCAACAATGGCCAAACTGTGGAGAGAGCCCAAATGTCCATCGACTGATGAATGGATAAAGAAGATGTGGGGTGCGTGTGTGTGTGTGTCTATTTATATATATATATATATATATATATATATATATATATATATATGAATATTACCCAGCCATCAAAAAGAATGAAATCTTGCCACTTGCAATGACGTGGATGGAGCTAGAATGTACTATGCTGAGAAAAATAAGTCAATCAGAGAAAGACAAATACCATATGATTTCACTCATATGTGGAATTTAAGAAACAAAACAGATGAACATATGGGAAGAGAGGGAAAGAGGAGAGAGGGAAGCAAACCACAAGAGACTCTTAATGATAGGGAACAAATTGAGGGTTGATGGAGGGAAGTGGGTGTGGGGGGTGTGGGCTAGGTGGTTGATGGGTATTAAAGAGGGCACTTGTTGTGATGAGCACTGGGTATTGTATGTAAGGGATGAATCATTGAATTCTACTCCTGAAACCAATATGGCACTGTACGTTAACTAAAATTTAAATAAAAACTAAAAAAAAAAAAAATCACTCTTGAATCTTCGTGGATATGCGTTATTTATTTATTTATTTATTTAAAAAATTTTTTTTTCAACGTTTATTTATTTTTGGGACAGAGAGAGACAGAGCATGAACGGGGGAGGGGCAGAGAGAGAGGGAGACACAGAATAGGAAACAGGCTCCAGGCTCCGAGCCATCAGCCCAGAGCCCGACGCGGGGCTCGAACTCACGGACCGCGAGATCGTGACCTGGCTGAAGTCGGACGCTTAACCGACTGCGCCACCCAGGCGCCCCTTCGTGGATATGCTTTAAGTATCATACCTGCTAACACATATAAGATGGCAAATATGACTAGTGCTATGAGAGAAAGGTACACAATGCTATATGAGAACTCTCAAGGGGGGTATGAATTAGTCTGGGAAGTCAAGGGAGTCTTTCCCAAGAAAATGGCAGGGTGCTGGGACCTGAAGGACATGTAGGGCATACCTCGTGGAAGGAAGAAGGCAAGAGCATTCCAGGCCAAGGGTACAGCAATGTTCAAACGTCCAGTGGTGGGAACAATATTACCTAAGAGAGACTGAAATATGGCAGGTCGAGCAAGAGTGAAAGGCTGGTTTGAGATCATCATGGTTGGCAGACAGGTATCAGAAATCTCAGCCTGTGTAAACCAGGGTTAAGCATTTTAGCCCTACTTCAAAGCACAATGGGAAGTCGTTGAAAATTTTCTAAGCAAGGGATTAATGTGATCAGATTTGCACCTTAAGAGATCACTCTTGCTGCAGTGCGGAGAAAGTTTTGGATGGGGCAAGGTGGTCTTTTGAGAGACCAGTTAGTGGGATACTGTAGAATCCTATCCAGCAGAGGAGAACAGCTTAGACGGGAAGTAGTCGGTGTTTGCTCACAACCCCTCCCAAAGAATTCTGAGAAACTGTATATCCCCTCACACATGGAAGTTGACATCTAAAACATCTCACTCTAAGTCCAAATAGTAAATATGTCATTTCTGCTACATTGTAAGTGTTGACATTTTAGAACAAAACCTTAACATCACTACTTTGATGGTATCCAATGAAATCTAAATATCCTGGCAATTTGACACCCATCATCATCTATTTAAAAATACACCAAAAAACTCTCCATTAAGTTGGAAAATTGACATCCACATTTCATGTCCATGAACTTATATCTCCATCCCCCTTCCCTCACATAGTTTTATCTGAATGTAATCTATCTTTTATCCTCAACATCTTTTGTGGAACCCTATGGTGTTTCTTTGCAACAAAAATATACAAACAAGTTGAAATGCTATTTTATTCATTGTGATTTTTATTCACTGTGCTAAGACTCCACATTTTTGAAGTTTTCATCACCACAATTGTTGATCATGACACCCAGTTGCTCAGAATAGCAAAGATAGTAAAACTTTTGAAAAATAATTAATCAACATGTAAAGTAAAATTTGGTTGGAAATGAGTCTTTAGAAGAGGTGGGTGGGATTTTTTTAAATGAATTAATGTTTTCATGGAGAAGTATGCAAATATGTGTGCAAATATGGGGCAGGATTCTGCTTTAATTGTAATGCTATTTCCTTGTTTTTTTAATCTAAAGAAGCAGATGAGCCTAGCCACTGCAGTTAGAAAACAAAAAGAAATAAAAGGCATCCAAATTGGAAAGGAAAAAGTAGAAGTGTCACTATTCACAGATGACATGATACTATATGTATATAGAAGACCCCAAAGACTCCACCAAAAACTATTGGGACTAATTAAATGAATTCAGTAAAGCTGCAGGATACAAAACCAATATACAGAAATCTGTTGTGTTTCTATACACTAACAATGAACTATCAGAAGAATAAATTAAGAAAACAATCCTAAATTCCACTGTACCAAAAAAAAAAAAAAAAAAAAAAGAATAAAATACCTAGGAATAAAGTCAACCAAGGAGATGAAAGACCTGTACTCTGAAAACTATAAGACACTGCTAAAAGAAATTGAAGACAACTCAAATAAATGGAAAGATACACCATGCTCGTGGACTGGAAGAATTAATATCCTTAAAATGTCCAAACTACCCAAAGCAATCTAAAGATTCAGTGCAATCCCTATCAAAACTACCAATGAATGTCATTTTTCACAGAGCTAGAACAAAGAATCCTAAAATTTGTATGGAATTACAAAAGATCCCAAATAGCCAAAGCAATCTTGAGAAAGAAGAACAAAACTGGAAGTATTGTGCTCCCAGATTTCAAGTTATACTGCAAAGTTGTAGGAATCAAAACAGGATGATACTGGCACAAAAACAGAAACATATATCAATAAAACAGAATGGAGAGCCCATAAGTAAACCCACACTTGTATGCTCAATTAATCTACAACAAAGGAGACAAGAATATACAATGGAGAAAAGACAGGCTCTTCAATAAATGGTTCTGGGAAAACTGGACAGCTACATGCAAAAGAATGAAACTGGACCATTTTCTTATACCATATACAAAAGTAAACTCAAAATTGATTGAAGACTTCAATGCAAGACCTGAATCTATAAAAATCCTAGAAGAAAACAGGCAGTAAGCTCTTTGACATTGGTCTTAGTGATTTTTTGTATCTGTCTCCTCAGACGAGGACGACGACAACAACAACAACAACAAAAAACCAAGTTGGACTACGTCAGCCTAAAAAACTTTTGCACAGCAGAGGAAACCATCAACAGAACAAAAAGACAACCTACTGAAGGGGAGAAGATATTTACAACTGATATACCCAATAAGGGGTTAACATCCAAAATATATAAAGAAGCCATAAAACTCAATATCCAAAAAACAAACAAAACAAACAAACAAACAAACAAACAAACAAACACAAAAACCCACCACCAATCTGATTAAAAAATGGGCAGATGGGGCGCCTGGGTGGCGCAGTCGGTTAAGCGTCCGACTTCAGCCAGGTCACGATCTCACGGTCTGTGAGTTCGAGCCCCGCGTCAGGCTCTGGGCTGATGGCTCAGAGCCTGGAGCCTGTTTCCGATTCTGTGTCTCCCTCTCTCTATGCCCCTCCCCCGTTCATGCTCTGTCTCTCTCTGTCCCAAAAAATAAATAAACGTTGAAAAAAAAAAATGGGCAGAGGTCCCGAGTAGACATTTTTTTCCAAAGAAGAGATATAGGTGGCCAAGAGGCACACGAAAAGATGTTCAACATAAATAACTGTCAGGGAAATGCAAATCGAAACCACAATGAGGTAACACCTCACACCTGTCAGAATGATTACTGTCAAAAAGACAAGAAATAACCTGTGTCTGAGAGGATGTGGGGGAAAGGGAAGCCTCGTGCACTGTTTTTCTGTTTGGTTTGATTTTTTGTTTGTTTGTTTTGGGGGGGAGTTGTAGGTTTTCTTTGGAGTTTTGGGGAAAACCTTTTATTTTATTTTTATTTTTTTTATTAAAGTACAGTTGACACACAATGTTACATTACTTTCAGATGTACAACATGGTAACTCAACTCTATCCTTTACGCTATAGTCACCACAAGTATAGCTACCATCTACCACCATACAATACTATTACAATCTCATTGAGTATCTACCCCATGCTGTGCCGTTTATTCCCATGATTTACTCATCCCACAACCGGAAGCCGGTATCTCCCACTCGCCTTCACCCGTTTTGCCTATACCCCCGCCTCCCTCCCCTTTGGCAACCATCAGTTTGTGCTCCGTATTTGCAGGTCTGATTCTGCTTTTTGTTTGTTTGTTTGGTTTGGTTTTTTATTTTATTTTTTAAAATTTTTTTAATGTTTATTTATTTTTGAGACAGAGAGAGACAGAGCATGAATGGGGGAGGGTCAGAGAGAGAGACACACACAGAATCTGAAGCAGGCTCCAGGCTGTGAGCTGTCAGCACAGAGCCCGACATGGGGCTTGAACTCACGGACCTCAAGATCATGACCTGAGCCGAAGTCAGATGCTTAACCGACTGAGCCACCCAGGTGCCCCTGTTTTGCTGTTTAGATTCCACATGTGAGTGAAATCATGTGGTGTTTGTGTTTCTCAGCCTGACTTATTTCACTTAACATAATACCCTCTAGGTCCATCCATGTTGTCACAAATGGCACGATCTCATCCTTTTTATGGGTGTGTAATATTCCATTGTGTATATGTGTGTGTGTGAGAATAATTGTGTTAATATGCAGATACACACACACACACACACACACACACTACATCTTCCTTATTCATTCGTCTATCAATGGATTCTTAGGTTGCCTCCATATCTTGGCTATTGTAAATAATGCTGCAATAAACATAGGGGCACACATATCTTTTCAAATTAGTTTCTTCTTTTTCCTTGGGTAAACACCCAGTAGTGGAATTATTGCATCATATGGTAGTTCTATTTTTAATACCCTTGTGCACTGTTGGTGGGAATGCAAATTGGTGCAGCCACTATGGAAAACAGTATGGAGTTTCCTCAAAAAAAAAAAAAAAAGTAATAGAAATACCATATGACCCAGCAATTCCACTTCTGGGCATTAATCAAAACATAAGAAATAAATACACAAATTCAAAAAGGCATATGTTCATCAGAGCTTTATTTACAATAGCCAAGATATGGAAGCCACCTAAGTGCCCATCGATAGATAAATGGATAAAGAAGATATGGTAATGAAGTGTTACTCAGCCACACAAAGAAAGGACATCTTGCCATTTGTGACAACATGGATGGACCTAGAGGGTATCATGCTAAGTGAGAAAAGTCAGACAGGGAAAGATGAATAGCGTATGACTTCACTTACATGTGGAATCTAAAAATACAAAACAAAACAAAACCAACAAAACAAAATAGAAACAGACTCAGATGCAGAGGACAAACTGATGGTTGCCAGAGGGGAGGGGAGTGAAGGGAGTATGGATGAAATAGGTGAAGAGGTACAAACTTCCAGTTATAAAATAAATAAGACAACAGGGACTTAATGTACAGCATAGGGAATATAGTGAATGATATCGTAACGACTTTGTATGGTGACAGATGGTAACTAGACTTAGTGTGGTGACCATTTTGTAATGTATACAAGTGTCAAATCACTATGTTGTACACCTGAAACTGATATAATATTGTATGTCAATTGTTCTCCATTAAAAAAAAAAAAAACCCAAAATCAGAAAGGAAAAAAAAAAAAAAGAGGATGGGAGCAAAAAAAGATTTAATGTGCTATGTGATCTCATTCTTTGAATTCCTTCCATGAGGTGAGGTCAGCCAACAATCGCACAACAATCTCTCATCATCAGTTAAGGACCTATCAATCAGCTGACAACTCAAGTAAGTCCCTTTGGAAACCACCTGGCCTGCAAAAGGATTGGTCCTCCACTCATTACAGTCCTTTGTTTCACAATTTCTGAGACATACCAAAAAGCCCTTGCAAAGACATGGCTATAAATTCTCTCTCTTACTCTTTTACTTAGAACTACTCTGTTTCACGGTGCCTGGGTGGCTCAGACGGTTAAGCATCTGACTCTCGATTTCAGCTTGGGTCACGATCTCAAAGTTTGTCGGTTCGAGCCCCAAGTTGGGCTCTGTGCTGACAGTGTGGAGCCTGCTTGGGATTCTGTCTCTCTCTCGCTCTCTCTCTCTCTGCCCCTTCCCTGCTCACGTGTGCTTTCTCCTCTCTCTCTCTCTCTCTCTCTCTCTCTCTCTCTCTCTCTCAAAATAAATATAAACTTTAAATTAAAAAAAAAAGAAGAAGAGGGGTTCCTGTGTGGCTCGGTCGCTTGTCGACCGGCTCTTGATTTAGGCTCAGGTCATGATCTCACGGTTCGGTTTGTGGGATAGGGCTCTGGGCTGCCAGCAGGGAGCCTGCTTGGGATTCTCTCTGTCCCTCTGCCACCCCACCCCCAACCCCACACATACATAGTGCTCTCTCTGTCTCTCTCAAAGTAAATAAATAAACATTTTAAAAAATAAAAAGAAAAGAAAACAAATTTCTGTTTCATCTGATTTGCTCAGAAAAGTCTGGGCACACTGAAAATTAATTTAAATACAGTTTTGACAATAATTAATTCTTGATAAAAATGCTCTTACCTTATGCATATTTTCCACATATTGTTGCTGAAACTTTAAAGTTGCAGATCTAGCTCATTCAATATATGGGAAATATATGCCATGGAACTTTGTTGGAGAAAGCCCTCATCATTGTCACACCAACGGGGCAAATCAGCCTTAATTTCTGTCAGAACAGTCTGACTTTTTTAAGGCAATTTGAATAATTGCATAATTAATATGCAGTTGGAAAAACATATTTTATTATTTATTTATTTATTTATTTATTTATTTATTTATCAATATATGAAATTTATTGTCAAATTGGAAACCCATGGGGGAGGGGAAGAAAAAAAAAGAGGTTAGAGTGGAAGAGTGCCAAAGCATAAGAGACTCTTAAAAACTGAGAACAAACTGAGGGTTG
>NW_024412779.1:24394-56634 GCF_014898765.1 Herpailurus yagouaroundi
TCAACCCTCAGTTTTGGAAGAACATCTTTTAAACCACTAAGAAATACATGATAGGATACTTCTTTGAATATAGACATTACTAGAGTCTTCAATATCGAGATTTAAATACTACAGAGGTAACATACTTTATCCATTTTATAATCAATTGTAAAACTGGGTAATAAGGCTGTTTCTCATCACCTAGTGTATGATAAACCTATGTGAACTGTAACTAAAATTTTTAAGTTTATTTATTTATTCTGAGGGAGAGAGCAAGCGGGGAAGGGGCAGAGAGAGAGAGGGAGAGACAGAATCCCAAGGAGGTTGCACACTGGCAGCGCAGAGCCCAACATGAGGCTCAAACTCACCAAGAGAGCCCGAGATCATGACCCCAGACAAAATCAAGAGTTGGACGCTTAACATACTGAGCCACCCAGGCACCCGTGTAACTAAAATTTTATGTTATCAAATAAGGCATTATAACGGAAAGCATGACATGCACCCTTGTGTGTTTTTCATGCTAGTGTTGTCCTTTGGGAATAAATAAATCACAGTCATGTGAATCTCAGAAATAATTTCATTAATTATATTAGGCATTATGGGCAACCTTTCCTCATGTCATTAAGAAAGAGAAATGGAAGGGGAAAGTGGGTGATGGGCATTGAGGAGGGCACCTGTTGGGATGAGCACTGGGTGTTATATGGAAACCAATTTGACAATAAATTTCATTAAAAAAAAGAGAGAAATGGATGTACTGCTAAAATTTAATCAGTCTGTTAGCTGGCCTTTTGTTTTATAAAAGGAGGTGGAAAACATAAAACATTTTGTCAGTGAAATAGGTAATGATAATTGGAACACTTCTCGATTCAATTTGGTAAAAGTAGTTTTTAACTATTTTACAAAGTTAATTTATCTCAAAATCTTGTAAACTTTTTATTTGTTGATATTATTCAGTGTATCTTGAATGTTGGTAGCATTAGAAAATATTCCAGATGTAAAACAATAAAGTAAAATTAAATTAAATTAAATTAAATTAAATTAAATTAAATTAAATATTGTCCAGATAATCACAAAATGATGATTATTCTAACCTGATTCAGTTATTTGATTGTAGTTTTCCCTAGCTAGTTACATGTTCTAGGCAAAGGTTTCAAGAATAACAGGCAAAATAATTGTTATGGGGAAAAATAAAAGTCTGTTTTTAAGAAAATATAAATTAAGTAATAATATTACGGCACATTAGATGTCAAATCACTCCCATGCTCTAGCATACAATATATCTGAAATCGTAATATCTCAACACAGGCTAAAATACTGATGTTTTTGAACCATGCCTCATTTCCAGCAGAAATTAGTGTGTGTACGGTAGGAAAATTCAAGTCTTAAGGAATTTCTTGATGATTTCATTAACTCACTGATGGAAGGTTTTTCCAAACTAATGATTGGTGGTGTTCCTTTATTTTGCCAACCCACTGGAGTTTTTAACTCCTGGGATTATATAGTTCAGTTGTCAGTATAAGTATTTCAGGATGAATAATGAGTATGCTTTCCTTTATAAAGTAAGTACACGAAACGTGATTGTGGAGATGGAGAGAGTGCATGACCAAAGTGTCAGGCTCTTAAGCACCTGAATGTGGAAATTAAAGATAGCCTCACCCACCCAACCCTTGGAAAGTGTGCACATCCCCAGGGGCACATGAACCCCATTTTTGTAGGCCACTCGGTTGGACTATGGTGGTAGGTAAAGAAGTGGAGGAAAGTAAACAATTTTGAAAATAGTTTGAAGGTAGATTGGATAATGTTTAGGGGTGTTGAAGGAGATTATTGATGTAACTGGTATTTGTCCTGTTGCATCCACACGACTCCTGAAACAGAATGCTATGGGCACCAGTGACAGTCACAACAAAGTCTATTACAATGAGAGGCAAGGCCGACCGATCGGGACCAACACTCTTGATAAGAGTGTGGCTCCAAACAGCCGGGGTACAGAGTTTTTAAAGCCGATCACATCGTTTTATCGTTATCTGGGAACAGAACAGAGAAACAGTTCCCAGATGAGTTAGAAACAGTTATTGAATGAGGTGATTATTTTAGACTTTCTGCCGCTCAGTTGCAACCAGTGTATCTCCTTGGCCTTGTCTCTGATGCTCTTTTTTTGAGCTTTTGTTTCCTTCATTGGTAAAGCCTGATTCACAAGAGTATGAAGTATGATTTACAAGAGTAAAAGCAAGGCTGTTATCCTTTGACCTTCAGTGTCAGAACAAAGTTGTTATTTTTCAAGCTAAGCGTTAGCCTTACACTACAATTTAACCCTTACAGTCCTTCACCTTTGTCTGGCTAAATTGTGTTGTTCCTTATAGTAGTGCTTTGATACATGAAGGTGGCCCAAAGACCCAGAATCGAATTGGGCTCTGCGGGGGTGAAGTCTGGGTATCTCAGGCATTTTTCTGGCTGAAAGTTACCTACTGGGCCCCACCTCTACTGTTACTGTAGGCTAAGGGTTGGCTACCCTTTTCAGTAGTTTCCTGCACCCTTGCACCTAGACTCACTGCCCTGTAATTGCTGAACTCCCCAAGGGTGCGGCCTGTGCCTGTCTGGGTTCTCTGTTCTCCTGAGCCTGGGCTAGTGCCTCCCTACTGGGCTAGTGCCTCGCCCACGAAAGACACTCAGAGTTAATCTTCAGGACCTCACTCTGTCCCCTGCAGTCTGCTGGAACACCAAGTGCCTGTCCTGTAACCACGCTGGTGCCTTTCCTGCCAGGACAGCCATGGCTGCAGGTGTGTTAGCAGGCAGCTGGGCTGAAGGAGCCGCCAGACGGCTGGGCACTAGCTCATCCCCGAGATTCTCGTCCTCAAGGACCTTGCAGCTGACGCAGCTGCCAAGGCTGTGGCCTCCAAGCTAGCCACCTGTGGAGGGGCGGTGCTCGTGTCGACCCCGCCTGCGTCTGGGCTGCGGACTACAACTCCCAAGATCATTCGGGAGGGCGGGACCGCCTCCGTCTGTCCTGGGGGCTAGAGATGGCTAAAAGCGCGATCTTAGGAGTGTACATCTGAGAGGCAGCAACTGCGGAAACGCGGCTGCGGGCCCAGGAGGAGCTCGGGAGGCGCCTGTGGCTGCAGCTGCATAGTGGAGCGCAAGCGCCCTGTGTGCCTGTGGAAGCCTTGGTGGCCTTCCCGAGGCTGCGGTTTTGCTGTCGTTGAGTGAGTTTGATAGCTTGTGAGGCTAAGTTACTGTCGTGGCGGCCGTGCCTTGGAGCATATGATGGCTGGATGAGAGCTTGCTGGAGGAGATCGGCGAGTCTTGGCGCTGGAGGTAAGCTGGCGCAAGGACCAAATGCACTCTGTGACTGCAGCTGCACACGGGAGCGTCCCTCTGCCCCAAATCTTGGAACCTAAATGGCTTAGTGTTGGAGCCCTAGCTGGAAGGCGTGGTGTAGAGCCACTGCTCATATGGGAAGAGTGACGTGGAGGAACCAACTCAGATAGTGGGGGCAGAGAGGAGAGCCCCTCGGGCTGCAACTGAAGGAGTGGATCAGCCCTTACCCAGACTGAGGGAGGGGAAAACCGATGCTTGGGGTTGGGAGGTGCGAAGGACTGCAAGACTGGATGTTTGGTGCAGAGAAAGCATCGGTTGCCTTGAAGATGTCAAGCCGCCACCATTCCGTAGGGGACGGTGCTGTCCAGTAGAAACATAATGCGAGGTACATGTGTGCCGTATGGGAAGTTAAAAGAAACTGGTGAAATTAACTTTAACAATGTGTTTTATTTAACCCAACATATCCAAAAGTATTATCATTTCAATGTGTGATCAATATAATAAGTTATCAGTGAAATATTTTACACTTTTTTTCTTCACTAAGTCTTCAAAATCCAGCGTGTATTTGACCTGTACAGCACATCTCAACTCACACTCAGCACATTTCAAGTGTCCATAGCCACATGACTGCATGGCTGCCCCATTGGACAGTGCAGCCCAGTGGAGCTGGGTATAGAGGGGTAGCTCAGGTGTCACCTATTTCCTGGCGGTGCAAATCCTGCCTTGCCAAGGTTTCTGCTATTTAGGCTTTCAGTCATTCCTTTTATTTCATTCTGGCTTCCCCTTAGCAAGGCACTGCCATGTCTCTTATCTCATTTTGAACTCCAGTGCCTGTAAGGCAAGTAGGATAGGTGATAACACTATTTCATGGGTGAGAAGTATCCAATCCAAGGTGAGTTTTTATCTTACCTTGCTGCAGGAAGGGCCAGAGTCTCTCACGGTATCTTCCTCTTCTTCCAGCACTACCTTCCCAGGACTCTGCTCTTACCCCGAAAGGATGACCCAGAAGAAGAGGGAACAATTGGGCTCCCAACATTCTGTTTAGAGGTGAGCTGGGATTTCTTTTTCCTCTCTGAAAGGCCCCCTCAGTTCTTAGGGAGAGAGGGTATTATCGTCCCTGCCCTGCAGTGTCTCTGCCAAGCCAGTTTCCTTCAGGAGCTTGAGCCTCAGACTCCTCATAGATTTCCCATCTTGGAAGAAGATGGAACCCATAGGACACCTTTCTTCAGTTTTCTCTTCTCCACCCACCATTTAGTCATTCATCACACCTTTGAGATCTACTCTGTGCCTCAACGTTCTCTACTATGTGGGACCCAGTCCCGAGCATGAGGGAACTTAGGGACTGTTGGGGGAGAGAGAACAGGACAAGATCTGAGTATGAAATGATGAAATAATAAGAAACTGCATGATTAACTACCCATATCAGAAGTTTAAACAGGAAGTACTCTGGGGAAAAAACAGAAGGAGAAATTTAAGCTGCATTTGGAGATGTAGAAATGACAGGGTGTTTCCAGGCTAGAGGAGAGTATGACAAAGGCTCAGGGACAGAAACGAACAGATTTTCCAAGGACTAATGAGAAGATAGGCTGGAGTAGAAGGTGTGTGAGGGCATAAATCAAAGTTTATATGTAAGAAGAAACGCAGGTGGTATTTACACTCTTGTAAAAACATTACCGTGACAAAATATATATAACACAGAAGTTACCATTCTAACCATTGTTATGTGTATAGCTCAGTTACATTGAGCACATCCACATCGTTGTGCGGCCACCACCACTGTCCATCCCCAGAACTTTTTCATCCTCCCAAACTCTGTGTCTCTATTAAACATTAACTCCGCATCTCAGTAACCACCATTTGACTCTCTTGTCTCTATGACCTTGCTCTAGTAAGTGGAATCTATAGTATGTGTCCTTTTGTGTCTGGTTTCTTTCATTAGGCATAACGTCCTCCAGGTTGGTGTGTATATTGTTGGTAGTCAGTTTCGCTGGGCCTTACTGCGTGCGCATCAGGAAGCTGGGAAACATTTAGTATTTTAGGGCAAGTCTATAGGGTGTTTAGAGGAGGGAAGACCCAAAGTGACCTGATGTGGTTTTGTGTGTGCATGCGGGGTTTTGTTTGTTTGTTTGTTTTTGTTTTGTTTTGTTTTAGCTCAGAAGGCTGTCACAACCACAGCCCTTATTACCTAAATGAGAAGCCATTAGCGGGCCTCAGGAAGCCCTCCAAGAATCCATCGTTTTACACATAAGAAGGGTTTCAAAGATCTAATTTCCAGGCCGTTGGCACTGTGTAAAAGAGAAAAGGCCCCCACTTTTTCCTGGGCAGTTGCCTCAAGTAGTCAGTCATGGATTCCTGAAGGGTTTCCTGTAGTCCACTAACGAGGCACAACCTGGTCAGGCAGAGACCTGGAGGAAATGGCTGCTTTTTGGTGCCAGCTAGTTGTTTTTGACTGGATGCAAGAAAACAGGCAGAAGAGAGTTTAGTCTTTTACTGTTGTATTAGCCACAATAAAGAAGGTGTTTATTCCCTGTGATTTTAGGTCAATTTTCAAATTAAGAAGTTTAGGTCAATTTTCAAAGTAGCAGGTTTTTTTAAATTTCACATTGCGTATAATTTCAGATCTACAAATCTAATATCAGTGCAACTCTTCTCAAGGCCAGGGAAGTGGATTTAGAGCCAAAAATAAATGAATAGATTTCAAGTTTTGTTTATATCCATTTCTTGTGTTGGACATGTGAATTGGCACAAGGTTTTCAGAGACTCTGAGATCTAAATAAGACTATTGCTTTCCATACTTTAGGCTTATTTGTTAAACATGATTTACATGCTTGAGACACAGAATTTGAGAGAGAAGCAGCTTAAAGGAATCAGCTCTTTCACAGATATGAGAGTAAACAGGGTTCAGTTGCATTTTCTAGTCAGAGCATAAACCTTTGTAGTCTTTATTGTCCACATTATATAAAACTGTATTGTTTGCCTTTAGAATGTGATGTGAACATTGGGCTGTGTGGTATAAACATATTAGCTGATATCGACCTTGCAGCACCAACCATAGTCTTTCCTTCTTGGGACTGGTTTGTTTGGGGGCACAGGGACTGACACCTGCTCTGTTTGCCTGTGGGGTACTGAACTTGCTGAATCCTGGCCTGCTTGCTCATCTGCCCTGTCAGCCCCTGTAGAAATGCCTGTGACTCAACAATGCAGACTCTGACAAAGTCACCTCCTCTAGAAGCTTCACTTTGCAAACTCGTTTCCCTCTGGGAACACTAACATCCAGATTCTCTCCTGCCCTGTTGGCAAGGCACATAAATCCCTTCAAGGGCTCAGCTGTCTGAACCAAGATCCCTGGCCTCTGGCTGCTTCTCAGGGAACTGTCCATATATTTTCATTCCCTGATTTGTAAAAAGTTGATATAGAGTTAAATGATTGCTGTTTTTACATTTCAAGATCTTTCTGTATAGTGTTTTAAAAATCTTGCTTTAATAATTTTATTTTATTTTATGTTCATTTTTGAGAGAGACGGAGAGAGAGAAAACATGCAGGCAGAGGAGCAGAGAGAGAGGGAGACAGAGGATCTGAAGCAGGCTCTGCACTGTCAACGGAAAGTCTGATGTGGGGCTCAAACGCACCAACCTTGAGACCATGACCTGAGCTGATTTCCGACGCTTAACAGGCTGAGCCACCCAGGTGCCCCTATTATTTTATCTTTTAAAAAATTACTTGAAAAATTATAACAATCGCCTCTTGAGACTTTTAATCCTAATACTTAAACTTGTTAAACTTTCAGATCACGTTAATGGTTATGGAAGGGGGGGGGGTACATCTAGGAATCCATCAAACTAATTCCTTCTTCATTTACAGTCAAAAGAAATTGCTTTAATGTTATTATAACAACATTAAGAAAAACTACCAGAAGTCATCAGGAAAGCACCCATGATCTCACTGTTCAATGTGATTAACTTTCTTTTGTCTGTGTTCCCTTTCAGGTTGCTCAGAAGTATACATACATAGGCACTTCTTAGCTCTGTCACTTGCATGCTAGGTGCTAAGCAAGTTCTAGAACCACTCTGAATGTATTTCTGTTGTGAAAGGATATAAGAGGTATATACCTCACAGGGTTGTTGTGAAGGTTTCACAGCCTACTATATGTAACTTCTGACCATGGTGCCTAGCATGTGTAGATACTCAACAAATATTATTTTCATTCCTGCTTCCTCTTATTCTTAGAAACTTCTGCTATTCCCAAAGGAATAACAGGCTCCTTGGGAATTCACCACTCTCCCACTCTCAAGAATATGGCTCTGGTAACTGTGCAGCAGAACCAGTGTGTTCTCAGGTACCAAGTCATGTACCATTTCTAGATATTGGTGGCCATTCCAGGCCCCAAGTATGGTCACATTATCTCTTGTCTAGGAGTTGTCTGACTTCCATCCATTTTCCTGTACTCCCAAAGCCTTTCCATTCTGGTACCTGACCCCCCTTTTATAGTCTTTGTTTGTGTCTCTGGAGCACAAGACCTCCTGCTCCTTCTAGATGTTGTGACGTGCTTTAGGCCATTCCCTCCTACTTTTTACTCAAAACTCTTCTCTTCCATGATGGCATCTGTGGTAAATCCAGCCCACTGTGCTCTTTCACTTGAATAATTGTCCCCAAAGCAGATTCTTTACCTTAAAGCTTTCCTGTCATTTGGTACACTATTGCTTGCTGGGTTTTTTAATCATTAAACAAGATATTAAAGCAACACTAACATATCTTTTCTTGTAGAAGAAAAGAAACTGTTTATAACTCTATTACTCAACAAGACTTATTTCAAATTTGTGTATTTCCTTCTAATCTTTGTCCATTTGTACATCTATTTTGTTATATCATATCACCTTTTCCACTTATGCATGTAAAGAGGTTCTAGATGTTTTATAATTTTTTTAAAGTTTTATTTATTTTGAGAGAGAGAGAGAGAGAGAGAGAGAGAGAGAGAGAGAGAGAGAGACAGCGATCAGGAGAGGGGCAGAGAGAGAGTGAGAGAGAGAGAATCTCAAGCAGGCTCCATACTATCAGCATGGAGCCTGACACGGGGCTTGAACTCACGAACCGTGAGACCATGACCTGAGCCAAAATCAAGAGTTGTACACCTAACCAATTGAGCCCCCTAGACCCCCCAAGATGTTTTAAATCCCCAAGGAGACAGTGAGGATATTTTTAAGACCAGATGGTAATTACCTTTGAACTTGAATGTGTTTGAAAGCAACTACAAAAGCATTGGAAACATAAAAGAGCATAGTAACATATGTATTCGGAGAACAGTGAAAAGGACAGTTTTCCTGGAGTATGGAGTCTATGTGGGCAGGAGTTGGAGTAGATGAGGACAGACAGGTAGGTCAGGTCCAGGTTGGTAAAGGTCTGGAATATCACCTGAAGGAATGTGGTTTCATCTTTGAAAGAGTGCTTGCAGAGGATTTTTAAAAATAAACGTGCTGGGCCTAGGTTTGCTTTTCAGAATGGCCACTCTGGTGTAGACAATGGAATGGTAGAACATGAGATTAGAAGTGGCAGTAAATCCAGTTCTAAAACAATCACAGTAATCCAGCAGAAGGCTGTGGCAGTGGGGATGCCTCCCTACAAAGCAATGGCAGTTGAAGGGGCTTGAACTACTGTTGTAAGGATTTCTGGTGCCATGGGCCAAATGTGGGAACTGTCCCCTACAAGTCTTACCCTCCCTTAAAGACCACCTCCTTCATAAAGCCACTCTCAATCCATTATCACTACCCCCACCATACCCCACCCCCATCTCTCTTCCTTCTCTGTGGCTCCAGCAGGCTGTATGCTCTCTACAATAAAACTAATCATTTGACTTTGTAATCAGGGCATTCATTCTCAAATTGTTTGTTTGTTTTTTCTTTTTATATCCATTCATATTTTTTTAATTGAGATTCAAGTTAGTTAACATATAGTGTAGTATTGGTTTCAGGAGTAGAATATAGTGATTCATCACTTATATATAACACCCAGTGCTCATCCCAACAAGTGCCCTCCTTAATGCCCATCACCCATCTAGCCCATCCACCCTCCCACCTCCTCACTATCAACCCTCAGTTTTTTCTTTGTATTTAAGGGTCTTTTACGGTTTGCCTCCCTCTCTGCTTTTATCTTATTTTTGCTTCCCTTCCTCTATATTCATCTATTGTGTTTCTTAAATTCCACATATGAGTGAAATGATGATATTTGTCTTTCTCAGATTGACTTATTTAGTTTAGCATAATACACTCTAGTTCCATCCACATTGTTGCAAATGGCAAGATTTAATTCTTTTTCGTCACTGAGTAATATTCCATTGTGTGTGTGTGTGTGTGTGTGTGTGTGTGTGTGTGTGTATCCATTCATCATCAGTTGATGGACATTTGGGCTCTTTCCATACTTTGGCTATTGTTATAGCATTGCTATAAATATTGGGGTGCATGTGCTCCTTCATATCAGTATTTTTAAATCCTTTGCATAAATACCTGGTAGTGCAATTGCTGGGTCATAGGGTAGCTCTATTTTTGAACTTTTTGAGGAACCTCCATACTGTTCTCCAGAGTGCCTGCACCAGTTTGCATTCCCACCAACAGTGCAAAAGGTGCTGGGAAAACTGGACAGTAGCATGCAGAAGAATGAAACTGGACCACTTTCTACACCATACACAAAAATAAATTCAAAATGGGTGAAAGACCTAAATGTAATATAGGAAACCATCAGAATTCTGGAGGAGAAAACAGTCAGCAACTTCTTTGACCTCGGCTACAGCAACTTCTTACTAGACATGTCTCTGGAGGCAAAGGAAACAAAAGCAGAAATGAACTACTGGGACCTCATCAAAATAAAAAGCTTCTGCACAGCAGAGGAAACAATCAGAAAAACTAAAAGGCAACTGACCAAATGGCAGAAGATATTTGCAGATGACATTTTGGATAAAGGGTTAGTATCCAAAATCTATAAAGAACTTATCAAACTCAACACCCCAAAATCAAATTGTTTTAATTATTCTCCTGACAATTATTTATTGAGCAGGCAGAGATCTGGGGCTGGAAGGGATTAGAATTGGGAGTCCTCAGCATATACCACGGGACAAATCAAGCCAGTTCCCTGCTGCTGAATTTCCTATCTCCACCATGCCCAGCATGTAGGGGCTCATTGGAATCTGCTTTAAGTGTTTTCTTCCCGATTAAATGACTTTCTTCTTGAGGGACATGTGTCCACTCTTTTTTTGTAGTTTCCATGGAGTAAAACACTCAGCTAGACATACACTAGGTGCTCAGTAGGCATCGGACTTGGAGCCGAGGAGACCTTCCTGTCCATCTTCTCTTCCTACAATGCTACCAACTCCAGCCTTCCCCAAGGAGGCTCATGGTAAGTAGGAATGGTTTGGGTCTTTTAGGAGTCTGTAATATTCACAGATGTGCCCTCAGACTTTTGTCAAGAGGGTGGTAGTTAGCTGGCCCCTGCTCAGCAGGATGTGGGTAAGGATGGGACACCAGCGAAGTACAAGACCCTGATCTCCCTCGGTAAGGACAGCATTCCTTCTCTGGACCCTATGAGCCGGGGCTGGAGAGCCAGGGCTCTGATTTGTGTTTCCTATGGAGCCAGAAACAGATCGTTTCTGTTTCTGTTTTCTGTTGCAAGACCAGTGACAAATGGAATTGTTGATAAACTTCCTTATGGTGCTCAGAGACTTTGGTCTCTCTGTCCTCTGATCTTCTAGGTCAGGGGTTTTCCTATCACATTCCATTGGAGATGACCAGATTTCCATTCTATCTGGGAAGGCAAAGCTAGTTGTTCCTTGCAGCTGAGAGTTTCCCACTCCTGCCCCCATACCCATCCTCCTTCCTTTCCTCCTGTCCTTCTTGGAAGTCACATTGGACCCTGTGGAGATATTCTTGGTACCACTGTGTGGTGTCCTAGAGTACCTTTTCCTCCTGGAAGCCAAGTGATTGGAATGGATCTGTGGGACACCATTGTGACCCTAGCACAAATATCTAAGTCCCCTTTATTTTTCAAAAACCAGGGATTCCAATTCCCAAACCAGACATGATTTCCCAGTTAGAGCAGCAGAGGAATCATGGATGCTTAAAGGAGAAGGGCCATGAAGCCTCTGTCTAGGTGAGTGAGTGAAAGCCAAGTAAGTTGATATCCTTCTGGTTAGCAAAAGCGTGCAAGGCCTTTTTCACTTTCTGGTAGCGAGAGCAGTTTTATGTTTATTTTGTATCCCCCATGGGAGGTACTCATACCTGATCCATTCAGAGAAAGTGAAAACTGACCATTTGGAGACCCTGGATTGAAGTAAGGTTTGCAATTCTAGCTCTGAGAAGAAAAATGAACACTTTAAGAATTCTAAATGCTGTGTGGTGTTTTTGTTGGCCTCTGCTACCTACTCACATTCAGCATTCATAATTCTGTGTGAGGTGTTCCCAATTGCATTCTCCTTTACAGGACGTTTACATTCCAGTCAAAAGAATAGCGTGTTTAATAATGGCAAGTTGAGGGGCGCCTGGGTGGCTCAGTTGGTTGAGCGTCCGACTTCGACTCAGGTCACGATCTCACAGTGTGTGAGTTCGAGCCCTGTGTCAGGCTCTGTGCTGACAGCTTGGAGCCCAGAGCCTGCTTTGGATTCCGTGTCTCCCTCTCTCTCCCTGCCCCTCCTTCACTCACTCTCTCTCTCTCTCTCTCTCTCTCTCTCTCTCTCTCTCAAAAATAAATAAACATTTAAATTTTTTTTTAATTAATGGCAAGTTGACCCCAAAGAAAGGGTGGAAGTAGGGTGACAACGAAAACTATTTGTTGCATTTTGTGTTTTTTAAAAAGACATTCATTCATTTAACAAATAGATTTTTTTACCCAGATTGGCCCATGACAAAGATAATATGTGCTCAAAAAAATCGAGAGAGACATCCAGAAGAAAACACAAATGTCTTGAAATCCTAACTCCCAGAGCCAATCACCGTCAACCTTTGTATAAGCATTCTTCTGATCCCTTTCATCCCACACAACTACTTGTGGAGATGTGGCTACTCTGAGGTACGTGCTGTGATCCTTTACCTGCCATTTGGCCTTCATAGTGTGTTGTGGACAGCTCTCCGTGTCATTGCATATATATGTGTAGCTGGGTATTCATCCCCTTCAGTGGCTGCATAGCATTGCACTTTACCAGCATGTTATCCTCTATTTACCCCAGTCCACTATTGATAACTAGGTTGTTTCCAGATTTACATTATTCTATGCAACACCAAAGTCAAATAACCTTCTGTTACATCTTTGCAAACTTGTCAGGCTATCTTTTATGGATAAATTCCTCGCAGTGGCATTGATGGAGCAAATGGTGACGTTCAAGTCATCTAAAATACGCTATTTCCTTTAAACTCATGATACTTCTGAATCATTTTTAACTAAAAGCCAAATGCAGTGAATTGATCTTAGAAAAGTAATTGACAACATTTTCTAAAAGCTTCCCCAGGCCTGTGAGGAAGATTGATGATACTGGGATGTGGGGTTCCCTTTAACTTCTTCATTTTCACCCAAGTCTCTATTGTTTTTACTTCTTCTGTGCCTCCCTCACAGATTGATGACTTTCCCCATTTTAGAACTGAACCCCTTAGCATCCACCATTTGTATTTTAGGTCGTCTCAAATTAGTACACAGGTAATGGCAACAGATAATAACAATAGCAAACACTTGTATGGCATGTACAGTGTGTCAGGCATGCAGTGGTATGTACTTTTCAAATATAGCTGAGTTCATCTTATAAAAAGTCTTAGGTAGAAATTGCCAACATCTTCATTTCACTGGTGAAGAAACGTAGGCCCTAAAAGACTAAATGATTTGTTCAAATTCAGACAGCAAATACGTGGTTGAGCCAGGAATAAAACCTGTGCAGTTTGGCTCCAGAAGCTTACAGGTTCATCTAAGCCAATGTGCCTTCCCCTGCCAGCTCACAAAGGTGGTAGACACAGGTGCTCCATGCCCTAGCTACTCAACTTCTGTGAGCAGCCAGTCATAATCCCCTCCTCCCCCAGCATCTCAGTTGAATTAAGATGTGGAAGTTACCTGTGTTCATTTGGTAGGATGTAAGCCTCTTCTTGTGTTTGAATGAACCCTCTAGAACTAATACAAGATCCTGCTTTCTACATCTCTCTTTCCCCTCCCTATTGTTCAAAGCCAAGTTCACCATACTCATTCTGGAACAAAAGTCTCTTCTGGTTCCTTATTCAAGGCAGTGGGCAATTTTGCATAGGACCTTCTTTCATGCAGTTCTAAACTTCAGGGCTGGAGGAAACTGGGATTTCTCCCTTCCTTGTTTGTAAATAATGTCTCTTGTTGGCAGAGTTTGTTTTAATCATAAAAGTATGTTGTGTTGGTTGCAGAAAAAAAATTTAACAGGCAGAAAAGTATAAAGAAGCAAATAAAATCACTTGTTAGAGGAAAGCACTATTAATGTTTTTAGTGTATTTCCTTCCATTATTTTTTATATACACATGTAAGTATATATGTACTTATACATTATAACTACAAAAGATTACGGTCATGTATACTGGTTTTTGTTTGATTTTATAATCATAACCAGTTTTACAAATCATTAAAAAATCTTTAGGGGTGCCTTGGTGGTTCAGCCGGTTAAGCGTCCAACTCTTGGTTTCAGTTCAGGTCACAAGGTTTGAGTTCAAGCCCTGCATCAAGCTCTACACTGACAGTGCAGAGCCTGCTTGGGATTTTCTCTCTCTCCTTCTCTCTCTGCTCTTCCCGAGCATTCTCTCTCTCTCAAAAATAAATAAATAAACTCTTAAAAAAAGGTAAAAAATTCTTCAAAATCATGATATTTAATGACTATTTCATCATCTAGATATATAATTACTTTAATCATTTATGTGTTCTGGGAAATTTTAATTTTTTCCCTTTTCACTTACTTACACTGTTATGAACATCTTTGCATTTAAATGTCTCTCCACAGCTCTGTTTTTTCCCTCTAGAATAACTAGAAGAGGAATTTTCATGGTACTTGATTTGTGTTATGAATTGCTTGTCAAAAAGCTTTCCAGTTTACATTCTTGTAGAAGTATATGAGAATGCATATGTCCCTATACCCTGCCAGCATGTACTGTAGTTTTTAAAATCTCTGCCAATTTGAAGAGGGGAAAACGGTTTTAATTTTGAACTTTTTTTTCAAGTGCTTATTGGCCATTTCTTGTTTTATTCCCCTGTTCCCTCAGGCTCCCCTTTTAATGACAGGGGATCTGGCGAACCATAGACCCTTAACCTGGATATTTGGATTCTCTTACTCCTTCTAGTTTCCTCTTTAAAGCATGCCCTTCTGCTTGCACTCTGAAGCCCATCCTAATTTGTCCTCATACCCTTGTCCCCATAATTATTATGTCTTCTCTCCCTTCAGCAACTTCATCCTTTCCTCTTGAAGTCATGCATTCTCTGCCTTCCATCAGAATCAGAACTTCATACTTACTCCTATTCCCTTTTCTAGTATATGAAGTGTGAAGGAATTTGTCAAATTCCTCCAATGTGTACTTAACATGTGACCCCTGCTCCTGAAGGAGGTCCCCATTGGCTGGCCCTCATCCTTGTTCTCTTGTGCTTCTCTATGTTGGACAGTGCATATTTTCTTAAAAACACTTGCTTTGTGTCATTGTGCTACACTCCCAGTAGCTTTGGCTACTTCCGGGCCTCTTCCAAATGCTCCTTGGTTCCTTTCTCTTCACTAACTGTGTGTTTCACATTACATAGCTGCTAATCACTTGGTTCACTTAAGACACGTAGACCCTAAAAAAAAAAAAAAAAAAAAAAAGACACGTAGACCTTTTAGTGATTGCCTTGTAATGATTGAATGTTGTCGCCAGTGGGGCAGCTCAGACAGTAAATTCTGGGAGCTGTGGCCCTCAGGGTTGTATATTTGGAGGAGGGAGTTCCTGCCTCCTTGCTTAAGTTTCCTTGCCAAAATATGGTACAAAACTGAACTCTATTCATTAAAGCAAACTAAAACTTAGGTACTAACACAATGCCACCATAGGTTTCCTTCACAACAAACTTCATGTTTACAAATTGTTTTTCATCTATTTTTGGCTGGGGTTCACTTGATGCCAGAATTTCACACTTCTCCTAGTGCTACAACATAGAACTCTAGACTGTAGAGTCACCAAGTCACTGTGGCGTCAAAATAAACAAACAAATGGTTTAGAAAGAGACTACAGGTGGTATACACACACGCACACATGTGTACAATATAAATGAAGGAAACATCAGTCATCACCATGAAAGGATGATTCAGAGATGGTATCAGCACATTTAGCAATTTGGAGGAAAACAGAGCAGATCGTTAACACATGGCGTACTCTAAAATATACATCCACAGGATTAAAGGCTAAATGTAAAGACAAATATTAGAATAAAATACCAGTGAGTACTTACATCGGCTCTGGATAGGAAAGAATATTCTGAGCTTAAAAACAGTGAAAGCAGGGGTGCCTGGGTGGCTCAGTCGGTTAAGCGTCCGACATCAGCTCAGGTCATGATCTCATAGTTCGTGGGTTCGAGCCCCACATCGGGCTCTGTGCTGACAGCTTGGAGCCCGGAGCCTGCTTCAGATTCTGTGTCTCCCTCTCTCTCTGCCCCTCCGCCCCCCCTCTCTCTCTCTTTCAAAAATAAATAAACATTAAAAAGTTAAAAAAAAAAGAAACAAAGACTTAAAGAACAGAGGTACATGGTTTATAGTGCTAAAGAAAAAAGCCAAAACATGAAATTGTACACATAAATAGCATAGCCTTAACTATGAAAACAAAACAAAACAAACAACAACTAAAAGTAACATCAATTCTCATTACATGCCAGGCACTGGGTTGAGCAACTGGGCCTGCGCTCTCTCCAAGAGTCCTCAGAGGAGCCCTGGCGGGAGGTGGGCACTGTTATGGCCCCTCTTCTCCAGATGAGAACTGGGTGCAGAAAGATGCAGAGATTTGCTCAAAGTCCCACAGCCCCTCAGTGGATGTGCTGGGATTCTAGGTCAGGCTGGCAAGACCACACAGCCCGGCCCCTGGAAACAACGGAAAGAACCTCGAGGCATGTGGGTAGCAGTGACGGTCCTGGAAGCAGAGCCGACGGACACACGGCAGATTGCTAATGGTGACAGCTCTGAGAAATAGCTGAATGAAAGACATACCGCACATGGGGAGCAGTGATGGATGCTCCCTGGGTGGGGAGTATGTCGTGCTTCTGCCACCAAAGCAAAAACTCAAGAACGTCGATGTCTTTTTAAAGCCTCCAAGAAAGAGGCTGGATGTACATGTGTCACATACTCACGGCAACTGCATGCTTATGAGATGCGATGATGGTGAATTCTCAGCTTCTCTTCTGAGGCCTTTAGTCAAGCGTGCACTCCTAGACACAGTGGCAGAAGAGACCCAGTGGGGTGTGCCCTAGTCTTCACCTCCCACATGCTCCTAGGCATGGCCCTGTTGCCAGCTTTCTGCTGGGGCAGGTGTTGGGATGTCTATCTGGCGTCCCCTGGGATGTCATCCCTTCCCCGTCTTGGGGCCCTACTGGGTGTCTCCTTGTGCACCATTTTTTTTTGTGCACACCACCTGCTCACTCTTAGCCAGGTCAAACTTGTTGCACACGTGGTACCCTGGTCCAAGCATGATGACAAGCAAGGGTGGCCAGGACCCCTGGAAATGGAAAGGAAGAGAGCAACAGAAGGGCTAAGGCAGAAGTGGAACAGGCCTTTCGGCTCACCTTAGTCCCTGTTCCGGAAAGCACACCAGACGCCAGACACGGGGCCTGCAGACGTGGGCTCTAATCCCACCGTACCTGACCTTGGGGGACCCTCATGTCCTTCCCAGGCCCTCCGTCTGATGCTGTGGCTGTCCTCAGACCAGAAGATGTGGGGACCAGCACCAGGCTCTGTGGAAGCCCAGGGCAAAATGGACTCCCAGAGGGGAGGCAGATCAGTGGTTCAGGTGTGAAGTGCATGTCAGGCAGGACTCATGTCCCCATCTCCACTCCCACCCCATCCTGGGAGTCAGACTTCCTAGTAGAGACCAAGGAACAGGACTGAAAGGGCTTGGCACAGCTTTATAATTGGAGGGGATCTGGGCACATGGGCAGGAAGCAAGGTGAGGCTGCACAAGAAGATGGGGAGCCCCCCGTGGGGCCAGTGGGTTTGAGCTGGCATGAGGGGATGCCTTTGCCCACGTTGTCCCAGAGCCTTTGGGGTCTTTCCTGGGGCAGAAACTGGTCCCTGGGAGAGACCTGGGTAAGGCCCCAGAGAGGCCACAGGGCCTCGGGGTGATCAGGGCCAGGCCACTGCCCACATACGCGGACCCTGTGGACCCCGTGTCCCTTGCCAGTCCTCTCACCGACCCCCTCAGCCTGCAGCAACCATGCAGCTTGAAACAAGGAGCTCCTGTCCCCTTAGGTTGTACTTGGTGTTCCCAGGGCTGTGCTTCCTTGCCCCGGAGCGGAGCACATCGCCTGTTGCTGGAGGCCCTCAACCTCCTCAGGCACAACCCTCAGGACAACCCCTTCTGCCCTACCCCCTCGCCCACACCCCTGCTGGATCTGGGACAACTCCCTCTCCTGGGGCTCCAGCTGCACAGCTCCAAGCTGGGGCTTGTTACCTCAGGCCATGTCCCTGTCTCTCCAGGACTTCCTAAGGAACCTTAGGCTCTTAGTGGCTGTGTCCAGGCACAACTTGGTGGACAGGGGAAGGGGGTCTTCCTTTTCTCTGTCATTCAAGTACAGAGGAGCGGTGGTGGCATTCGCAACACCCTAGTTCAGAGGGCACTGTCCCACCGAGTCCATCCAGTGCAGCCTTGCCCAGGGCCAAGGCTCCCCTTTGATGTTGCCATCACCCCCAAAGAGGGCCCAAGCGCACCTTTTCCATCGTGGGGGCTCAGGGGTGCTGGGACTGTTGGGTGGAGGGGTGGGGAGAAACTAGCTGGGCCTAGGGGCCTCCTCCATGCAGCCCCTGCCATTTGTAGGAACAGTTCCTTCTCCTTCCCCAGATGGACACAGTTTTCTACTCCTTTGCTTCTTTCTCTCCAGCCCCTTTGGGCTCCCGCTTTCTCCAAGATCTTTGCTCTACATACACAGGACCCAGTCATCTCCATTTTCTCCAGTCTCTCTGCCTTTGCTGCAGCCCTTAGCCCGGGAACTCAGGGATGTGGCCAGGGGAGAGAAACGCTCCAGAGAGAAGGCAGAGAAGGTGACAGTGGGGCAGAGAAACACTCTGATTTCATTTGTGCATAAACCTGCCCCATTTCCCCCCAACCACACACATAGAGACATGGTGGTTTGCCCTCTAGTGAGTACTTACATCAAGCACTTTCCCCCTTAACACTGATACCACCTTCCTCTTTCATTCAGAGCCATTTCTGGAAGGCCTTCTCTGGTCCAAGACTTGCACCAGATGCTGGCGATTTCAAACTGAATGTCATAATGAGGCCTGCTCCAGTGGTCCTTACAGTCAATGAGGGGAATGGACAATAAATCAAGGGGAAAATCTATATAATTGCAAATCATGGTCAATATGAAAACAAAAGGATGAAAAGTGAGCATTGAAGAAGAATTACTGTATTCAGGGTGGTTTAAAAAGCCACTTTAAGAAGGTGAGAGGATGAAAAGGAGCCCAAATTTTGGGAGTACTGGGGAAAAGCCTGGGAAAGCAAAGGAACAACAAGGGTTTAACCTCTGAGGCGGGCGTTTTCAAGATATAAAAAGGCCTAAGCCCCTTGCCTGGAGTACAACCACTGAAAGGGACATGAGTGGGAGCTGCACTGGGAGGACTAGGCAAGGACCTCATAGGCCATGGACAGGAGTCAGGTAGCCATTGGAGTGTTCTGAGCCAAGCAGTGATGTGATCAGATAGGCAGTTTATTTTTTTTTTTTATTTTTCTTATTTATTTAAATATAGAGAGCATGAGCAGGGGACAGACAGAGAGAGGGAGGGAGAGAGAGAATCCCAAGCAAGCTCCGTGCTGACAGTGGGGAGCCTGACACGGGGTGGCCGACATGAGGCTTGATCCCACAAACCATGAGATCATGACCTGAGCTGAAGTTAAGAGTCAGATGCTCAGCCAACTGAGCCATCCAGGTGCCCCTTGAGATAAGCATTTTAGAATGACCCCCTGATTACTTTTTGGAAAATGGGTGCAGAAGAAACCCAAACAAGGGGTGAGTGGTTGGGAACATAGTGAGTTATCCTTGGTAAATATGGCAGTGGCATGGAGAGGCAGTAGCCATGAAGCAATGCAGAAGCACTCCAGGGAGGTGTGTCTGGGTAGGCCCCAAGCTTCACACTATAGCCCCCTTTTGCAAAGGCAGAGGAGTCTCTTTTGATGAATATTCACTTCTTACTTCAAAATGAAGAGTATATATATATATATATATATATATATATATACACATATAAAAGAGTAAGGCCCTTAATGGATTGGAACTGATTAGAAGCTCTGTGTGTACAGGGGTCAGAGAGACTTACTCACTGGAGGCCATGGTTGTGGAGTCAGAAGTAGGTGAACTGGGTTTCCTATGGTGGATTTACTCATGGTAGTGTCTGAAGGTCTCTTCTCTTGACCTAGTTTTTTTTTTTTTTTTTTTTTTTTTTTTGGTTTTTTTTTTTTCTCAATGGAGAAATTTTTTTTCATCTTTTGCCTGGGAGATATTCACCTTATTACCAGTGGTCTGGGAGCTGGGTGGGAAATGGAGCTGGGTGTTTCACTGTTCATCTATCTACACCTTCACCTCATTTTCTAGTTTTTAGTAAGTGCTTCTACCCCAAGGCATGCATCAGCATTTGCTGGAATACTTCAGTCACCACACCTCAGTGGTTTATAACATTTCTTTCTCATGCACAGGCCTTTGGGTTGGTTGTGGTGTGCATCAGTTTATGGACATAGCTTCAGGTCTGCTCCATTTGTCTTCTCATTCTGGAACCCAAATGGAAGGAACAGTGGCTACCTGAGTAAGGCAGGGTCTCCTGATGGTTTAGGGCAGGGGTAGAATATGGCAAGCTAAATGACGCAATCACATTGAAGCCTCTCGCTGGACATGGTATACCTCATCTCCATTCACATTTCATTGGCCAATGCAAGTCATGAATCAAAGCCCAAAGGAGTGGGACATGGAAGTATTTTCTACCTACAGTGAACCATGGCAAGGACAGGGAGGCAAGGGAGACTTATGACCAAATAAATCTTCCTACGTCATCTGCGGAGGCAATGGTATTAGATGGAGACCTGAATGATGGGGAGGTGTTGGGCATCTGGAGAGGAAGAACACTCCCAAAAGAAGGAATAGCACATGAGAGCTTGGTGAGTCCCTAGAACTGGGAGATCTGAGTGGTTGGAGCAGAGTGAGTAAGGGATCAGCATGAGGTGAGGTCAGATAGGCACCTGGGTCAGTGAGGCAGAAGGCCATGAGAAGAGGTCAAGATTCATTTCCAAGAGTGATATGAAGCCCCAGCCTGGCATATTTTAAGAGAGGGATGTGACAGGTTTGTATTTACTTTTTAAAGGATCTCTCTAGCTGCTTTGGGAAAGAAAGATGGAACAGGAAAGAAAGGTCACAAGAGGACCAAATAGGAGGTGAATGCAGTCAGTAGTTTAAGCTAAAGATACTGGCATCTTGGACTTATGGTGTAGCCATGGAGATAGAAGTTGGTGGGCTTGGAAGACTGCTGGAAGCTGAATGGACAGAACTCGGTGACAGAGTAAATGTGGGTGAGTAAGGGAGAGAAGGAGATGTGAGAATTTGGTCCCAGGCACCTACCTTGGATTACCACAGGGCTATGGTTATCATTTAGAAACAGAGAGGTGAGGGGAAGGGAGAGGGAGAGAAATATCAAGATCATAGGGCGTGGAGGAAAGGTCATTTCTAAACTGAGGAGTCTTGCTGGGACATACTGAGGTCTCTTAGGACAAAATAACCCAAAGAACCTTCCATGAGCAATAAAAGGGAGCCAAGTGGTGGGTCTGGCAGAGTGAGCTTGCAGCCTGAGAGGGGCTGGCCCAAGGCAAGTTCACCTCCAGGGCAAATGAGTCTGAGAAAGTGCAGCAAACTCTCCAGAGGCAGTTCACTGGAGTGTGATTCTTTTTATCATTATTATCATTGACAGTGGGTACCACTGGGGAGAGGAATAGAGCATGTGGGACTGTAAGAGGTCCATGGTATGCTATTATATTTTGTTCCACATAAATGTGGACCGTTTACATTCTTTTACGTATAATATATCATGTTATTACTGTGGGGCAAAAACCATGAAAACCATAAAGGAATTCACTATAATAATTGAATGTAGCATGGTATATATTTAAGAACTAGGGAAATGAGCATGTTTCAGCTTTAGCTATGCCGTCTCATCACTGTGGGACATAGAGCAAGTCCATTTCCTCCATGGGCCTCAGTTTCCCCATCTGTACAATGAGGAAATGTCACTGTAACCTGCTTACTCTGAAGGCCTGGGACTCTGTAACCCTGAGGCTATCCTCATGTGGCCCATGTGCTTCCTCTTTCCTTAGTGCATCTTTACCCCTTCACTCACTCCATGGGGACCATTTGAACTCCTGGGAGTGGTGAAGGGGGAAGAGAAAAACTGTGCAGATGACTTTATGGAAGAGTTTTACTGAGAAGGAGCACAGAGAACCAGGGCTGTCATTAGAGGGAAATGTGAAGACAAAAGAGAGCCAGTATACGAGAGGCAGCCAGTACAGGTTTGGGACTTAAATGGATAGAGTGTGACACTGTAGTGGATGCTTGCTACATAGTTGTTGGATTAAATTTACATTAAAGCAATCCTAGCAATGGAGATGCACAGTTGCAAAGCATGGAGAGAAGAGATGTAGTTGAAGTATTTACTTTTTAGGAAGGGATTTCAAGGGTACTGAGGGAAATAATGTTTAATGTTTGATTTTGGACACACTAAAAATAAGAGACTCATGGAATTTTCAGTAGTCTTAGAAATTTGTATTGAAAACTTGGGAGAGAGTTAGAAGCTAGAGGTAGAGATTTGGAAGACATTGTTAAAGGTCATAGTTGAAGCCAGAACGAGATTATTCAGGGAGAGTGTAGTGTGAACTAAACACAAGGCAGAGAAGGGAACCTGAGAACTGAAACACTTCAGGGCCAGGAAAGGAAGAAGAACTGAAGAGGAAAGATAAACAGGAGATAGAGGGAAGGAAAGAACCATCCTCTTCATGGCTTGGAGAGGAAACATTCATCCAGGAGCTATAGTCTGCAAGAAAAGAGGGATACTGACTTGGAGTTAGTCAATGACTACAGGGAAAGGTAGAAGTTAGCAGAGTCTGATGACAGGATGGTTAAAGTTTGGTGTTTTTTAGGGAAGAGGGGAGGAGAATGATCTGCAAGTGACAATGAGTATCGGGTTCAGGAGGAGATTTGCCTCACATTCTTGTCCAAGTGTTTAAGACACATGTTTTAACTCTTAATGTTTATGAGCCTAGATTTTAGTATCATTCCCGTTATTCAGGTAAAGTAACAAGGCCAGAGAGTGAAAACTATAAATGGAAAATCTAGGACAGACGCCCAGGCAGTCTGGTGCCAGAGACTGGACTCTTACCACCATGCGGATTGCCTCCCAAGAGAAAAAAAGGAAACCATCTTGAATTAAAACAGTACTTCCATACAAATTATGTCACCCATAGATATTCATATAAAGTACATAGAAATCAGGAGCCCCATTAGACCAATTGCTCAACAACACACTATGGGAATTGTTCACGGTAAGGCAGGTTATGCTACTAAACTGATAGCCTCCAATCCTAGTAGCTTCTCATCACAAAACCTTATTTTTTTTAAGTGTATTTATTTTTGAGAGAGAGAGAGAGAGAGAGAGAGAGAGAGAGAGAGAGAACACGTGTGGGACAGGGGCAGACAGAGAGGCAGAGAGAGAATCCCAAGCAGGCTCCATGCTGTCAGTGCAGTCCCTGATGTGGGACTCAAACTCATAAACCAAGAGATCGTGACCTGAGCCAAAATTAAGAGTCAGACACTTAACCTACTGAGCCACCAGGCACCCCAGAAAACCTTGCTTTTTAAAGCTCATGCTTCCTGTTCCTCACAGGTCAACAGAGGTCCTGGATAATCAAAGAACTCCATCTACTTTGTACCTTCATCCTCTGGAACTCATGACGTCCTCATACTCAAAGAACAAAGCATACCAACTCTTAAATTCTTTGGTTTAGAAGCACTAAACATCATTCAAGCACCATTTATGGGCCACAGGCCAGCACTGATCACATGGCTCTTCCTAATTGCATGGGGTCAGGTCGAGGTGGAGGAGGGAGGGACTGGGAAATATAAAGAAACAAATAGGATATTTGCTGAGCACTACTGTGTGAACCACAGGGACCTTCTACTAGAGGGGCTTGGGTGACTTGTTTCACATATGGCTTAAAAATCCTTGGAGGCTTGTTTTGTTGGGAAATGTTATGGCTGTTTTATTTGTGTGTGTGCCTGTGTGTTTGCAGTCATAGCTCATTGGAGACTTCAGTATCTCTGCTATTTCTGTACTTTACTCTTACCATTTTATTCACTCATGCATTCACTCACTCATTCAACAACTATTTATTGAACACCTACTGTGGGGCAAAAATTTCTGCCCTCATAAAGGTGCGATTTGAATGGGATCAGATAATTGACACAATGAACATATGATGCCTGGCAAGTGGTGAAGAAAAATAAAGCAGTGAGGGGATATGAAGTGCCAGGCCTGAGAGCTGCAGTTTTCCATAGGCAGTCAGGGAAGGCCTAAGTGTAAAAGTTTTGGAGCTTTAGGGGCCAGTTATGTATGGCAGCCTGGATAGGTTAGCTAGGTTTTGTGAGATCTCTGTGGATTGGCTAATGTAAATAATTTCCTAGGTTCCAGGGCATAGAGGCTATCCTTAAGTGTCTGGTACCTGGCCCCAGGATAATTAGGACAGGTATCCTGGAGTGTTAGAGCATGGTGTTGGAAGTAGTTGGAGTACAGACTTAACCAGCTGCTCAAGAAAGAGAACTGACTGGCCTGTGACCAAAGCCTCAAAACTGGGTCAAGACATCATTTTGGGGGAAAAAAAAACATACAACTATATTACAGAAGGTTGCAGACAAGGCCCTGAACAAAAAGGGAATCTGATATGTTACAGCAAAAGCAATGAGGCTAGTGGGACTGAAGAAGAGGGAGTGCAGGCGAGAATGGGAGGAAATAAATTCAAGAGCTTTCCAGGGGCCATGATGTAGTGAGTACTCTAGAGCATTGTAAAGGCCTAGACTTTGACCCAGAGCCAGAGGGTAAGCCCCTGGAGGTCTTTGAGCAGACAAGTGCCATGATCTGCCATAACATTTTAAGAAACCCTCTTGGGCTGTTGTGAGTAGAGTGTATCAGGGAGTAAAACAGAAGCAGGGTGACCAGTTTGGCTGCTCTTACAACAATCTAGGAAAGAGGTGATGGTGACTTGGACCAGGGGAGTGGCCCTGGAGGGGAAGAGAGGTGGACAGATTCAAGAGATACTCTGAATATAGAGCTGACAGGATTTGCTGGTAGGTCAGATAGTAGGATGTGAGATAGAGTCAAGGATAAACTTGAGGTTTTTGCCCTGAGCAACTGGGAGTACAGTTGACATAACTGAGATGGGGATGATATGGCAGGCACAGGTTTGGGAATTTGAGACTTTGAGAGTTACAAAGGAAGTTGAGAATTCATAAGCAGAACTACTGTACAATCCAGCAATTGCACTACTAGGTGTTTACCTAAAGAATACAAAAATACTGATTTGAAGGGATACATGCACCCCAATGTTTATAGCAGGATTATCTACAATAGCCCCACATTGGGCTCTGTGCTGACAGCTTAGAGCCACGGACCCTGCTTCGGATTCTGTGTCTCCTCTCTCTGCCCTTTCCCCACTCATGCTCTGTCTCTATCTCTCAAAAATAAATAAACATTAAAAAACAATATCATTGACTATATTCTCCATATACTACCTTTTATTGTCATGACTTACTCATTCTATATCTGGAAGCCTGCAACTCCTACTCCCCTTCACCCATTTTTGCCCAACTCCTTATCCTCCTCCCCTCTGACAACCATCTATTTGCTGTCTGTATTTAGAATTCAATTCTTTTTTTTAATGTTTATTTTTGAGAGGGAAAGAGAAAGAGTGTGAGTAGGGGAGGGGCAGAGAGAGAGGGGGGCAGAATATCCGAAGCAGGATCTGTGCTGACAGCAGAGAGTCCAATGCAGGGCTCAAACTCATGAACCCCGAGATCATGAACTAAGCCAAAGGTGGATGCTTAGCCAACTGAGCCACCCAGGAACCCCTAGAATTCAAATTCTTCATCAGTTTTATGAATCTTCTGTGAGTTAACACATTTTAAAAGTCATTTGCAAATCAGCTCTTGGTCTTTTGCAAAGAGATGTCTATTCTAGTATTATAAAGTGTGTTCCAAAATTTTAATCAGCAGAGTCACTGCATCTTTGTGTTTCCTGCGTGCTCTCTTTTCCCACAAAGGTAACTGTCCACTAGAATAAGAGAGGAAAATACTACTTGTATCCCTGAGTTTTTTAAAAATATAATTTATTGTCAAGTTAGCTAACATATAGTGTATACAGTGTGTTCTTGGTTTCAGGAGTAGATTCCCATGATTCATTGCTTAAATACAACACCCACTGCTCATTCCAAATCCCTGAGTTTTTAGTTTTCTACCTGACAATATGCAAGATTGACTTTGATAAATCAGGAGACTGGAGAGGAGGAAACTACCCAAGAAGCCATTAGAGAGACTCAGCACTGTACAGTCATATCTACCAGTCCTCCCAGTTCTGAGATCATCTTCTGCTGTTGCTTGTTATCTTCAATCCTCTACCTCCTTTCCCATGGCTTTATTTCCCAGCTACTTTATGGCCTAGTGAAGCTCTCTGTCTTCATCTGTTTGGGTTCCTACAACAAAATACCACAGACTTGGTGACTTATAAACAACAGACATTTATTTTTCACAGTTCTAGAGCTGGAAGTCCAAGATCAGGGTGCCAGCATAGTTGTGGTCTGGTAAGGACCCTCTTCTGTTTGCAGAAAGTCAACTTCTTGCTGTGTCCTCACATGGTAGAAGGATGAGCTTACCTGTCTGGAGCCTGTTTTATAAGTATAAGGACACTAATCCCAGTCCTGAGGGTTCCATCTTTATGACATAATTATTTCCCCAAAGTCCCATCTCCTAATAGCGTCACTCTGAGGATTAGGTTTCAACATATCAATTTTGCAGGGACACAAACATTCAGACCATAGCATTCTCCTTGGTATTCATTTCTCACATACCATTTCTGTTATTTATCTGCCTGCTTGTAAACATCTCTATTCTTTTTTTATGACTATAATTTACTGTCAAATTGGCTTACATACAACACCCAGTGCTCATCCCAACAAGTACCCTCCTCAATGCCCATCACCCATTTTCCCTGTCCCCCACCCCCCCCATCCACCCTCAGTTTGTTCTCTGTATTTAAGAGTCTCTTGTGGTTTGCCTCCCTTCTTCTCTGTTTGTAACTATGTTTTCACTCATATGTGGATCTTGAGAAACTTAACAGAAGACCATGGGGGAAGGGAAGGGGGAAAAATAGTTCCACTTCTCTATTCTAATCCCATTTTGAATCTACAGAGGTGACTCTGAGAATTGTTGACACCATGTATGCCTTAGAGGTACTGTTTTCCATTGCATGTCCCTGGCCCAATTGCCACTTTTGTATTGCTTTCAGACTGGGAATACAGACCTGAGACTAAGGATCAACTTCCCAGCAGGACATTTTTGAAGAAGATTCATTCCAGGGAGTGACAATAGAAAGACTGACAGGGAATGGTCCCTGGGACTCTATGTTGCATGAGACTTGGGGATGTGAGGACCATTTAGAGAAACATTAAGGAAAAGTAGTCATATTGCACAAGAGAAACTTTAGGGAGGTCACTATTTATGAATGCAGTGCTTTTGAGGGAAGCTTCAGTCTGTAGTCAATTCTTGTTTCACAGTAGGGAATTACTACAGGAGAAAATCTCCTTACATGTGACACACATGGAGGGAGTCTGACACCAATTTAAACCTGATTATTCAACAGGGCTTCTGTGCAGACAAGAAACTGTGGCAATGTAGTGAATGTGGGAAGTCATTATGTGACCATTCCACCTTCATTGGTCACCAGGGCATTCACAATGGAGAAAAACCCTTTATGTATAACAAATGTGTGAAAGCCTTCATTCAGAGCTCATCTCTTACAAAGCATCAAAGACCTCATACTGGAGACAAACCCTTTAAATATAATTAATGTGAGAAACCCTTCAGCCAGACCTCGTCACTCATTGACCACCAGAGAATCCACACAGGAAAGAAGCCTTATCAATGCAGTGAATGTGGGAAGGCATTGAACAATAGCACATACCTGACTCAGCACACATGCATACACACAAGGGAGAAGCCCTATGAGTGCCATGAGTGTGGGAAGGCCTTCAGCCACAGCACACACGTGACCCAGCATCGCGGTATCCACACTGGAGAGAGGCCTTATAAGTTCTGTGAATGTGGGAAGACCTTTAAAGATGCCTCCTCTGTCACTCATGACATTGATTCACAAAAGAGGGAAACCCTATAAATAAATGTCTTGACTGGGAAAGGTTTCAATGCTCTTTCAGAGCTTGCTCAGCACAAAAGAATTCATACTGGAGAGAAACCTTATCATGGTTGAATGTGGAAAAACCTTCAGCCAGAGCTCATCTCTAATAAAACACCTCAGATTTCATACATGAGAAAAGTTATTTAAATGCAGTGAATGTGACAAAACTCCTCTCTTTGGCCAGAACTCATCTCTTATTCACCATCAAGGTAGCTTATATTGGAAAGAAGCCTTTCTGATGCAATGAATGTGGAAGAGCTTTCAACCAGGGCATATACCTGACTCAGCACTTTCAAAATTTATACCAGAAAAAAACTGTATGAGTGAAATAAAGGTGGGAAAGCATTAGCTTGGAACTTTACTCTTATTTTTTTTTTTTTATGTTTATTTTTAGAGAGAGAGAGAGAGAAAGACAGGGTGCCAGTGGGGGAGGGGCAGAGAGAGAGGGAGACACAAAATCCAAAGCAGGCTCCAGGCTCTGAGCTGTCAGCACAGAGCCTGATGTGGGGCTCGAACCCACAAACCATGAGATCACAACCTGGGCCGAAGTTGGATGCTTAACTGACTGAGCCACCCAGGCGCCCCTGAGCTTGTCTCTTATTAATCACCAGTGGATCCACACTGGAGAGAAGCCCTATGAGTGCAACATTTGTAATAAGGCCTTTATCCAGAGCTCCTGCTTCACCAAACATCTCAGCATTCACACTGGAGAGAAATCCTATGGCTGTCCTGAGTGTGAGAAAACCTTCAGCAAGAGCTCATCACTTAATGAGCACCTGAGGACTCACACTGGAGAAAAGCCATAAGAGTTCTGTGAGTGTGGGAAGGCCTTCAACAAGAGCATGCACCTGACCCAGAATTACAGGATCCACACTGGAGAGAGACCCTATAAATGCAATGAATGTGGGAAGGCCTTTGTTGATACCCCATCTTTTTCTAGATGCCTCTTTGTTTCCACTGGAAAGAAATCCTATAGATGTGATGAATGTGGAAAAGCCTTTAGTAGCCCTTCAGGGCTTATTCAGCATCAAAGAATACACACAGGGAAGAAGCCCTATAGATGCGCAAAATGTGGAAAAGCTTTTAGTAGAAGTATACACCTTCTTGAACATCAGTGAATTCGCACTGGAGAGAAACCCCACAAATGTAAAGAATGTGGGAAAGCCATCACTCAGAGCTCACATCTTACAAAACATCTGAGAACACACACTGGAGGGAAACCCTATAAATGTAAGGAATGTGAAAAAAACCTTCAGCCAGAGTGCATCCCTTATACATCATCAGAAAATTCATACTACAGAAAAGCCCTATGAATATTATAATTCCTTTACTGAATTGCACCAGAGTATTTACACTGGAGGCAGAGCCTATGAATGAATGTTGATGCTCAGAGGGACCATTGGATGTGAGGATTACTGAAATTAACTTTTAACATTCCTTCCCATTCTGAGATATCATTGTAGGAAATGTTGGGGTCCTCCCCTTTGCCTAAGATTGTGTTGCATGTTGTGTGGGTAAGATACCATTGCAAATATATCTCTTTCCGCTGTAAATTAGAGTGGACTGAGAATTAACATTTGTTGGGGCTTCAAAATCAAGGGATTAAATGTAAATGTAAATGTTGAGTATTAAAAGTATTATATAAGATACAGTTGGGATTTTTCAGGGCATGATGCTCTTACATATTATGTGTTTGTACTTCTGGTCCCTATGAAAGTCCCACAGTGACTGCCACTTGAGGTTTTAGGATGTGTAGGCTGGGACAGATGAAGTTATACTAACAGTGCGTAGAGTTGTGCAATGTGAAAAAGTGCGGTAAAGAACACTGAGAACTCTGAAATGAGAGAGAGAGGAAGCCATGGAGTTGGAAGGTTATGTGAGGCCATCTAATCTAGGGCTTTTCAAATGTTTTGAAGTGACATACTATATACATGTATACACATGTATATGCATGTGTGTATACATACATACATACATATGTATATATACACATATACATATGTGTATATACACACATACATATATGTATACATGTGTATATATACATACACATATGTATATATGTATGTATGTATTTATACACACACATAGTACATGGAAACTTGGTACATGGTAAAGTTTCAAATTAGCCAATATTAAGATAGTAAATTAGAGCTTAGGGGTTATAATGCAGTTTGTTGTTCTTGTCTTTGTTCCTTATGTAAATAATAGTCAAATAGATGTACCAACTTTCTCTTATATTCCAGATTTATTCTTATCAAGTTGAATACATAAAAGTCAAATTTCACATGTATTTTTTTGAAAATTACCTTTTGAATAAATAATTCTTCTGTGAGTCACACAAATAAGTGACGTCTCTCTTTTACTTAATGTCCAAGGCAGTAAGTGTTGTCTGTATCCCAATGTAAATCTAACACCTTCGTCAACTATGGTTCTACTTTTCATTCTGAATTTATGCTTCCCCTTAGCCCACTGCTAGATTTCAGTTGTCAGAATTCACCTTTCCTGACTTCCTAAAAGCCCATCTCCAAAACCTAGTTTAAAGGGTTACCTTTTGGTCCCAGTCAGGAACAGAAGGTTAGGAAGAAACCTGGAGGCTTGGGAGGATTGGCAGTGAAATCCAGGTTAAGGATCCTCCTTCTCTTCAAGTAGGCTTGAGCAGTTGTAAGGAGCTTCTGTTCACAGGGTCTTGGCCTACAGCACTGGTTTTGATGCTTTTAGATATCCCTTTCCAATATCAAGTTTGAACAACTTTCCTGTAGTTATCTGGCTGGCCATTAGTAGACCTAAGGCAAGAACAAGGGTGTATGACGCCCAAGATATGCTTTCTTCCATGATACGAGGCTGACAGACAATTCCTGGAAGGCTCCCAGGACTTCAAGAATAGTAGATATGGAGGATCCTGGAAACTGGAAAATTCATAGTCCCATGATTCTACTCATGTAATGGTCAGATTCTGTGCACAGGGCAACTAAATGAAGGAGACCCAAACTGTGATCAAAACAGTATGATACTGGCACAAAAATAGGCACATGGATAACTGGAACAAAATGGAGAGCCCAGAAATAAGCCCACACTTTTATGGCCAATTAATCTATGAGAAAGGAGGCAAGGATATACAATGGAGAAAAGACAGTCTCTTCAATAAATGGTGTCGAGGAAACTGGACAGCTGCATGTAAAAGAATGAAACCGGACCACTTTCTTACACCATACACAGCAATAAACTAGAGATGGATTATAGACCTAAATGTGAAGCCTGAAACTATAAAACACCTAAAAGAAAACATCAGCAGTAATCTCTTGGACATCGGCCTTAGCAACATATTTATTTCTCCTCAGGCAAGGGAAACAAAAGCAAAACCAAGCTTTTTTCAAAATTATTTTTAATATTTATTTATTTTTGAGAGAGAGAGAGAGAGAGAGAGAGAGAGAGAGAGAGAGAGAATGAGCATGAGCAGGGGAGGGGCAGAGAGAGAAGGAGACACAGAATCTGAAGCAGGCTCCAGGCTCTGAGCTGTCAACACAGAGCCGGATCCGGGGCTCGGACTCAATGACGTGAGATCATGACCTGAGCCAAAGTCGGACGTTTAACCGACAGAGCCACCCAGGCGCTCCTAAACTGTTGCTTCTAAAATTAATTTCTTAATATCATTACATATCCAGTTAGTGATAAGGCTTCTTCTATTGCATGAAAAACCATTCAAACCATTAGGTCAACATTAAGCAATAGTAAAAAAAAAGTTTTTTAAACAGTTTGATTATTTGAATCAGAAACCAAATAAGTATCATACATTGTGATTGGTAGAGATGTCTCTTTTTTTTTAAATTTTTTTTCAACGTTTTTTATTTATTTTTGGGACAGAGAGAGACAGAGCATGAACGGGGGAGGGGCAGAGAGAGAGGGAGACACAGAATCGGAAACAGGCTCCAGGCTCCGAGCCATCAGCCCAGAGCCCGACGCGGGGCTCGAACTCCCGGACCGCGAGATAGTGACCTGGCTGAAGTCGGACGCTTAACCGACTGCGCCACCCAGGCGCCCCGGTAGAGATGTCTCTTAAGTCCCTTTTAATCTGTAGGATCTTCCTTCATACTTTTCCTGTTACTTTTTCTTGTTTTACTGTGTTAAGGTTCACATAACATAATGTTTACCACTTTAATCATTTTAAAGTGTACAATCCAGGAGCATTTAGTACATTCACAAAGTTGTGCAACCATCACCTCTAATTAGCTTCAAAACATTTTCATCACCCCAAAAGGAAACG
>NW_024412779.1:71634-82223 GCF_014898765.1 Herpailurus yagouaroundi
CACCTCTAATTAGCTTCAAAACATTTTCATCACCCCAAAAGGAAACGCTTACCCATTAAGAAGTCATTTTCCATTCCCCCAGTTCCCAGAATCTGGCGAACACTAATCTGTTTTGTGTCTCTCTCAAGTTGCCTCTTCTGAATATTTCATATAAATGGAATCAAACAACACGTGGTCTTTTGTGTCTGGCACCTTTCACTTAGCATAACGTCTTTAAGGTTCATGAATGTTGTAGCATACATCAGAACTTCATTCATTCTAATTGACCAAATAATATTCCACCACATGGGTATACCAAATTTGTTTACCCATTCTTCATTTGATGCAAACTTGAGCTGGTTCCATCTCTTGGCTGTTGTGAATAGTGTTTCTATAAACATTCTTGTAGAAGCTTTTGTTTAAGTGCTTGTTTTCAATTATTTTGGGTGCACACCTAGCAGTGAAATTGATGAATCATATGGTTATTCTAATTTAACACACCGGGGAATCACCAAATTGTTTGACATGATGGCTGCACCATTTTATATTTCTACCAGTAATATATGAGGGTTACAATTTCTCCACATTATTGCCAACACTTATTATTTGTATTTTTATTTTTAATTAACATACAGTGTTATATTAGTTTCAGTTGTACAATATAATCATTCTATAGTTGTATACATTACCAGTGCTCATCATGGTCAGTAAGTGTACTCTTAATCCCCTTTATTTGTTTCATCTGTCCAGCCACCCACCTCCCATCTGGCAACCACCAGTTTATTCTCTGTAGTTAAGAGTCTTGTTTTTTCTTTGTCTTTTTTTTTTTTACTTTGTTTATTTGCTTTGTTTCTTAAAGTTCACATATGGGTGAAATCATATGGTATTTGTCTCTCTATCTGACTTCCTTTACTTAGCATTATACCTTGCAGGCCCATTCATGTTGTTGCAGTGAAGCCTTCAATAAAGATGGGGGATATATATAAAAAAGAAGCTGTCAGAGATGTAGCATTCAATAACTTAAATACAAAATACACTAGAGTACTAGAAGGGGGACGCCTGGGTGGCTCAGTCGGTTAACTGTCTGACTTCTGATTTCGTCTCAGGACATGATCTCATGGTTTGTGAGATGGAGAACCGCACTGTGCTCTGCACTGACAGTGTGGAGCCTGCTTGGGATTCTCTCTCTCTCTATCCCTCCCTCTCTCTCAAAATAAACAAACAAACAAACAAACATTTAAAAATACACTGGAGAGAGTCAATAGCAGATCAGAGGATGCAGAAGAACAGAATAGCAATCTGGAAGATAGAGTAATGGAAAGCAACCAAGCTGAACAGCAAAAAGAAAAAAGAGTGATAATAAATGAGAATAGGTTGAGGGAACTCAGTGACATCATCAGTCATAGTAATATTTGCATTCTAGGGATACCAGAAGGAAAAGAGGGGGGGCAGGAAATTTATTTGAAGAAATTATTTTCCTCTTTAAAAAATTATAGCATTCTTAGTGTGAAGTGATGTCTCATTGTAATTTTGAATTCTATTTCCCTAAGGACTAATGATGTTGAGCATCTTTCCATGTGCTTATTGGCTGTTTGTAGATCTTATCTTTTTTGGAGAAATGTCTATATTCAAGTCTTTTGTCCATTTTAAAATGTAGTTGTCTTTTTGTTGTTGAGTTGTAAGAGTTCTTTATATAGTCTAGATACTAGATGCTTATCAGATATATGATTTGAAAATACTTTCTCCCATGCTACAGGTTGTCTTCTCCCTCTTTTGAAAGTGTCCTTTCATGCTAAAATTTTTATTAAGTCCTATTAATGCAGTTTTTCTTTTGTTGCTTGTACATTTGTTGCTATATCTAAGAAAATATTGCCAAATCCAAGGTCATGAAGATTTACCCCTGTGTTTTCTTTAAAGAGCTTTATAGTTCTAGCTATATTTAGGTCTTTGATCCATTTTGAGTGGATCTTTGTGTTCGTTGTGAGAAGAGGGTCTACCATCCTTCTTTTTGCATGTGGATACCCAGTTGTTCCAGCACCATTTGTTGAAAGGACTGTTCTTTTCCCACTGGATGGTCTTGGCACCTTTGTTGAATATCAATGGCCATATGTGTATGTGTTTGTTTTTGGACCCTCAATTCTATAGTCTACTGGTCTAAACGTCTAGACTTGTGACAGTACACACTATCTTTTTTTAAAAAAATATTTATTTAAATTCAAGTTAGTTAACATACAATGTAGTATTGGTTTCAGGAGTAGAACCCAGTGATTCATCACTTATTTATACCACCCAGTGCTCATCCCAACAAGTGCCCTCCTTAATACCCATCACCCATTTAGCCATCTCCCTACCCACCTCCCCTCCAACAACTCTCAGTTTGTTTTCTTTCAGAGTCTCTTATGGTTTGACTCCCTTTCTGTTTTTATCTTATTTTTGCTTACCTCCCCCTATGTTCATCTGTTGTGTTTCTTAAATTACACATATGAGTGAAATCATATGATAAAGAATATGTATATTCTCTCTATCTCTCTCTGTATATATGTATATATATGTGTATATATATATATACACATATATATACATATATATACATTCTTTAAATTAACATCCCAGGAAACAACAGATGCTAGAAGGATGTGGGGAAAGGGGAACCCTCTTACACTGTTGGTGGGAATTCAAACTGGTGCAGTCACTCTGGAAAACAGTACGGAGGTTCCTCAAAAAATTAAAAGTAGAACTACCCTATGACCCAGAAATTCCACTACTAAGTATTCATCCAAAAGATATAAAAATGCTGATTCGAAGGGGGCACATGGACCCCAATGTTTATAGCAGTGCTATCCACAATAGCCAAATTATGGAAAGAGCCCAAATGTCCACGCTGTCTTAATTACCATAACTTTGTACTCAGTTTTTTGTTTTCAAGTTTGTTTTGGTGTTGGAATCCCTTACAATTCTATATGAATTTGAGGATCACATCTCCATTTCTACAAATAGGGCATTGGGATTTTGATAGGGATCACACTGACACTGCAGACGAATTTGGAGAGTGTTGCCATCTTAACAATATTACATCTTCCTGTCCATGAACCCAGGGTGTCTTTTCATTTATTTAGGTTCTCTTTAACTTCTTTCAACAATGTCTTGTTGTTTTCAGCATACAAGTCTTGCATCTCCTCAACTAACTTTACTCCCAAGTATTTTATTCTTTTTAAAGCTATTGTAAATGGAAATGGAATTATTCTCTTAGTTTCCTCTTTAGACTGTTCATTGCAAGTATATGGACACACAACTGGATTTTGTGTACTGATTTTGTATTCTGGAACTTTTGTAATAGATTTCTTAGGATTCTTAAATAGATAAGATTCTGTGATCTGCAAATAGAGTTAGGTTTATTTATTCTTTTATTTTATTAAAAAATTTAATGTTTTATTTTATTTTTGAGAGAGAGAGAAAGAGAGAGAGAGAGCAGGGGGAGGGGCAGACAGAATCCGAAACAGGCTCCAGGCTCTGAGTTGTCAGCACAGAGCCTGATGTGGGGCTCAAACCCACAAACCGTGAGATCATGACCTGAGCCAAAGTCAGATGCTTAACCGACTGAGCCACCGAGGTGCCCTTAGGTTTATTTCTTCCTTTCCACCTTTGATGCCTTTTATTTCTTTTCCTTTCCCAATTGCTCTGGCTAAAACTTTCAGTACAGTGTTAAATAGAAGTGGCAGGAGTGAACATTTTGTCTTGTTTGTGGTCTTAGGGGGACACTTTCATTCTTTTACCATGGAGTGTGATATTAGCTGTGGGTTTTTCATAAATGCCCATTTTCAAGTTGGGGAAATTCCCTTATTTTTAATTTTTTAAAAGTTTACTTATTTTTGAGGGAGAGAGCGTGAGCAGGGGAGGGTCAGAGAAAGAGAGGACAGAGGATCCAAAGCAGGCTCTGCGCCGACAGTAGTGAGCCCAATGTGGGGCTCGAACTCACAAACTGTGAGATCATGACCTGAGCCGAAGTCGGATGCTCAACTGACTGAGCTCAACCCAGGTGCCCCAGGGAAATTCCCTTCTAATTCTAGTTTTCTGAGTGCTTTTTACCATGAAAGAGTATTGGATTTTGTCACATGCATTTCCTGCATCATTTTGTGATAATCATGTGGTTTGTTCCCTTCTTTTTATTAGTGTGGTGTGTTATATTGTTTTTCATATGTTGAACCACCCTTTACATTCCTGGGATAAATCCCACTTTACGATGATGTATAATCCTTTTAATTAAAATTCTTCTAATTAAGGAAACTGCTGTTTTGTCTGCTAGTATATTTTTTGGTGTTTTTGCATTTATATTGTTAAAGGATATTGGTCTGCACTTTTCTTGTGGTGTCCTAGTCTCACGTTGCTATCAGGGTAATGTTGGCCTCATAAAATGAGTTAGGAAGCTTCCCCCCTCTCTTCTATTCTTTGGGAAGCGTTTGAGAAGGATTTGTAGTCCTTCTTTAGCATTTGGTAGAATTCACCAGTGAGGCCACCAGGTCCCGAGCTTTTCTTTGTTCTGAGGTTTTTGATAATAGATTCAATTTCTTTACTTTTTCATAGGTGTATTGAGAATTTCTATTTTTTCATCAGTCAGTTTTGCCAGTTGTGTTTCCAGGAAATTGTCCATTTCATGTAACTTATTTAAATTTGGTGCCATCTTTCATAGAATTCACTTATAATCTTTTTTTTTTAAATCTCTGTAAGGCTGATAGTAATGTTCCCAATTTTATGTCTTTTTTTTCTTGTTTTTCCCAAGGTTTATCGAGTTTTAATTTACAAAAGTTGTATACATATAAGGTATACAACTTGATGATTTAATATACTTGCACATTAAAATAATCACTACATTTAAGCTGGTTAACCTATCCACCAATGCACATAGTTACTTTTTTTTTTCTTTTGCTTGTGAGTAATCTGAGTCTTCTCACTTTTCTTAGTACAGAATTAGTATTTCTTTTATTTTCTTATATTGTAGGGAGATAGCAGCTTTGTAGGCTTCCATGTGTGCCTTTCCATATAATGTCACTTGTGCTAATATGAAGATTCTGTCACCTACCAAGCACATTATTGCCAACTATATACTGAGAGTCTGGAGAAAAAAAAAAAAAAAACCCTGGGTGGACCCACAGAACCGTTGGATGTCCTGTCAGAGAGAAATGAGACAGAAGTCCATTATTGCCTAGACTTCATAAGTCCCTTTATAGGCAGAGAACTCATATTCAATATTCTTTTTTTTTTAAATGCAGGTATCCTCCTTACCACAGTGCACAATTACCTTGGTAAAATAGATAAGGGTTTTTTAGGAAAGGCTTGGCTGGGTTTTTCCACCACTTCACTCAGAGGGCTCTGTCTGGGCCTGGGGGATGACTTAGACCTGGATACTTGGTGGGAGACTACAGTTTTCCACTACAGCTGCTAACATCAGCTTTCTGCTTGCCAGCTCTCATTTTGTTTATTTTTTGTTTTCCTTATAAAAAGCAAATAACAACTCAGCTAGCTGTACACACATCTAGATCCTGGAACACTACTGTCTATAACATTGCCACAGATTCTGGTCAGTCAGATGAGACTGACCCCCACCTTGGCCTTGCTGCCCAGTAGGGTAATGATGCTCACCCTGTCCATGATAGTTGTGCGCCACCATTGGGACCCTGCCTTTTGAGAATCCTGTCTTCTCCATTGATTGCCAATTCCATGCCAGCATTGCTTGCTTCCAACAATGGTTTGCAGAGGAGAGTCAGCACTGAGTTTCTCAAAGATGCCAGTGCCACTTCACCAGCACGTTCCTTATTTGAGCAGTGACTTCTCTGCCCTCCAAAGAAAGAGAGGCTGGAGGTAGGACATCTGATCTCACGTTACAAATCACAGCTAAAAACCTTCTGCCCTGGACCTTCTCGCCAATGCCTCAATTTTCCAATATTTCCATTCCATTTACTGTAGACTGTTGTTGTCCAAGCTTATATAACATGCATATTAGGCTGCTGGGTTGGCCCCTTTAAGGACATCAAACCCCGAGTCACATCTCTGTGCTCCCACGTTATTAAGTTCTCCCCCATATTGACTTATATTCTGTCCCCTGACTTGCAGGCTCAATATTCTCAAAATCCATTGGCACATATATTATCTCACTTCATGCAAGTAGAGATGAGCCACGTCCTACAGTTTTTCTGAATGTAAGGCATTTCCCATCCAAACAAAACTTTATTTTGTTTTCCTGTGCTGTGATCTTACCTAGTCTTACCTGCCCTTGTTATTAGTCCCATAGCAATGAAAGTTAGCAGAGATTAATGTTGAATAAGAGAAGCAACATCTGTGCAGGCAGCTGCCCTAGATGAGGTCTTTGCAGGCTCTCCAGGAATGAGGCAGCTTCTCTCCAGTAGCAAACATTAGGGGGTTGATAATGCCCAGGTGAGGTTTCAGGAGGATTCTGGGTATTCAGTGTTCTCCTGCTGGTCACTATAGCGTGTCTCGGGGTTCCACTTTTTCTTTGTCAGATTCATACATAAATATGGAAACCTGTAAATTCTGTGCATGCCATCTCCATGCAGCTCTGCCAACCAACAGTTAGGATCAGGACCTGATATTCCACCATCTGCCTTATGACTGGAGGAGAGGAGGTCTCCTTAATCCAGTAGATTAGGGTGGGTGACAGATTGGGCTATCCCGTCAGACACACACACCCATGGTAGAGAACCAGTTTAGGGCAATCTTAGAGCCACCTTAACAACTACAACTGTTCAAGCTGTAAGGTATCTCACAGTCTACACAGCCAGCCCCCAATCCAGCTGCATACCCCAAATGTGATCCTGGAGGAGAATAGATGTATGTCCTAGGCATGTCTTTCTTCTTCAGTGACTGCCTCTGGCATCAATGACACCCCAGGAGGGACCAGGTCCTTTCCCGTCATCCCCAACCAAGAGACACCCACGATCTCACAAGTATGGGAAAATCTGGGGTTCTGGTTTCACTTATAGGTCATCATTCCATGATGCCAATCTTCTTTCTGTGGCACCTGAAATTTATCCTCAGAGCGGTCTTAAACCACATCTTACTCTACTGACTCACAATGCTATGAATCAATGGACAGCTCAATGAATGAATGAATGAATGAATGAATGAGGTAGTGAAGAAAATATTAGAATGTAGAGCCAAATATGGCTATATGAGAAAGCTGAAGTTGAGTGACACATTTGACTCAGCGACATGATGTTTATAGAGGAACTAACGTGTGTTGTTCCAGTGCACAAGGTCCACACAGAGTGTGGAGATGGTGTGTTTCCAAGTACTTTCCAGGACCATGAGAACGTCATGTGGACTAGCTCATGCAGAATGCCTCAGGAGTCATTGGTGACTCTCAGGCAGAGTCCCAAAAGGTTCTGTTGGGCCTGAAGCTTACACCATTTGGAAGGTTCTCTTCTAAAATTAGCAAAACAAGTACAAAAGTGAATATTTAAGATTAGAAGAAAATTTATACTGAACCATAAAGGTGACAACTAAATTACTAAAATTCCAAAATATTATGTGTCTATCTATCTATCTATCTATCTATCATCTATTCATCTATCTATATAAATATGATGAAGCAAAAGTTCAAGGTGAAAGATACAGTGGTTTTATTGTGAATCAAAACAGCTAGCTCTTGAAAATTTTACACACACACAAATCACATGGCCATGTGGACACATAACATGGGCCTGTGAGTGATAGTTGACTCTCTCTGAGAATAAAAATGCACTCAGGTGTATATTAAACCTTTAGTGTTTATTTTCACAACAAGTTTTAAAAGTAAACTAGCTTTCCCAACATTTTTTGTCTCAAAAAACTCTTGTTTCAAGTAGGATAACAATTCATGGGCTTCAGAATTTATCTTTTAGTTACATATGTTTCATTGTATTCTGACAACAGCCATATTTAGCCAAACGGATACTTTTCTGTAGCCCATTTCCAAGTTCCCAGATCCCGGTCCATCTATTGCTCAAGCAGCCTGGAATGACTTTCCAGCCTGCATAACTGTTGGAACCTGTCAGGGTTAGTCAATGAATAAGTCAGAAGAGAAAGCTTGCTTAGCTTCAGACAAACGACTGCATTTTAGGGCACACAGGTCCAGAGCAAAATGCGAGCTTTCCTACAATTTGTGCCAATCAGACGGGCTCTTAGCAGTGAGCCTGAACTCCTGGGTCTAAAATAGGTAAACGGTGTGTACGATTAGTCTAGTTGTCATCCACATGGGGATAAACCAGCATACGCAAAGGATCCAGTCAGTTAAGAAGACAGCCAGGAGCCTGTCTGTTTTAAGGAAACCATTCAGCCATTGAACAAGAGCTACTTCCGTAAGTGGAATCTCAGGGAAATGTAGAGTTTAACAATCTTTCACAGGCTGGCAAAATGTTTACTGCACGTTGAGATTTCATTCACCCACGTGTGGACTACGTGCAAATGATCCATTAACTTTGGATTCCAGACTGCTTTTGCAAGAACCATTTGAAGGTAGTGATAATATATAGAAAACATCTCTGTCATTGGTTTCAGCTCTCAGGGCTATTTTTCCCAAACAAACAAGCATGGCAGAAAAAATTCAGGAATTATCTTAAGAAGGAACCCAATCATTTATACTCAGGTGTCACAAAAAGAATGAGAGATTGCAGATTGTTTCTGTAAGAATCTATCTTGGATTTTAAAAATGATTGTTGCTTAATGTTTGATACCAGTGCTCTTCCATGTAATAAAATAATGTGTGTGTGCTCTATTAAAATATGAAGTACGGTTAAAAGCCATGTTAGGAAAACATCTGGACAGTTAACACATCCAAGCAAGTAGAGGGAAGTACAACTGTTTGCAATATTTTAACAAATTAATTTGTGAGGCATTTGGGTACTAGAAAAGATGATGACTGTGCTACCCACAAGTGCTAGAGATGGATCCAAAATGAATCCAGCATATTCCCAAGGTCTCAAATTTCCAGAACATATTTACATGCCATAGAGAGCGGAACGATCACACATTTCATACAGACAGGGTAATGAGAGGTCTTCCTGCTAAAGTGTGGGTACAGGGGGAGTTAATTAGTCTTGCTCCTTGTTGCTTATCTCTTTCTTATTTTCTTTAGGATATTTTTATCAAATAGCTCTTTTTCCCGGTAATGCACAGGTGGCCCCTGTAGGTACTTTTTTTCTGCCTCCTTGTAATCTAATCCATCAAGTGCAGCAATTGAACAAATGATTGCTTCTGGCAGAAGAACTTCCAGAACAAAACTCACTTTGTCATCCCTTTCCAGATTCAGCGTTTTCTTGTCTATTTGTTTGTAGATTTCTTGTAAATGTCTTACCACCACATCCAACTGGTCTTCGTCCTCCAGGTATGTTTCAACGCAGATCACGTACCTGCTCGAATTCCTAAATGATACCAGCCACCTGGACTGTTTCCTGCCTTGGACAATGTCCAGAAGATGGTGATCGGCCCCCTTTGTTTTCACGATGAAGTCCACTAGCTTCTGGTTGGCTCGGTCCCGAGCAGCCTTCATCCGGTCAGGGAGAATTTTCTTGCAGGGCCTCTTCCCGTCCAGGGAGGTCTCCTCCTCAGAATCTTCCAGGTTGGCATAATTCACCTTTGGGAAATCAATCTCCAGATCCCTGTCTTGGATGGCTTTCCTAATTGGGTAACTGATGTCAGCAGCATAATAGTCCAGGAAACTGCCTGCAAAAGAACCTCGCCTGAGCCTTTCTCTGTAGTGGGCAATCAGGGAGAAGCACCAGTTCACACCTTGCTCGTACAATTTCCTGGCTCTCTTTATTAGTTTTTCTTTCTCTTTACAATCCAGGTGCTTTAATCTTCGAAGAGGAACTCGAATGCCACTCATTTCACAGTGCATGTTTGCCTCAACCAAAAGCACCCTTGCAGTCTGCTCTGTTTGGCTGACACTCTTTACTACTGCAGGCCAAAATGGGTGATTCTGAAATTTGAACCAGACCATCATTCCTCCTTCAATGGGACAAGGCTCTTGTGGAAAACCCATGCTTGCCACTTGTCCCATTTCTTTGTTGGCATTCTTTTTAATAGGGGTGGTGGGGTTAATAGCCTTTGAGTTGACTGAAGGTTGAAGTTCTTGCAGCCCTTTCTCAAACTCTGTCACCTGCAGCTTCCTTTTTCTATTTGCCAGACCGAGTGAATAACACCGCCTCTGTTTAGGGGCACTGGAGGATGCTGCTGCACCTTCCAAGCCTGGCTTCCAGGCAACCTCTCCATGGTCCTCAACATTCCACGAGAAGGCAGAGCTTTCAGAGGAGACAGCCAGGGTCCTTGGGTAGGTGTCATGTGCTTCTTCTTTGTGAACTTTGGGCAAAGTGAGGTTGAAGCTTGGTGACAAAGGTGGAAGGACGCCTCCATCTTTAGCACTTGTACCCTTCTCTTTGACTGTGCGATGCAAAGACATACCTCTTGATGTGTCCCTATTTCCTTTGCCTCCTGTCTTATGATCATCTTCTGAAAGTGATGGGAACTTTGAGGACACACTGCCGCTTCGCGAGGACTTTGCTCGCCTTTCCTTTAGAGTACGCGTGACCGTTGTGTGTGCGTGTGGTCGGCCTCCTGTC
>NW_024412779.1:82233-133328 GCF_014898765.1 Herpailurus yagouaroundi
TGCGTGTGGTCGGCCTCCTGTCTTATGATCATCTTCCGAAAGTGATGGGAACTTTGAGCACATGCTGCAGCTTCGCGAGGACTTTGCTCGCCTTTCCCTTAGTGTATGCGTGATGGTTGTGTGCGCCTGTGATCGGCCACTGTCTGGGGCGTTTTTATTCTGTGAACACACCAGCAGCGATTTGAGGTTTTTTCTTTTCCTAAGACTCCTCAGTAAGGTACCTTTAGGCTTCCGGTACTTTTTACGAGCTTGCATTGGTGGTCCCCTTTGAGATGGTGTAGTGGTCTCTAGACCATCTGATGCTCTTGCTGGACCGAAATTTGCTCTCTTATTCAGGATTTCCAGTGCCACTTTAAGAGCATTTCTGTAGGCCACTTTCTGTCCTGGTGGAACACTGGCCTTTGACTGGGCCACTAGCAAGGAGGTAACGGATTCAATTTGAGACTCATTTAGGAGCTTTATGTCTGTGCTTTTCACTTTAATTTTTTTACCTACTGAGAGTATTTGAACTTCTAGAGAAAGTGCTCTTTTCCTCATATATTTTGGTGAGATCCCAGATCTGGACAAAACCTTTGCTGGCCAAATGTGGCCTTTCCAATTGCATAGGATATACTCAGCAGCCATTATGATTTGAGTTTCCTCTCAAGACGGAATTAATAGAGGTTGAAGGGTCTGGCCGTCATACCCACAGCCATGGCAGGTGTTCCCTAAAGCAATGTTCTTCACCACACCTTTTGGCCTAGGATCACAAAGGATTTACACCTTATGTGGCCTGTCTTTCTTCACCTGAATCTCCCAGGGTCGCTGGAGCCTGTGTTTTGAACGGACTATATTGGAGAGTACTGGAATGTGGAAAAGGAAAAGAAGAAAAGTATTAGAAAAAATACTCCTTTTGTGTGAAATTAGAACAATGTTGGTCAATGAGAATTGATAAGAGGTAAAGCAAAGAAATAGAGTGTGTATCAGACAGGGGTTGCGGGGGGTAAAATACACGGCAAGTATCAGGGAAAGATACAGAAGATACCAGAGGAGTTTTATAACTTGCCAAACCCAACTTCTTGCCCTGCTTGTTATGACTGCATATTAAAGAGCATCTGTGTGGGGAGGTGGGTGTCATTTTCTAGATCTCACCTGTGGTATTGGACATCCTGTGCCTTTTGTGCTTCCCCGGGGTCATTCTGGGGGAATGTTTCAGTTTTTATTTTCTGGGGTGCTGGTGCCACCCTGTGTAGCCAGGGAAGCCAGGGGTGACCTCCAGCCTACAGACACTGAATGTCAGCATAATGTTGTGTTCAAGAGCACGAGCCTAGAATCCAGAGGTTCACAAAGATCATCATGGTGGTTACTGGTACCATCTTCATAAGAGTTGCTGCAGGCGTGAGCCATTGGCTGTGACCTGCACTTTTTCATTTCTCTATGGTGGTTTAAAAGGCTTCCCGCCCCCCCCCCCCCCCCCCCCCCAGCACTTAATTTGTGTAAAGAAGTGGCTGTAGAGTGAGGAGCAAAGTAAACCACACTCCAGATTCAACATGAGATGACTGCAAATGGGATGTTTAGTAAAATGGGAACGTCTTACTGAATGCCACGTAAATCCTGGGAGGTCTGGTTCTGTGAGCTGCATCTGTTGATTCATACGCTCCAACTGCATGTCCAGCAGACCCTTTATTCTGCTCTGTGCTTCTGAGGTGCGCTGTCCTTCCAGGGATCAAATGACATCAAATGTAGATAGATACCCAGGACGTATGCACCTCTAATGTCAATCTAGAAAATCAGAAAAGCAGACGGGAAGTTAAGCCAATGAAATGGGGATGGATTCATCATTTTCCCTTGCCCAGCTCTGGAGTGCAGGCCATTCTGAAACAGAAATGTTAGTTAAATCTGACTTATAATGTAGACATGTCTATTTTCTTCCTTCTTTTGCATTTCAAATACATCTCCACGTGAAGCTACTTAGTTTATCCTAGTCCTCCTATTTCAGAACAGTGGGAAGTACTGCTTTCATACTTTCAGTACAGCCTTTGTCTGTCTTGGACACACAGATTTAATGATAGTAGTGGCTTGTGTGTGTGTGTGTGTGTGTGTGTGTGTGTAACAAAAACAGAGTCTATAAAGTAAGTGTGTTTTTGGTGTTTCTGAAGTAACGCTAAATGCATTTGTGGAGAACATAAAACGTGTAGAGAGATATATACAGGAGGCAATACATTATAGATGCTCACTCTCAATATGATGGTGTATGGGCTTCTCACACATTTCCTATGCATCCATATACACATGCCTGGTGCATATTACCTAGGACTATATTTCTTCACTCAAGAGCATATTTGATCACTGTTTCATGTGAATGCTGATTTTTCACATAACTTTTGTGAGTCTCTTTACAATGTGGTTTTTCCCTGACATTTAAAAACTTTATTTAAATACATTTCAAACACTCAGATGTGTGTAATGCAGAAAATGCAATTGTTCTCTCAATCCCTCCCCCCCAGAAATTCCCTTTCATGGGTTCTGCTTTTCTGTATACACTGTACAAATATGTATAATAATTCATTTATAGATTTTAGCTCATCCATTATCAGTTTCAAATGATATATTTCATAATACAAAATATTATTTCCCTAAGAAATGTGTGTATGCACAACTTTCTTCACACATACTCATAGATATAATATGAAATGTATGACTAACTATACATACTTTGGGCATAGTCCGCACACACTTTTTCTTGCCAGACTGTACGATCATGCAGGTATTGTGTCCTCTGCTTTAGAGAACTCAGCGTACTGGCTCTCAGAACACAAGTGTCACGTGAGGACACAGAACAAAAGGGAGAAGGAAAAACAGGTGACTCAGCCACTGCAATCTCCCTGCAGCAGGACCTGCCAGCCTGTCACACAAAACAGGAGGGCCTGAGTCACCTCAGCCCCAACCAGATAGCTACCGACCCCCAAGACACACATACACACACTTAACGCACCTACACTCACAGATATGTACACACACTCAGAGCAACGACGTTAGTGACCCAAGATGCCTGATATTGATGCATATAATCCATGCTTTCTGCTCTACACATGCAAGCAAATGTTTCTGCTTCCAGTGTAAATGTTGTTTTCAGCTCCTTATTTTGAAAATACACGTGGGAGAAAAACAACAAACAAACAAACAAATAAACAAACAAAGTTAGAGAGGGAGGGAGCCAAAACATAAGAGACTCTTAAAAACTGAGAACAAACTGAAGGTTGATGAGGGGTGGGAGGGAGGGGAGGGCGGGTGATGGGTATTGAGGAGGGCACCTGTTGGGATGAGCACTGGGTGTTGTATGGAAACCAATTTGACAATAAATTTCGTATTTAAAAAAAAATGAAAATACACGTGGAAAATCTAAAACGCTGTTTACAATTATAAAGTAGAAAAAATGTTAAGCATCAGTAATCTGATCACCTAGGAGGAATGCTAACTGCAAATATGTGAGTCCACAGACTCTATTTGTACATATTTTATATAAGATACTAAAAAGGGTTTTAAAAACCGTACCACCGGGGCACCTGGGTGGCTCATTCAGGTAAGCATCTGACCTTGGCTCAGGTTATGATCTCACGGTTCGTGAGTTCAAGCCCTGCATCAGGCTCTGTGCTGACTGTGCAGAGCCTGCTTGGGGTTCTCTCTCCCTCTCTCTCTGCCCTTCCACTGTTTGTGCTTTCTCTCTCTCTCTCTCTCTCTCTCTCTCCCTCCCTCCCTCCCTCTCTCTCAAAATGAATAAATAAGCTTAGAACAAAACCCATACCACCTATTTGAATACTCTCTCATATTCACATTTGTGTATATCTATTATAAAAGTATGAAACACTTCAATGGAGTAACTTTCACCAGACAACCAAAACAGCAATTACGGTTGTTTTTCCAATTACTAAAGCAATGCATCTTTGAGAGAGGCAATCAGAAGGGAAGGGTGTGAAATGAAAATATTAAATCCTAAGTGGCCTTCCCACCATATGCTTTGGCCCATTGTCCAAATATCTTCCATGAAGGGTTGGTACCTAGTCTTGCAGAGGGTTTTCTTTTTCTTTTTCATACTAACAGAAGCTCAGCCCTCTTCTTTCCCTCTAAAGATGTATACAGGTGGGTGCATAGACAGACATGATAGAAAGAGATAATAATATTTAAGTGTTGATCCTCTTTTTGCACACCAGGGGCAATGAATTAAAATAGACTCTTGGGGTGTCTGGGTGGCTCAGTCAATTAGGCATCCAACTTCAGCTCAGGTCATGATCTCACAATTCGTGAGTTCAAGCCCTGCATCGGGCTCTGTGCTGACAGCTCGGAGCCTGGAGCCTGCTTTGGATTCTGTGTCTCCCTCTCTCTTTGTTCCTCCCCTGCTCGCACTCTTGTCTCTCTCTGTTCTCTCTCTCTGTTCTCTCTCTCTCTCTCTCTCTCTCTCTCAAAAATAAACAAAAATTAAAAAAATTTAGAAAATTAGAATCTTGAATGACACGAAAGTAACTTTCCAAGTGACCCCCAATCCTCAGAGACCTTGAATATGAAAATGCATCCAGAATTTTAGTTTACTATGATCTCTCAAACATGCCTACCCAGTAAAATCACATAGAATAAGACAGAAGTGGAATGGTATAAATAGCAACTCCACAATCTATAACTTCACAGTCAATTCCAGACCATCAAGAAGTAGAGCCTTCAGATGGACCAGCTTCAACTTTTAAGTCCTGGTATACCTTTTGTTCTATTCTATTTGCTCTTTGGTTATGGAATGAAAGAGCCTGATGGCAGTATTTATTTGTCCAATCAACGGCCATGAGTTTTAGAATTGTTTTGGAAGCTTTATTCTTTAACTCCTTTCCCCAGGGAGGGCTGTAATCACTTCACTTCCAAAGAAAAAGGAAAAGAAAACAACCCTCCGGAGGTGTTGTCTCAAAATGAGGGCACTTTCCTTGCTATGACTGCCCCCATCCCACTCCCCAGATGCAGGAATTCTCTCATATTTACCCCAATGCCCCATCCCTACAATTACTGCCTATTTGTTGGAGCTTCTTTCAAGCTGTAGGTTTTGTGAGTTTAAACTGTCCCCCAAATATGTATTTCCTTAAATGGATGAGTTGGCAGTTCCCCTTTTTTATTATAAAGGCACATTTTATGTCATTTCAGTTATAAAAGAAAATACATTCTTGCCTATTTTTGCACCTTTCCAGTGCCAGATGAATTCAGCATGAACTTTCACATGCAAGAGTTGTTAAGCTTTCATTGGGTTTGAATTCTATTTGTAGGACAACTGAGTGGGATCTTCAAACCTTTCCCTTATGTTGTTCACTAGTTTCGTAAATTCATAGAGGTCATGCCTACTTGGAAACGTGAGCCACTTTTGTACAAACATTTAAATGGCAAATGTTACAAACTGAAAAATCATGAACTGCCCTCAGTCGTCTCAAAGAAGTGAAAAAAATAGGCTTGTTTCTCACCTACAAATGATCAGCTATGACACTAAATAGACATACACCTTCAAATCGCTGAGGTCTGCCTCCCAATTTTTCATTAACAAAGAAGGACCAACAGCGCCTAGTCTTGCAGACACACGTCTTCAAGAGCTATCTACTCACAGAAGGAGAAGCAAGAGCACTTGAGCAAAGAACTATACAAAGTTCAGGGTTTCCCTCAGGGCCTTGTTTTAAGACTAAAGACACTTCTCTCCTATTCCTCTAGCAAACTCAGGTGGTTTCTTCCTTCCAGTAGGCTTTCTTCCAAAGGTGTTCTGTTAACCCCTCGGGTCCCTATTACCTGCCACAAGGAAACCTCCACTACCCTCTATAACACCAATGAAATCATGCATGGCATTAGGGTTAAAAAAAAAAAGTCAAGGGCAGCCTCCATAATTACTAGTATCTAGGCAAGTTGATGAGGTGTATATTCCAGAACCTATCGATTGCCCTGTGTCGTGCACAAGGAGAAAAATGTGCCCTCGTTCATATGATAAGTCATTGCATCGTAATTTGTCACAACGACACTGGACATATGCCAGGTCCTTGATACCCATGGGGAAAGACTAACAAACCTATAATCTAATCTGACAAGGGCATGTTATGTATCCAACACAAAGACTGATGCACACCTTCATGTATTGACACAGGAAGAAAATTCGGACAAAAAAAATCGAACTAGAGACCAATTAAGTACAAATAATATGCTTTACATAAAGCACATATTCACATGGAGAACAATGGTATATACTTTATCTTAGGACACAAAAGACATGTAAATGAAAGAGAAAAGTCTAGAATGGCAAACAGAAATGTCATGGCATGGTTCCACTGAAAACAGAAGAGGAAAAAGGATGGAAGTGGGTGGTGAGGGTAGACATCACTTTTCTTTCCTTTTTTTTTTTTTTAAAGTAGTTTTCACCCCCAGTGTAGAGCCCAACACAGGGCTTGAACTCATCGACCCTGAGACCTGAGCTGAGATCAAGAATCGGACGCTTAACCAGCTGAGCTACCCAGGCTCCCCTATATCACTTTTCAAATCATGTTTTAAAATATTACAGGGAGGACACATTTATGTGTACATAGGTACCAAAAACCTTACTTTATAAGGACTCTAAGGAGATATGAAGTGAAATACTGGATGTAAGTGAACAAAAAGAAGGCAACCAAAACTGTACCATGCCGTTAGCATAGAAAACGATGAGAATATATTTGAAATGTCTTTGAGGTGTACTTTACATTGGTCAAAGGAAAAATTATTATTAAAATGTATATTTTTAACCACATAAGAGATACTGTATTGCAGTCCAAGAAGAGAGCAAAGGACTGCTGAATGTGTGAAGGAACAGTCTTCCAAAATAAAGAACGATATCAGGTGGTATATTTGATGTGCCAAACTGCAAGCATAATACATTCCATCACACACACACACGAAGACACACATACAAACAGGTCTAGGCTCATCATAGTAAAAGTTCTAGAAACCAAAGGGAAAGGAAGGGCCTTAAAAACAAAGAGGGAAAAACAAACATGACCATTAAAGCAATATTCTCTTATTATTTTAATTAGAGACAGCTTGATAGAATTCTTTGGAGACCAAAAAGGAAAAAAAAAAAGTCAAAAAGGGAGCAATGAGACAAGAGTGCCATGAAAGGAAGAGTGGGCACTTGTAGTTCTAGAAAAACCAAGGGAAGATATGGTGCTTCTGAGAAGCCATGATCTGAGGAGGAGACCTCAGAGCTTGGGCTCACACTTTGTCTTTTAGACATGCTTCTTAGTTTGTGTGTGTGTATGAGCTACTCATTGTGTGATAATACTCACAATATTATCCTCTAGGTTACACAAAGTAACATTAGATCTCCCAACCCTACCCATTTCCCTCATTTACTGACTTCAAATTTTCTCTCATTTTATGCACACAATAATTTTACTATAAGTAGGTGTAAATGAGTAAACTTACATCTTAAGGGTTCATGGGACAATCGTTAAGCAGAGGTACATGATGAGAAATACTTGGGGACCTCTGCTTTCAAGTACTCAGGTAACAATTCCCTCGTGCAGTGGTGTCACCTTAGGACAGTAAAACGGGACTGAGGTATGACAGGTTATTCAATCACCCTAGCCCTTCACAAGAGGAGCTGCCATCCTCTCTTACAGAACAGGAGAGATTAGAGGTCTCAATGTCCAACTAAAGACCACACGCTGGCAATGCACACACACACACACACACACACAACTCACATTGATAGCAGACACCGACTAGTCTCGATGTTTCTAGAGTTACTCCATCTCTCCATTCTGTAAATATCCTTGTTAAATATTTCTGTCTCCAGGAAGGAATGGCTTACCCCAGTTGTCATGGAAACCAGAATATCATCAAAATGTTCTCCCTGATGTTAGCTTTCTATGGAAACCAGGAAGTACTAATACATCCTCAGATGCAGAGCATTGATTTCACTCTCAGTCAGTTACACCCTGACCAATCCAATGAATGAATGAATGAATGAATGAATAAAATATTAGAGACAGTACTCGATGTTCTCATGGAAAAGGCATTGAGGGCAGGGGAGTTTTCACCAAATGGATTAGAGAGGAAATAAAGTCGAAAGATAACAGCTTTACACACACAGACACACACACGCCCCACACTTAGGATCCCAGTCCTGTTAAGGACCTCCTTTCAACCATCCAGGACACATGAGGCCAGGTGCATTTGTGTAGGTGGGATCCAAGGACTGTCACTCAATTTAAAATGACCCAAGAGGAGAAAACATGTGAGGATAAAGGACCTGGGGGTCAGAGGAAGGCAAACTAGAAACTCAGGTTGCAGCAGGACCAAATGACCCTGAGTCAACACTTGGACAAATGTGTATTGACAGGGTTTTCAGGACACCGGTGGTTCCTGAGAAGACAGACAACTTCCACAAATGTCCTTGATCTAGGACATTAGGGAGGTGGAGACGAACCTCTCACATTTGGAATCTGTGCTCAGCATGTACTGCTGCAACCACACTGCCAAAGAATACTATGCTCAGAGATAGGGCTCCTGTCATCAGGGCACACAGCACATACTTCTTCTCTCATAGTCATTTATTTTAGGGGACAGAGCTGCCCTGTGGTGCAGCTTTTCCTCCTATTAATGAATTCTAGGTGATTCTTCTGTGGCCAGTCTTGGGCAGTGATGTGCTGGAAACAGGTCTTTGGGAAGGGAGAGTGCAGTTCCGATTTCCAGGGTTTTCCTATTTCCATGATGTCAATACTCCCACTATGGCCGACTTTAAGCCACCAACATGATGTCACTGAATGCTGATTTGGCGAGTGATGCCCCAAATCAGCCCTCATGAGGTGATGGATCCAGACACAGACACAGATGGCCCAGCACAGCCCTGGACCCCAGATTCTGAAGCAAGACAAAGCCCTCCCATCCCACATGCAATCCACAAGAGAAGGGCAAGCTGGACTTTTATATAACAGTGTGCCAACTAAATAAAGGCTTTCAACATGTTCTTAGTGTAGAGGAGTGGGAGAGAGATATCAAGACACCCCCCCCCCCGGTGTAGCCTATGTAGTTTTGGGGGAGGGAAAATAGTGGGGTGCATTCATGGTCGATCTTCTCAAATCAGAGATACTTTCTGAAAGACGGATGTGGGTTTGAGTCTCAGCTCTGCCTCTCCTCAGCTGTGTGACTTTCACATTGTGCCCTAAGGTCTCTGTTCCCTAGTGTCCATTTTTGTCAAATCAGCTCATAGTGTCTCTGCTCTCAAAGGGTTGATTAAACTTTATGAAAGAACACTGGACGTCAGCAGTGCCCGGTGGTCGTTCTGGAACCCTGGTGGGGAGGGGGGTCCCTGAGAACCTGCTGGAGGGCCAGTGGGGTCTTCCTCTCCCTACTCAGTATCAGTGAATCTGGATTTCTTGGTTGCCTTCCACTGAAACAACAGACTGTAAGAGGTGAAGAGGCAGGTAAGAAAATCGAGGCCTTTCCTATTCAGGTAGGTATTGAGTAGACTTGCAAAGATGTAAAACAATGCCATACTTTTAGTACTTTTGTTTGTTTGTTTTCAAAAATATAGTAATTTTTTCAAAAACCATATTTACATGTAAGCAATAATGAGCTGAATATTATTTTTAAATGAATGCATTAAAATAGACTGCTAAGGGGCGCCTGGGTGGCTCAGTCGGTTAAGCATCCAATTTCGGCTCAGGTCATGATCTCACAGTTGGTGAGTTTGAGCCCCATGTCGGGCTCTGTGCGGACAGCTCAGAGCCTGGAGCCTGCTTCAGATTCCGTGTCTCCCTCTCTCTCTGCCCTCCCCTGTGTCTCTCTCACACTCAAAAATAAAGAAACGCTTAAAAAATTTTAAAGAAGGGGAAAAAAATAGACTGCTTAGTCTTTTTCAAAATACTTGAATATTTTACTAAAGTGGCCTCAAGAGCATTATTTTTGAAAAATTAAATCAAGTTAGTTAACATACACTGTAGCATTGGTTTTAAAAAGCATTATTTTTTCATTAAAAATTTAAAATATTTTATTGAATTGAAATTCATATATTTATTTATTTATTTATTTATTATTTTTTAGTTTTATTTTTAGTTTTGTTTTTTTTTTATATTTTAGTTAGTTAATATACAGGGCAATGTTTGTTTCAGAAGTAGAATTCAGTGATTCATCACTTCCATACAACACCCGGTGCTCATCGTAACAAGTGCCCTCCCTAATATCCATCACCCATCCAGCCCATCTCCCACCCACCTCTCTCCATCAACCCTCAGTTTGTTCTCTATCGTTCAGAGTCTCTTGTGGTTTGTTTCCCTTTCTTCTCTTCTGCCTCCCTTCCCATATGTTCATCTGTTTTGTTTTGTAAATTCCACATATTAGTGGAAAAATCACATGGTATTTATCTTTCTCTGACTAACTTATTTCGCTTAGCATAATACATTCTAACTCCAACCACGTCACTGCAAATGTCAAGGTGTCATCTTTTTTTTGATGGCCAGTTAATATTCCATTGTCACATTTTAAAGTATACTATTCGATGGCATTAGGTAAATTTTCAACGTTGTGAAATCATGACCTCTATCTTCTTAACAAAACATTTTCAGAAGTTCTAAAGGAAATCTTATACCCACCTTATACCCAGCCACACCTCATTCCCACCTGCCCCTACCTCCTGGCAACCACAACTCTACTTTCTGTCTTTATGGGTTGTCTTATTCTGAATATTTCATATGAGTCGAACCACACATAGTGTGGTCTAGCTTACTTCATGTAGAATGATGATTTTAAGGTTCATCTACATTGCAACGTTCCTTTTAATGTCTGCATAATATTCTGCTTTATGGATATTCCACCTTATGTTTACCCATTCATCTGTTGATAGAGGATTGAGTTGCTTCCACTTTTGGCTGTTTTGAATAGTGCTACTATGAACATACATGTTCATGCGTTTTTGGAATGCCTGTTTTAAATGGAGGGTGGTATATACCTCTAGGAGCAGAATTGCTGAATCATATGCTAATTATATGTTTAAGCTTTTGAGGAACCACCAAGCTGTTTTCAACAGTGGCTGTGCCACTTTAAATTCCCACCAGCAGTGTGTGTATAAGGCTTCCAATTTCTCCACATTCTCAACAGCAATTTTGTTATTTTTCCCTTCCCCCTGAACCTTAGTTTTAGACACCCTAGTGGGTGTTAACAGCTATTGTTAGGTTTTGATTTCCAATTCCTAATGACTAATTATGTTGAGCATATTATCATGTGACTGATGGCCATTTGTATATCTTCCTTGGAGAAATATGTATTCAGATCCCTTTCCCATTTTTGCTGTTTGTTTGGTCATTTGGTTGGAGTTGTAAGGGTTCTTTATATACTCTGGTTACTAGACTCCCACTAGACATATAATTTGCCAATGTTCCCTCCCATCTTGTAGGATATCATTTCTGTCGATAGTGTCTTTTAATGCAAAAACATTTTCATTTTGATGAAGGCCAGCCTACCTATTTTTTTGTCTGTTTGTTGCTTTTGGTCTAATATTTAAGAAATCCAAGGTCATGAAGGTTTACTCCTCTGTTTTATTCTAAGAATTTAAAAATTTTAGCTGTTATATTTAGGCTTTTTGTGTATGGTGTGACTATAGTGTCCAACTTCATTCATTTGTACATGGATGCACCATTGTCCCAGAGGCACTTGTTAAAGAGACTATCCTTACCCCATTGAATGGTCATCATCAGTCATCCCTCACCCAACACACTGGTGTGCTTACAAGTGCCAGTGAAATGCTGAGCATTATAAGGAAGAGAATTGCAAGTAAAACATAAATCATTGGCTTAGCATTAACCTGTTACTTGAAGTAGGCAGTATGAAAGTGTGATCAGACTGAATAAAATATTGAAGCTTTGCTTCCAAATCTTAGATGAAAGAAGTAAAATGTGTGATTAAAAACAGAAAAAAAATACAGAGCTTGTAGAAAGTAAGGCAGGTACAAAAAAGTGAAATGTCAAATGGAAAGAGTATAGGGGAAGAGAGAGAGGGAGAGAGGGGAAGGGAGAAGGACAAAAGCAAATAGTATCCCCCAATTTCGAATTGTATGGTATATCGGAGTGGTGGAATAAAGCATGAATTTCATTTCCTTCATGAATTTTATATTTTCTAAAAATTATTTTACCATGAATGTTTATTGCTTTTGTAATTAGAAGAAAGACTTAACAGTAGAACTGAATTTAACTAAGAGTGCCCCATATTAAATTATTTTTGGGAAGTGGCATGTTCCTTATCAGCTAAGCTCTAGAAGGATAACTTGATAATTCATGAAATCCTCTTGGCATCACTGTATGAAACCAAAATGTGGTGTAATGATCTATAGATAGCAGCCATCCAATACCTGTGTTTTCGTGTAGTCGGATGACAATTGAAATGCATCAATTTGACTTCCCCTTAAAAGTTTAATACAGGTAAGTTCAAGTTTGGTGTTGGAAAAGTCAAAAGATGTTATAACTCAATCTTGGTTATTCGTGGAGCAGATACTCCACTAATGTCCTTTGTTCCTATTTCTTTTCTGTTTTTCAGATTTTTAATAGTTTCCTAACATCCATGGACTGCATTTGCAAAACAATGACAATGGTGTTAGGAAGCCACAAGATGGAGATGTTGAGCTGCCATTGTTAATGACAGTCAGGTCCTCCTTGACAAATAACAGTGGTTCCAACTTCAGTGGGGTTGAGAGCAACCTGGAGAATTTATTTAAAATGCAGATTCCCAGGGGCGCCTGGGTGGCTCAGTCAGTTTAAGCGTCTGACTTTGGCTCAGGTCATGATCTCACAGTTCGTGGGTTCGAGCCCCGCGTCGGGCTCTGTGCTGACAGCTCAGGGCCTGGAACCTGCCTCAGATTCTGTGTCTCCTTCTCTCTCTCTGCCTCTCCCCCACTCACTCTCTGTCTCTCTCTCAAAAGTAAATAAACATAAAAAAATAAAAATAAAATAAAATGCAGATTCCCAGTGCCCACCCACATAGTTGATTGGGCAGGCCTTGGATAGACCCAAGGAATCTGGACTCTAACACTCTCCTTTCTGTGATTTTGACACAGGTGATCCCACGCACCACACTTTGAGAAACTATGATGTAAAATGGTAATCAAAACCATGGACCTATATGGAAACATTTAGGGAAAGGGTATAAATTGAGAAAAGAACCGAGTAAAATCAAGTCTTGAGAAACGCCATCATGTGAGGGCTCATTTGAAAAGAAGGAACTTGCAATGGTAATAAGAAGTTGCGAGAGGGGCACCTGGGTGGCTCAGTCAGTTACGTGTCGGACTCTTGATTTTGGCTCAGATGATGATCTCACAGTTCGTGAGTTCGAGCACAGCATCGGGCTCATGCTGACAGTGCAGAGCCTGCTTGGGTTTCCCTCCTCCAATCTCTCTCTCGCTCTCTCTGTCTCTCTGCCCCTCCCCTGCTCGTGCTCTGTCTCTCAAAATAAATAAATAAACTTTTATAAAAAGAATAAAAATGCCCTGTGACATTTGACACACCCTAAACAATTCATATACTTGAAATATATTATATTTCCCATCCCAAATTTTTTAATGTTATATTTAATCTTGATGATCAAAACATTCATTTGTTAGGCTCTGAAATATATAGCAGGCACTAGTTTGCAGTCAATGTTTGATGTTCAGGAAATTGTATACCAGTGGCTAAAAATGTGGCCATAATAATGACAATATAAAAATTATTATAATATAATCACAATTGTGGTATAACTAATTATAAACATTAATATTATTGTGCTGTTATCAATATTTGAGTGCTTGCTTTATATTATTGAGTGCCCATAAGATTTTTAATGCATTATTTCACTTAATTTCATCCAAAATACTATGAGAACAATACTGCTGTTATGCCTTTAAGATAGTAAGAAAGTCACTGAGGCTTAGGGAGGTCAAGAAATTAGCTCAAAGTCTCACAGTCTGTAAGTGGGAAGGCTTCATTTAATTTCATGCTGGACTTTGTCTCACAGTCTGTAAGTGGGAAGGCCTCGTTTAATTTCATGCTGGACTTTCAGTTCATGCTTCTAGGATTTTTGTGAGTTTCCCTTTAAGAAAACCCAATGCAGTCAAGTTTTACATTAATTTTAGAAAGGGATAGATTGCGGGGGCTTCCAGCTCCCCACCTAAGTCCTGGCTCTCCTCGTCTTCCTGGGCCCCTGTGTAGGCATCATTTCCCAGCTTTCCTTGCTGTTAGATGTGACCGTGTGACTGAGATGTAGACAATGAGGTGTCAGTGGAAATGGTGTGTGCCACTGCCAGGCCTAACTCATAAAAAAAAAAAAAAAAAAAAATCCCCGTACCTGGCACACCTCCGTGCCCTTTTCCCCTTCTAGCAAACTGCAAAGGAGGCCACGTCCAGGGCACCCGTGGAAGTCACATGTTGGATGTGGCAGACTTTCTGACAGCCTGGGTCCCTGTAGAAGTGCATGGATAATGCCCACCATGAGGACATACTGACTTTCCCGGTAACGTTACAGGAGAAATAAACGAACTAGTTTGGAGTTATACATGTTTGGGTTTAAATGTCACAGTAATAGTGTACCACACCTGATGCAAGTTGGGTAAAAATAAATTTCAGGTATGCACTGTTCTATCATTATGAATTGCAATTGACTGCATTTCAAATAGTGGCTTAGACACATAGGAGGTTCACTTATTCCGGTTAACATGCAGTAGGAATACACTGTTCAGGGCTGGTGCTACACAAGGAGCCAGGATCTTCTCTTTTCTTGCCCCTCTGTCCTTAAATGTGGCTTTTGTCTCCAAGGTCACAAGCATTGTATCTATATCGCTGGCAGGACAAAGGGTAAAGATCAAAGGGGGAAGCCAGCTGCATCTTTCCAGTTCATGAAGCTTTCCTAGGAATGCCACCAGTGTCATCTGGGACACGTATCATGGCCAGCCCAGGGGCTGGACTGGGCCACGTGCTCACCTCTACACATAACGGGGTCAAGGTTCTGTTAGCAAGGATGAAAGGATGAAGGGTAGAATGCTTAGGTAGATGCACGGCCTGCCATAGCACTTATGTTACATTGTATTTATTAATTATCCAAATCCCTTGCGGTAGCTTCTTACAAATCCAGATTCCTGTCCTCGTGCTAGCCATAAAGAATCAGAATGTCCCTGAAAATTTGGATGCACACTACTTTCAGGTTGCTGAACTGCTGATCTTTGCTCTATCGAGGATAGCCCCTTTGTCTTTTCACCTGGTCTGGTGTCCATGAACTCTTCAATGGGTTTATCATTTCATGACGTTTAGGTGCATTCCAAAATGTTAAAGATAGTACCTTCCTCAAGTAACTTGTTTTGAAATTTACATTGAAACCAACAACTTTTTAAAGGACTCCCACATCTGCGGTCACACTCTTCAAAGACACAAACACTGCTAGAGATCATGATTTACAGCTGAAGATGAGGTTTATTTCCAGAGCAGCAAAGTAACCCAAAACGGTCACAGGTGCGGGCCAGGGGAGAGCAGTGGGGCAAAATACCAAAGGTCTGGTCCTAGCTCTACTGTGAAGCTCTACAAACTTGGGTAAACATTTGTGCTCTTTGATCCTCATCCTGTTAAATTATAAACTGGCCTTACACTAATTCATCTTCCAGAGGGTTATTAAGATGATTAAATGAGCTATGGGTATGTATACTTTCGAAGGGCAGTAAAGCTTGCAGAAATGTTGTCTTTATTTGCGGGCAAACAGTAACCAATTTGAATTGTAAGTTTCAAATCTGCTCGGTCGAATCATAGAGGTTTCCAGCATGATCAAGGTGAGGCACAATAGTACAGTCTCATTAGCACACAGATGATTGGATTACAGTGTAGTGAGAGGAGAGAGGCAGCACAAATCACAGTATCAGGCAAAGGAAGGAGTGCCAACCAAGACTTGACAGAGAAGTCGGCTGAGCTTGTTCAAAGGCCCAGTGGTGAAACAGCAATGGTGTGCTTGAGGAAACTGCAAGAAGCTCAGGATGGAGTGGATAAAAGGGAAGTTAAACGAGTCCAGATGCTAAGGGTTCTCATACATAGGGTAGACCCTCTTGTGGAGGCTCTGAGGAATTCACCGAAGGATCTTAGGCATCCTAGTATCAGCTAATATTTGAGGATTCAGAGTTAGACAGTTCTGGCTTAGAGTCTTCATTCTACTCCAAGCTGTGGTTTTTGGCACAGGATAAATGAAATGACTGGTGGACCAGGATAGGGAAGCGGAATCAGGGACAGAGTGAAACTTGACATATGATAGACATGGCATAGCTGATAGTGGGGAAGTGTGTGCCATTCAATAAATGAGGGTGGTACAATTATTTTTTCATGGGAGGAAAAAAGCAATTAGATCACTACCTGAGAGCAAGCACAAAGATCAATTCAACACGATCAAAGACTAAAAAAATGCAAGATCACACCTTAAAACATCTATAAGAAAACATAGGAGAAAACTTTTATGACCTTAGGGTTCAGACAATTTTATCTGCAAAGGCCCAGGAGGCAAGGAAACAAATAGATGAATTGGACAACATCAAAATTTAAAACATTTGGGCATCAAAGGACATTCTCAACAAAGTGTTCAGGCAATCCATGGAATTGATAACAATGATTGCAAACAATCTCTCTGATAAGAGATTAAAATGCTGAACATATAAAGAGGTCCCGCAAATCAACCACAACCACCACCGCAACTACAGCAAAGGTCATCTGATTAAAAAATTGTCAAAGGACTGGAATGGACATTTCTCCAAAGAAAGTATACAAATGGCGATAAGCGCATGAAAAGAGGCTCAACATAACTAATAATTACTGAAATGCAAATCAAAACCACAAGGAGACAGCACTTCACACTCGTTTGGATGCCCATTATCAAGCAAACAAAATACAAAAACAAAACAAAGACCAAAAAACCCAGAATAACAAGTGTTGGCATGGATGTGGAGAAACAGGAACAATTCCCCATTGTTGGTAGGATTGGAAACTGGTACAGTTACTATGGAAAACAGTATGGAAGAACCTCAAAAACTAAGCAATAGAGCTACCATACAATCCATCAATTCCATGGCTAGGTATATACCCAAAAGACGTGAAAGAAGAGAATCAGATACAGAGTGTCAGAAAGATATTTGTGTACCTGTGCTCATACAGCACTTTCACAATAGATAAACGTGGAAACAAAGTGTCCATCCACAGGTGACTGGAACCCCCCCCCCCCAAAAAAAGTGGACTACATGGGGAAATCATCTCAGAGGTCAGCCCAGCCGCCGCCACCGCATGCTGCCCTTGGGGGCCTCGACCTGTCCTGTCCTGTCCTGTCCTGACGGAGCCCGGGAGGACTCTGGGCGGGACATCACCTCATAGGTCAGCCCAGCCGCCCCCATCCCATGAGCCCTCGGGGGCCTCGTCCTGTCCTGTCTTCTGTCCTGTTGGAGCCCCCAAGGACTCCGTGGGGCCATCACCTCAGATATCAGCTCAGTTGCCACAACTCCACACTGCCCACAGGGTCTTGTCCTGTCCTGTCCTGTCCTGTCCTGTCCTGACGGAGCCCCGGGGGATGCCTCGGAGACGTCACCTCAGAAGTCAGCCCAGCCGCCGCCACCCCACATTGCCCTCGGGGGCCTCGTCCTCGTCCTGTCCTGTCACAGGCCTCAAGGACTCCATGGGATCACCTCAGAGGTCAGCCAAGCAACTGCCGCCCCACACCCTGGTCCCCTCGTGGCTGAGTAGACGCCCCCGCCCACCTCCCATGGCCAGACAGTCACCAGACCCGCCTCCCCACCCGCCTGGCCTCCCTAAGGGTCCCTATGCCCCACCCTCATCTTCTGTCTCTCTGTCCCTCCCTCCATCCCTCTACCTGCACGGCGACCTCCACACCGAGTCCTCTGCGAAGCTCCTCTGAGGGCCTCGGGAGGGCAACGAACTGCCCAGCCGTGCCTGGGCAGGAGCGTCGCTGATTGGTTGGCTAGGTGCACGTGACGGGGGCGGGACCTTCGCCGAGACACGCCCCCTGGGGGGACGGCCCAGGACCTTGGCGTCGGCGCCAAGGGTGGAGGCCAGGGCTCGGGATTTCCCGTTCTACCGCCGAGGACGTTTCGCAGGCCATCTTCCTGGGAAATCACAAAAGGACACGGGAGTGGGCGACAGGTGCACCTTTCTGATGTGGGGGAATTTAACAATTCTTACTCCGTCTCCTCCCGGGGCCCTTTCCACCCACTGCTTCCGCTTGCAGAGGAATGGCCATCCTCCTGAGTGTTCTGTGTAAACCACCCCCCTCCCTTTTCTACCGCTTTTGGTTTTGTTTGGTTTTGTGGAAGACCCGTGTGTGTATCCTTGAATATCCTTGCTTCCTGGTGCGTTGCCTGGGTATTACAATAAACTGTATCGCGTTGTGCGTAGTATTCCGCCACATTCTTTCTCACCCAACATTGTGTCCTAACAGTGACTATACTATTCTGTGGAGCCACAGTGCTTTCGTTTTGCCTGTGGTAGCACACACCGTTGCGGAACCACTCCTCGGTTCGTTCATCCATTTTCCTGTCCATGGACACGTGGATACTTCCCACTTTAGAGCCCTAAAAAGCAGTGATACTAGAAATATTCCAATGCCTGGCATCCGTGCAATATGCTTTGCAGCGTCGGAAGGAGCCAAAGAGGTTAAAGCAGTTAGTGACCTATTCCTAGGTCAGAGGCTAGCTGAGTATTCAGTAGAGCAAAATTATTTCCAACGTATGTGACTCCACCAGCAGGTTGGGTTCTGATTGTTCCATATACGCACCAATACTGGGTATAATCAGATTACAATTGGCTGGGGAAGGGTGGTGGTGGGGGGAGGATGGGGATGGTGTCCGTGCTGGTGGCGTTTGCGGTGGCGGTGGCGGTGGTGGTGGTGGTGGCAATCCTCTTCAGCATTTCTCCCACACTAAGAAGAATGAGCTCTTTTTTATGCTCATTGGCCAATGCAATTTCCTTTCCCACCACATTTATCTATGTGGGTGTTATGACCTTTCTTCCACTGGGTAGGATGACTTGCTTACAGTTTTGTAGAGCTAGATATCAGTCTTTATAGCAGCGTTTCCCTCTGCCTTTTTATCGCAATAAAATAGAAACAATGCAAATTGTACCTGTTCAGCCATTTGTAGGTGTACAGCTCAGTGGCATTAAGTACATTCCCATTGTACAACCATCACTGCCATCCATCTCTCAACCTTTTTCATCTTTGCGGACTGAAACTCTGAACCCATGAAACACCTATTGCCCATTCCCTCCTCCTCCCACCCCCTGGCAACCACCACTTTACTCCCTTTCTCTATGAATTTGGGTACCTCATACGTACACCATTTGTCCTTCTGTGACTAGCATATTTCACTGAGCATAATGTCTTTTTTTTAATATATATATATATGAAATTTATTGTCAAATTGGTTTCCATACAACACCCAGTGCTCATCCCAAAAGGTGCCAAATGGTGCTGGGAGAACTGGACAGCAACATGCAGAAGGTTGAAACTAGACCACTTTCTCACACCATTCACAAAAATAAACTCAAAATGGAGAAAGGACCTGAATGTGAGACAGGAAACCATCAAAACCTTAGAGGAGAAAGCAGGAAAAGACCTCTCTGACCTCAGCCGTAGCAATCTCTTACTCGACACATCCCCAAAGGCAAGGGAATTAAAAGCAAAAGTGAATTACTGGGACCTTATGAAGATAAAAAGCTTCTGCACAGCAAAGGAAACAACCAACAAAACTAAAAGGCAACCAACGGAATGGGAGCATAATGTCTTAATTCCCCCACATCGGGAAGGTGGAGGCTTGTGCACCTGTCGCCCACTCCGGTGTCCTTTTGTGATTTCCCAGGAAGATGGCCTGCGAAACGTCCTCGGCGGTAGAACGGGAAATCCCGAGCCCTGGCCTCCACCCTTGGCGCCGACGCCAAGGTCCTGGGCCGTCCCCCCAGGGGGCGTGTCTCGGCGAGGGTCCCGCCCCCGTCACGTGCACCTAGCCAACCAATCAGCGACGCTCCTGCCCAGGCACGGCTGGCTAGCTCGTCGCCATTGCGAGGCCCTCAGAGGAGCTTCGCAGAGGACTCGGTGTGGAGGTCGCTGTGCCTGTGGAGGGGTGGAGGGAGGGACAGAAAGACAGAGGATGAGGGTGGGGCATAGGGAAGACCCTCAGGGAGGCCAGGCGGGTGGGGAGGCGGGCCCGGTAGTCCTATCTTGCCATGGGAGGTGGCGGGGGGGGGGGGTGCCTTATCAGCCATGAGGGGACCAGGGTGTGGGGCGGCAGCGGCTTGGCTGACCTCTGTGGTGATGTCCCCATGGCGTCCACTGGACCTGTGACAGGACAGGACAGGACAGTAGAAGACAGGACGAGGCCCCCAAGGGTCCTGCGGGGTGGCATCAGCTGGGCTGACCTCTGGGGTGATGTCTCTACGGAGACCTCTGGGATGTGAGAGGCCACGACAGGACAGGACAGGTCGAGGCCACCGAGGGCAATGTGGGATGGTGGCGGCTGGACTGACCTCTGAGGTGATGTCTCCGTGGACTCCTCTGTGGCTCTGACAGGACAGGACAGGACAGGACAGGAGAGGACAGGATAGGATGAGACCCCAAGGACAGTGGGGTGGTGGTAGCTGGGCTGACCTCTGAGTTGGTGTCCCCACGGAGTCCTCTGGGGCTCCACAGGACATGATAGGACAGGAGGGGAAGGCATGAGAACGAGGCCCCTGAGGTCAGTGTGGGGTGGCAGGGGCTGGGCTGGCCTCTCAGGTGATGTCCCCACGGAGTCCTCTGGCATTCCAACAAGACAGGACAGGACAAGATGAGTATAAGGCCCCAGAGGGCACTGTGGGATGGCTGTGTCTGGGCTGACCTCTGAGTTGGTTTCCCCACGGAGTCCTCCGGTCTCCGACAGGACATGACAGGACAGGAAGAGGACGAAGCCCCTGAGGGCAGGGTGGGGTGGCGGTGGCTGGGCTGACCTCTGAGGTGATGTCTCCAGGGAGTCCTCTGGTCTCTGACAGGACATGACAGGATAGGGGGAGGATGAGGCCCCCGAGGGCAGTGTGGCACGGTGGTGGTGCCTGGGCTGACCTCTGAGTTGGTGTCCCCACGGAGTCCTCGGGGCTCCAAGAGAACAGCACAGGGCAGGACGAGACCCTGAGGGCAGTGGGGTGGCGGTGGCTGGGCTGACCTCTGAAGTGATGTCCCCACGGAGTCCTCCGGGGTTCCCAGGGAACAGGACAGGATAGGACAGGTTGAGACCCCGAGGGCAGTGGGTGGTGGTGGCTGGGCTGACCTCTGAGGTGATGTCCACGGAGTCCTCCAGGGGGCCAAGAGAACAGGGCAGGGCAGGACGAGACCCCGAAGGCATGTGGCATGGTGGTGCCTGGGCTGAATTCTGAGGGGTGTCCCCTTGGAGTCCTCCGGGGCTCCAAGAGAACAGGACAGGACAGGTTGAGAACCCGAGGGCAGTGGGGTGGTGGTGGCTGGGCCGACCTCTGAGGTGATGTCCCCACGGAGTCCTTCAGGGCTCCGATAGGACAGAACAGGACAGGTCAAGGTCCCTGAGAGCAGTGTATAGAGGTGGCAGCTCTATGGACCTCTGCATGATATCCCCACAGATATCCCACCGGGACTCCCACTGGACAGGACAGGACAGGACATGGCCCGCGAGAGCAGTGAGTGGAGGCGGCAGCTGAGCTGACCTCTGCGGTGATGTTCCCATGGAGTCCTTTGGGTCTCCGATGATAGGACAGGACAGGACAAGACAAGGCCCCCGAGGGCAGTGCATGGTGGCAGCGGCTGTACTCACCTCTATGTTGATGTCCCCACGGAGTCCTACGGGAATCCGACAGGACAGTACAGGACGAGAACAGGTTAGGATAGGACGAGGACAAGGCCCCCACAGACAGTGGGGGGTGGCGGCAGCTGAGCTGACCTCTGAAGTGATGTCCCCACGGATTCCTCCGGGGCTCCGACAGGACACGACAGGACAGGACAAGGACAGGACAGGATGAGGCTCTCGAGGGCAGGGCTGGAAGGGTCTGCAGGATGGGAAGCGAGCCCGACGTTCCCCTCTTCAGGACAGGGCCACACCTGGTGAGGAGGCAGCATCTGCGTCTGTCCCTCCTGCCCAGCCGGTCGCCCTGCAGGACTGCTTGGTTGTCCTGGGGTCCAGATGGCATGTCGAGGAGACCCCTGACCTGACTGTCCCCGGACAGGTGCAGAACGGTTTCTTCCCCATCCATTTGGAGGGGACACTTCTTTTGGTCACGGCCAAGTTTAGGCCTCCAGACCAGCACGTTGTCCCTTGGGGACCGAGAGCAGGGGACAGCCGCTGTGCCAACATAGGGGCAAGAATCTGGCAGAGGGTCCTGACACTCAGGTGTCCTGGGGCAGGTCGCAGCCAGGGAGAGGGGGTCACAGCCACGGGGGGCAGGGGTCTGCTGTCACCATTGTCTTTGTCCCCTCCTGGCCCAACGAGAGACAACGAGGGCGCTCATGCTCTGATCTGCGCAGAGGACCCTTGCCTGGCATCGCTCATTGACCATGTCCCCATTTCTTTCACGCGTGTTTGCACTCACAAGGTGCAGGACAGCTGTCTGTACCTGGGAAGACACCTTGGGATGGCGCCACCTCGGAGGAAGCGCCTGAGGAGAGCTGCGAAGGCCCCGGTGGAGGCTCCGGGTATGGCAGCCAATGACTTTTGGGGACAAGAGAGAAGAGACCTGAGTGGGCCGGAGGCTGTTCCTGAAGGTACACTCTATCTGACACCTTTGCAGATGCAGCGCCTGTAGATACCACCCGCGGGGCAGGCCGCTGCTTCTGAGTCCTTGGCATTGTAAGCAGTAAAACACGTGTGTGTGTGTGTGTGTGTGTGTGTGTGTGTGTGTGTGTGTGTGTAAAGCGGTTTCATGTACCGGACGTTGCCCACTCGATCCTCCCATCCCAGACCAGGATTACAGAAGCGTAGATAGCAGCACTTCTGCTCGCTCGCAGTTGCTCTTTCCAGAATGTCTCACACGTGCCAGGTGGTGTAGTCTGACCTTAACCCTGAAAGGTTTGCAACACCGTCTCCAGAGCATGGTCCTCGTCCCCCATCCAGTTTCATCTGACCTTGTGCATACATGGTTCCTTCCTTTCATATGTCTGCCGTAAAGACTTTTGCTTGCAAGAGGCCTAAAAAACTCCACACGGCGAGGCTACCGCCCCCTGAAAACTGATCAGAATACCATACTTCCTTTTAAAATGCTTTCCACTTTTATTTCAATGCAGGAAACAATCCAGTACCGGATAAGCCCGGGGAGAGCAGTCCTTCTGCAGGAACATTTGAGGACGATGTGGGGTAATGTCTTCATAGTGTTATCACCTGCCAGCTCTAGGCAACATGGCTCATACAATTATTCTCCATAAAATCCTAGAATGACACATTTCCTCCAAAGCAAATATGATCTTTGCTTATCCTTACTCAATAATGTTCCATGTAACTTCTTCACAGGAATGAAGTACAGAAGATGCTGGAAAGGCTTGGAGGTATGCTTAAGTGATATTTGCAGTCAAAACAATTGTTTAATCCATACAACTTTTATAAATGGGAATGTTAGTGAGTGGATTCCAAGACTGGTTTTAATGCCGTGTTCTAGTATAGAGCACTTTATACCAGTATTTATAGTGTGATTCAACTTTGTAAGTTTCTTTACTGACCTTTTGAACTGTTGATGTGGAAAACTGAAAACGGTACTAACAGTCGTGAGGTAAGAATGATGCCATTATTTTATGCACGTGTACCCTTAATGTACTGTGTAAGACTGTGTGAGAAAAGTTTATACTGCCTTTTCTGTGCACAGCTTAGGTGATGTATCAACGTGTATTGCCAATTTTAAATTTTCTTAATTTCGCTACCTTTCATAACTTTCCAGTGTGCTTCTCTTTGGAGTAGCAGCACAAATCGAATCCTCTAATATAACTCTTTATTTTTATTTTTCATTAACAAACTGTGTAGTTGCAAAGTAAATAACTCTGCTAGCTAGTGAGAAGTGTCTAATCATATCCACACTCCTAAATTTTATGTTGTTCTGTCAGATGTCACTTACACCATCTGCACTATAGGACAGTACACTTAGCAGAGTCTGAGTCAATATATGGCTCTCCATAGAGATCATCCTTACAAGCAAGTATCTTTTGAAGGCTTTGCTCTATTTGGTGGCGACAAAGTGCTTGCTTTGTGAGCTGTCTAATAAACTTCTTATTATAGATGGATTCTGGGTGTATAAAATATGTTTATTGTAGTGCAGATCCTTCATGACTACTGAAAAATAACTATGGACTGTAGATCCATAAAGTCAAATCATATGCTCTGCAAAGCGTTATTTGAAGTATTCAGATTCTGTGAAATGCAGCACTTATGGATGAAAGTGTTATATAAAAAGCTCCATGAAAATATTTTTTTAAATGTTTTTGAATTCATTTATTTAAACTAGAATTTTACACCCACGACCTTTGTCTCTGTTAGTAAAATGCAGTTAAAAGCATCACTCACTAGATTGCTTGAAAAATAATTTTTTAATGTGCGATATAATTATTTTTATCCTTTTTGAGGGTCATTTTTAAGAAAATACTTTCGTGCTTTTTATAAAATGCATTCTAATGGTAACCCATCTAAATGTATCCCTTGAGATGGAGGACATTTACCCATGTAAACGTGTCCCTTGAGTTGGAGGATATTTTATAAGTTTAGAAAAATGTGCCTGTTAGCAAATTTTCAGAAGGAAATTAAAGTCTGTCTTTGAGATTCTTTATACACATTTTGATAATGAAAAATATATTTATTATTAAGCCCTTTTCATTATCTCTAAACTAAAAGGTGACCTGCAGTTAGAAAAATTAGAATTGGGATACTAGCACTGGAAAGATTTTACAGAAAATAGTGAGCAAATCTTGCTTTTTGAAATGATGCCTGAATTATAAATTTTATTTTACTTACTTTGCTTTTTGAAGTGTAATTGACATACGACATTATATTAGTTCCAGGTATACAACATAGCGATTGGACATTTATGATGTCTGTATGATAAATTGTAAATGTACTTTGCACATCGCCAAGGCAACATTTACCCGTACTGATTTGAATATATGAAAACGAAATAACTTTCAACATTTAAATTTCAGTGAATATCTATTTTCCATACAGTTGACATTAAACAGGCTCTTCTCACAAAGAGAAAAATGTTCGAAATGGGTACAAAAGCTTCTATCAAAGCCACTAACGAAACAATTGAGCATGTTTGGAAACTACAACAAGAACAAAGGTGAAGTTGTTGGAGTGTTTTTGTTTTTGTTTTTGTTTTTGAGTCACGATGACATTTGTATCATTTCTTTGTATTCATGGGCGCAAATAACCTAAGACAAATTCTATTATATTGAATTTTCCAGCGAAAAACATATTTTGCTTGTTTTTTTTCTAAGCAGATAAATTCCTTAGTTCTGTAACCTCACTCCTTAACAGATTCTGAGATGTATTTCCTAGAAGCCAATAGAGATGACCTTTCTTCCCTTTCAAATAACAATTGAGTTTTCTTCCTATAACATTAATTTATATTCATTCTAGACCTACACTAGCTGAACTTCAGGTAAATGTCTTAAACCATTATTCTTGTGATAGTTAACTGTATTCAGTTATGTAGAAAAGGTTAATCTTATATTGTAAATAATTTGCATATTTTAGGTAAATTGTGTTCACCGTTCTTTAAAAAAAAAAAAAATTGTTCGGGGGATATATTTAAGTGAAATATTCCTGTTTGGAAATCTTCTGTGATAAATGGATATAATATCCTCATTGAATGAATCTACTTATCATATCAGAACATATATGCTATTCAGTAAGAAGAAATGAAAAGTAAACTGCTTTTAGATAAAATGAATTTTTCTGGAAAACTGATAGTACAGTAAATCCTCATTAGCTTTTAAGAGGTAAGGCATGTGAGATAGCTTTTATGTTGGTCAGTTAGGAACAATACTTTTGGAATAAGAGTAAATTGTTCATGTCACCTTTCTGCTTCCCATGAGACTGCTATTTCAGCTGCTGTTATGCTATTACTGCCTTCTCCTTTTGTAGTGTAAATTGTGTCAAATCAATTTTGTTTTGAATATGGTTAATTCTTTCATGTCTTTATGAATTATGACAGTGCTCATTATTATGTTTTACAGGCAGAATCTTCATCTCAAATATTCTCAGCAGTTTCTGACTTTGTTTCAGGAGTGGAATGTAGACATGCAGAAAGCCCAGAAACAACAAGAAAAACTAGCCGTTGGTATCAGCTTTGGCTTTAAAATTGATTGATTTATTGTATCAAAGTCTCAAGTAGCAATAGGTCATGCAAAAACATAGGAGAGAATGTAGGGACCATGAGCCCAGATGGGTAAAGGTGGGTAGAAGATGTAGCGGTGGGAGACTGAATGTCCTCTCTGAATTGCTTCTGTCTATTTAGGGATACAGGAAGGTCACCAGTTAAGAGTTAGAGTGGTGGAGGAGGTGTTGCCTCTCGGGAGCAGAGAAGAAGTCCTGGAATTGTTTCCTGAGAGCAGGCCAGTGAATGGACTAGGGAAATGCCATTGCCAAGCAGCATTGTGGGTCTAACTTAGGTTGGTGTCATAGTGACCATGAATTTAAAGTGAGACCACATTGCATGGTTGTGGCAGAGCAGCTGGAGAGTTGGATTTTCCAGGGTTGGGGTTTAGCCATGCAAATTGGCGGAGTGAAAAGGGGGTAAGGTACATGTGCGAGGGCATAGGTATAATGATTGACCATGGCATTTAGGCCAGGAAGGAGGAAAAGGAAGAATATGAGGGTGGGGATCAGGGGCAATGAAAAGTCATAGGATCCATGGGATGTTAATCCTGAAAGAGTGTTGGACTATAGTGAGAAAGGGAGAGAACTACAAACAGGGAGGTAGAAGTTGAATATTGGGGGAAAAAATGGAGAACCAGTATAGTACAGTGGTCCAGAGCCTGGACTCTGGAACCAGTTTTTGGGATCCAATCCTGGTTGACCGGTACTAGCTGTGAAATCAGCGGCAAATTGTTTATCCCTGTGCCTCACCCAGGTTCCTCACCTATTATGGAAGGAGACATAACAAAAGCACCTGCCTCGTAGAGTTGTTTTGAGGATTAAATGAGATCATATATAATGTTTATTTAAAATGGTTCAGAACAGTACCTGGCACACAGCTCCTATATAAGTTTTTGCTCTTATTAATATAATGTAGATGTTGCAGTTATTGGGAATGACAGAATCCAGGGTGTGACTATGTAAGTGAGTGACTGAAGTAGGGAAGAGGACAAAATTGTTGTTGGAGATCAGGTCAAGGAGCGGAAAGGCTGGGATCATCTGTGTACATACTGAAATGACCAAGAATTAATACATGTTTTGAACGTTGTTAAGAAAAGAATATCCCCTCTGTAACTACTGTTAGGAAGGATCAGTGTATAGATTTTTGACTGCTTGTAGTAAACACATTCTCGGAAGGGTCATTTGTGGGTTTTGAAATCAAGAGTTAAAACCTGTTTTCCATATTGGCAAGAAAAAAAATTTCCTACTTAATGACTACTAGGTAGGATCATCGTATTGTTTTTGTGTATTAGTGGTGAACACAGTTATCTAAACTCGGTCATAAAGGTTGTTACAACAGGAAATGTTAACAAGTATTGATTTAAAGAATATTCCTTTTAAACATGATGTATAATTATGTTTCTCTAAATATTAAATGTCACCCACATTTTATCATCCTTTTCTTTTATATTTGTAGAGTATGTTTCAAGAGCAACGAAAGGTTCTTCAACAAGCTAGAGTTGTTCAGAATCAGAGACTGCAAAAAATTAAAAATTTATATGTGCAATTCTTAGAGGTATTTGGCAACATAATACATTCTTATAAAACATAACATGTGTACAAAAGTAGGAGATAGTTTGTTTCTTTCTGAATCTACGTGGGGGAAAAAAACCCAGTTAGGTTGTACATCTGAACCGTTAACCATTTTCCATTTGGAGTTCATAGCTCTGTATTTAACATAATTGGTAAATGTGTTTTGATTTTGGGGATTAATTAATACTTTTGTGGGAGTCATTTAAAACAGGGAACTGTAAGCTGGGGATTTTACCTAGAAATACATGTATCGTGTAGAAAAGTGGTACTTTATCAACACTTTAATCATAATTTTTTGTGCAACAATCAGTTCGGAGGAGATCAGCAATAAATATATAGTGGAAACTAAGAAGTCTATAAATCACTTCTACGTGCCTTTTACTTGTATTGACGGTTTCTGTTAAATATGAGTAGGCAGTGGTAATTGATGAATACTGCTTTTATTTCCAAATGCGTTACATGAGTGTTTTGTGGCATAGTTGCTTTTGGAATATTAATGACTAATAATGACTTTATATGCAAACTTAAAATCATAAGAGAAGGTCTAAATACAATATAACAGAATGAAAAAGCCAGAGGAGGACCAAACGTTTGTGAATTGAGAATGATCTGCTGTGATATTTGCACATTGACCAACTGTCCTCAGTGACACAGACCTCTTCTTCATGCAGATATATACTTATTTAGGAGGCAGTAGAATCCTGCACATTCCTCCTCTTTTTTCTTGGTGTGTGTTGGGCGGAGGGGAGGTGTCCTTTACCTCTGCAACGGTACCTTAGTATCTTTCTTCGAATTCCAACTGCTGCTCCCTAGTTCAGGATCTCATCATTCCTTGCTTATGCTACTAAACCCTCATCTGAGTTCTCTTCTCCAGTCCATCCCTCACCATTCTGCAATATGATCTTCCAAAGCATAGACCTTCCCTCCTGAGAACCTGTCGTTAGCTTCCCATTTTAGGCCCTCAGGTATTCAAAGTCTGTGCCCCGCTTCCCCCATAACAAGGCTCCCTTTGTAGTTTTATACTTAACGTTCGTTCTTTCCTCCCACCCCTCCAGATTGGTTGCTTTCTCTGAACTAACGCACCATTACTTCCTTGTTTCTAGAATACTTTCAATTGCCTCTTCCGTTTACCTACCGAAATCTTACTCTTTTGCCAACTAAATCAGAATCAATCTTATTTTCCACTACATAGTCACGGCAAGTTGTGTTGCCTTAATTGTTATAAAGTTTTTGTGTTGTTTTTATTTACATGTTTTTTTTGTTGTTGTTCTCACTGGAATAAGGAAGGAAGAGATCGTGTATTCATTTTTAAATTCCTCCACAGCACTTTTTATGTAGGCTGCAGTAGATCACTATTTGTTGGGTGAATAGTAAAGATTTAGAACATGTTTGTTTTTCATAACTTAAAGAGGTCGTGTCACAGATCATTTTATTCCCTCCAGTGGAATCATGTTACATTGATTATGAGTCATTATAAATGCACTGTTACATGGTGTCTAGAAAGCTTATTAGAGAGTTTTAAAATGATGGCATCTCATTCAGTGGGACTGTCAGTCTTTTTCTTTTTTTCCCTCCACCTTGACCTTAACTGTTTATTAACCCATTGTTTTGAGCCTACTACTGTTGTGCCTCTATACTAATAATATTTGACTCAAACACAACATTTAAAAAATTTCTTAGGTGGGTATTTTGGTCTCCATGTATTAGGTATAATATCTTACTTGGAATAAATAACGGGCATCCTTTGCATATTAAGAGATGTTAGTTTTGAAATTTGCTTTTACATGTTTAGTGCGTGAGATGAAAAGTGGTGGTTTATAACTAAACTAGGCTTTTTGTTTTAGAGTATGCAGGACTTAGAGAAGGACCATGAACATCTTCTTACTGATGAACAAAGTGAAGTTAGAGAATAAATGACCAAGTTGCAAAACAAAATTATGATGGAAGTTGTAAGTACTTAGTGCATATTTAATATTAAGAACTAACGAGGGATGTGAGCATTGGGGTATTTTGTTTGCTGAAGTGTATATAACAATGACCTAAATAGCATGTAAATGTTTAATATTTCCTTCCTTGAAACAGCAACAGCAAGAGCTGGCAATTGTTCAAAAGTCTCTTCAATCCCTGTTATTCTGATGACTTTGAAGAAAGAACTTGAACCTAAGTGCGATGATAGAAGCATAACATTAGCTACACTGAACCACATTGCGGTAGTTTAAAAATTGTAGTTGAAATCAGTACATCTTGTTTACCATTGTTTACCATAGCTTGCTTGTTTAGTGCAAGAATCTTTTCCTGCTAAAACCCCAAGCCCCAAACAGTTACGTGGGTAGCAGCAATTCCACAATTATATGTATTAAGCTTTCAGCCCTTCGTTAGTAATGATGACTTTGTGTACTTAACACTGTTAATTAACTTTTAGCAACAGGATGATTTAATTTGAGGCTTGGCCTCCGTGGATCTGTATCAGTCCCAAAAGGTTCAGAGCACACGTACAGAAAGAAGGTTACTTTGCTTTTCCTAAAGGAAAAATAAAATTAAAGGGTATAAAATCTATCTTACCCATGTGCCCGCTTGTATTTTACTCATTAGTTTACAGAGCCAATTCTAATAAAAAAATATGATTTCAGAAAATCTACTCTACTGCCTTATAAAAATTATTAAAAGCAAACATAAGATTGTGGGGTTTTTTGGGAATAAATTAAGCTGCCTAAAATCATTGGGGGCACAGAACTAGATACATAAGTGTCAGTGCTGAGACATGGGTTTGTGAAAATGTCGTTTCCACAAAGACACCAAAATGTCATTTAATTGGTGTTGGTTCACTATTAAATGACACTTGCCCTTAGCATTGATTGAAAGTATTTCATTAATATGTACATATACCTAATGACTTATGGTTTAAGTATTTCACATCTCTCTTTAAAGATAAATTACCTATAGTGCCTTGTTTTCAAGTTTAATGTTCATTGAGTGTGTGGAACGTTGATTTTATATTTGAGAACTAACAACTTGAATAATTAATTCTTATACCTTTCTTTTTGTAATGGGCATTTTCTTTTTACATTTAATAACATAACACCATCTTCGTTTGGGCATGTTATTTAATAAACATGACATTGTTTCAGAATATATTTGGAATAAGTCAGTTAAATGTGTTTTTTTCTCAGTTCCTGAAGTTGCTTTCATGAATCATTCAAAATAAAGCATTTCCATTCGGAGGAGAGGATTTATTTTCTCCTGTCTTTCTGCATTTTTTAAACCTGGGGCGCCTGGGTGGCGCAGTCAGTTAAGCGTCCGACTTCAGCCAGGTCACGATCTCGCGGTCCGTGGGTTCGAGCCCCGCGTCGGGCTCTGGGCTGATGGCTCAGAGCCTGGAGCCTGTTTCCGATTCTGTGTCTCCCTCTCTCTCTGCCCCTCCCCCGTTCATGCTCTGTCTCTCTCTGTCCCAAAAATAAATAAACGTTGAAAAAAAAATTAAATATATGAAAATGTTACTTACTCCTAGTAAGAAAAACATGTTCAGACCTTCCAATATCATAAAGTTTTTTTTTTTTTTCCCTGGAACTAGACAAGTTGGTTTTGCAGTCCATTTAGGGGGGGAAGATTAATACAGATGGACAGGGAAATCTTAAAAAAAAAGAAAGTTTACCTATTTATTTTGAGAGGGGGTTCAGAGAGAGAAGGAGAGTGAGAATCCCAAGCAGGCTCCATGCCCAGCTCAGAGCCCAACTCGGGACTCGATCTCAGCACCGTGAGATCATGACCCAAGCCAAAATCAAGAGTCGGTCGCTCAACTGACTGAACCACTCAGGTGCCCTGACAGGAAAATCTTGAAAAGGAATAAATAGAAACAAGGGGAGCCATTCCTACAGAGATTATTCCTCATTTATCAGACTGGAAAAATAATTGTCAACATTGATCATTAGCTTTATAGCCTGCCAAGGCCTAGAAGCAATGATTCAGTTGCAGTGAGTAACTTAGAGTCTATTTTATGATCTTGAACACAAACAAGAGCTCCTTGGAGAAATAGCTGGTTCCAGATACGGGGTGGAATATAAATAATATAAGCCTGTAAAATCTTGGGAGGAAAAAATATATATATAAGCCTGGAACATCTTATAATATCCGAAAGTCAGGATGTGTGTTGAGGTTATGTCAAAAGGACACAGGAGGTGGGACACAGGGGTTCCTAATGGGCAAATGCAGAAATATCTGAGCATCAAAGGAATAATAAATGCAATGGTTTGAATCACAAATATATTGACACTCATGAGTTCATTATAATACTAAAAAAAAAAAAAATCCACAAATAACCCTTGCTCACTCTAAGTGATTGGAGCTAGCTCAGTCACCATCCCATCACTCTGAAAGGGATAGAACAAAGCATTAATTCTAGCTTTCTTATATGAACCATAATTTTAGGAAAATCAAATATTTACAAAGTTATGCCTTATGGTATAATTCCAGACAGTAAATGCAACCAAAAAACCCATGAAGAGTGTGTGTGTGTGTGTGTGTGTGTGTGTGTGTGCGTGTGTGTGTGCATGTGTGTGTGGAGGGGGGAATCACCATTTTGCAACACCTAATGAATTAATGGATCTACGCAATAACCCTCACTGGCTGCTAAATCCATGATGTGGAGGTTGATATGTCTGATGAACATACACCATGATTTTCCTGGGACAAGTCCTGGTTTACATTGGTTGTTCTATCATCATTACTAATACTACACCTTACTTTACCCCCTCTACAAAATAGTCTCCATTTGGATGACATATAATCAACCTACTGATAGGGAACTTTGTAATGAACAAGGAGGGCTCAAAACACCTGGACCCGCTGGTCAATCTTAACATCACAATCAAAAAGAGACACAGAGACATTAAGTATCTCCTATTGGGCTGCAGATGCAGTAGGAAGTACAAAGCACCATCTCTGACATATTTTTGCCATGGAGCCAAACCTGAATCTGATGATGAAGCCTCAAGTTCTGTCAGTTCAGGGTACATGCTAGTGACAGAAGAATATGTTGAGAAACACAGCAGGGGTGTGATCTGCCAGATCCAGGATTTCCAAAATTCAATGACACAATGACCTAGTCTCTTCCACACACACAAAAAAAAAAAAAAAAAAAAAAAAAAAAGATAAGATAAAGGAAAAGCAAGAGATGATATGTATTAAAGGAAATTTATGAAACATATTAAAGAAATGCAGTCTGGACATCCTGTTTGAATTCTGATGTAAACGAGCCCATGGTAAAAGGACACTTATGAAATTAATTGGAGAAATATGGTGACTAGATATCAGATAACATTAATGAATTTGTTACTGTGTATATTGATAGTATTTTTATTTTGTAGTGTGGGTTATGAATAAAAACATACCTAGGATTTGCTTTAAAATAATTGAGTGGAGACAGGAGCAGTAGCAGAGTTGGAGAGCGTAATATATGTGAAACAGAATGAACTGTATTTTGATAATTGTTGAAACTGGCTGACGAACATGTGAAGATTGTTATACTGTTGTATCACTTAGGTGCATGTTTGACACGTTCTAAAAACACTCCTAGGGGCGCCTGGGTGGCTCAGTTGGTTAAGCGTCTGACTTCAGCTCAGGTCACGATCTCACCGTTTGTGAGTGTGAGCTCCGTATTGGGCTCTGTGCTGACAGCTCAGAGCCTGGAGCCTGCTTCAGATTGTGTGTCTCCCTCTCTCTCTGCCCCTCCCCCACTCTCTCTCTCTCTCTCTCTCTCTCTCTCTCTCTCTCAAAAATAATAAACATTTAAAAAAATTTAAAAACACTCCCAATACCCTTATTCGATATACTCAAAACCTCAGAAAACCTCTCAGGCCTTCCCTGATCTTTTTGGCCATATGATGTACTGGGGACCATATGGGCTTTGGAGCCAGACAAACTTAGACTCAAATACTGGGTGATCTGGAACATACTACTCAACACCAACTTTGGTGATCCTCAGTGCCTGGTTTTGTAAGATAAGGATGACTTACTCCATCCCTGTTGCAGAATTTTTTATTTGAGTTTAGTTGATACACAATGTTATATTAGTTTCAGATAACACAACACAATGATTCAACTTCTCAATATGTTATGCTATACTCACTAGAAGTGCAGCCACCATCTGTCACCATACAGTGCTATTACAATATCATTGCTATATTGCCTATGCTGTGCCTTTTATTCCTGTGACTTATTGGTTCCATAACTAGAAGTCTGTATCTCCCATTCCTCTTCATCCATTTTGTCCATCTCTTCACCCCTTCCCCTCTGGCAACCATTAGTTTGTTCTCTGTATTTATGTGTCTGATTATGCTTTTTAAAAATTGTTTATTCATTTGTTTTGTTTTTTAGATTCTACATATGAGCAAAATCATATGATATTTTTCTTTCTCAGTCTCAGGTCACGTAGCATAATACCCTCCACATAGATCCATGTTGTTGCAAATGGCACAAACTCACCCTTTTTTATGGCTGTGTAATACTCTACTGTGTGTGTGTCTGTGTGTGTGTGTGTTCAAGCCCACGCATACATTCCACATCTTTCTTATCTATTTGTCTATCAATGGACACTTAGGTTCTTCCATATCTTGGCTATTGTAAATAATGTTTCAATGAACATAGGGGTGTACATATCTTTTCAAATTAGTGTTTTCATTGTCTTAAGGTAAATACACAGAAGTATAATTCCTGGATCATTCACTGGTTCTCCATGTAATTTTTTGAGGGACCTCTATACTGTTTTCCACAGTGGCTTCACCAGTTTGCATTCCCATCAACAGTACATGATGCCACTTGTCTCTTCACATCCTCACCAACAATTGTTACTTCTTGTATTTTTAATTTAATTTTTATTTTTTAAATGTTTATTTATTTTGCAAGAGAAAGTATGAGTGGAGGAGGGGCAAAAGAGAGGGAGAGAGAGAATCCCAAGCAGGCTCTGTGCTATCTGTGCAGAGCCTGACACAGGGCTTGATCTCATGAACCACGAGATCATGACCTGAGCTGAGCCAGACGTTTAACTGACTGAGCCACCCAGGAGCCCCATCTTGTATTTTTTATTTTAGCCATTCTGACAGGTGTAAGGTTGTATCTCATTGTGGGTTTGATTTGCATTTCATTGATGATTAGTGATGTTGGCCATCTTTTCATGTGTCTGTTGGCCACCTGCATATTATTAAATGATTTATTTTAATGAATTTGCTCCCATGATTATGGGAGATGGTAAGTTGAAATCTGTAGGGCAAGCTGGCTAGTGAGAAATTCAGGGAAAAATTGACCATGCAGTCTTGAATCTTAAATATATATGGTAGCCTGGCCATCTAGAAACTGAAATGGGTGTTGATGTTGTAGTCATGAGGAAGAAACATATAGCACATGCTGGCAGTATGGAAACGCAGAGAGACTCCATGTTAAAGTCAGGCAGTATTCCTTCCTTCCTCAGAAACCTTACTTTTTGGCCTTACACATTCTTGAGGGTAATCTCCTTTAATTAAAGCCATACACAATCCATCACAGCAACATCTATATGAGCGTTTCACTTAACATCCAAGCACTATAGCAATCCTGTGTGGAATACAAAGATAGAAGATCAGGCATTCCTTACATCCTCAGATGGTAGTTTTTGAAGAAGCACTGGGGGCAAAGAAGATATAACTGTATCCAAAGTAAGTGTCCATTACAGTAAAAACAACACTGCCCCTTCCAATCTGAAAGTGTCCCAATGTAATCAACCTGCCACTAGGTCGATCACCTGGAAGATGGTGCCATATTAATGACTCAGTTTTGATCTCTGATGCTGGCAGATTGAACATCCAACAGTGCCCATAGCCAGGGGAGCCTTATGTTACTGTGTCCATGCATATCTTCCATCCCGTGACAATGACCACTATTTTGATGACCCCATTGAACAATGAAAAGGTTGGCAGGATAAAGAGGCTGAATGAGATCCACAGAATGGATCATCTTATCCACTTGATTCTTTTTTTTATTAAATATAATTTATTGTCAAGTTGGTTTCCATACAACACCCAGTGCTCATCCCAACAAGTGCCCTCCTCCCTGACCATCACCCACTTTCCCCTCTCCCCCACCACCCATCTACCCTTAGTTTGTTCTCAGTCCTTAAGAGTCTCTTATGGTTTGCCTCCCTCCCTCTCTGTAACTTTTTTCCCCCTTTCCCTCCCCCATGGTCCTCTGCTAAGTTTCTCAGGATCCACATATGAGTGAAAACATATGGTATCTGTCTTTCTCTGCCTGGCTTATTTCACTTAGCATAATACCCTCCAGTTCCATCCACATTGCTGCAAATGGCCAGATTTCATTCTTTCTCCCACTTGATTCTTAAAATCTTCCCCGATTCATGTCAGCCTTTAATGAGCATTCATATGGGACACAAATAATTTCATGGTTTTTGTCCATTGAGAGAGGTCTGTTGTTGGGGAAGTAGCCATTGTGTTACCTGCCACCTCTCTTTGGGATTGTCCAATTCTCGTGTGTGTGTGTGTGTGTGTGTGTGTGTGTGTGTGTATTCTATAGCTATTTTCTTTGTGGTTACCATGAGGATCACTTTGTTGTATTCCATCTAATGTGGGTAACATCAAAATGAAAACCATGTATCATTTTGCTCTATCTTCTTTTTAAACCTATCAGAAAGAAAAGAATAAAAAATGTGCTTTGTTTTATGCATACACCAAAGATTTGTGCTTAGCAGCCACAGCACATATAAGATGGGGAAATTCTGTTGGAAATGTATAGCTATAAATGCTTACACTAAAAAAGGAGAATTATCTCAAATCGACAACCTAACTTTTCAACTTAAGGAACAAGAGAAAGAAGAAAAACTACACCCAGAGTCAGCAGAAGGAAAAAAGGAATAAAGAATTGAGTGTAAATTAAAAAAATAATAATAAATTAAATAATAAAAAACAGAATAGAACAGAGAAAATAAAAATTAGAATAGAAAACTAGAGAAAATCAGTGAACCCAAAAGTTTGTTGTTTTTTTGAATAAAAAGGACAAAAGTTAGGACACCTGGGTGACTCAGTCAGTTAAGCGTCTGACTTTGGCTCAGGACGTGATCTCACGGTTCATGAGTTTGAGCCTCATATCAGGCTCTGTGCTGACAGCGCAGAGCCTGCTTGTGATTCTCTTTCTCTCCCTCTCGCTCATTTATTCTGCCCATAAGAATAATTTTTTAAAAAATATTTAATAAAAAACAAGCGTTAATTGTTTGAATAAAGAATAAAAATGTATAGAGAAAATCAATGAAACCAAAAGTTGGTTATTTGGAAATATCAACAAAATTGACAAACCTTTTTGCTAGTTGAACGAAGAAAGAGAGAAGACTCAAATTACTAAAATCGGATATGAAACTGGGGACATTACTTACTATCAATCTTACAGAAATAAAAATAATTATAAGAGAGTGCTATAAATAATAGTACACCAACACACTGGATAGCCTTGATAAAATGGACAAATTCTTAGAAACACAAAGCTTACCAAGACTAAATCATGAAGGAATATAAAATCAGAATAGACCTCTAAGGGTATTGAGTAAATAATGAAAAACCTCCCAACAGAGAAAAACCCTGGACCTGATATGGCTTCACTCATAAATTCTACCAAACATTTAAAGAACTAACCACTACTCTTTCTCAAACTCTTCCAAACACTGAAGAGGATCGAGTATTTCCTAACTCATTCCATGAGGTCAGTATGCCCTGAAACCAAATCCAGACTAGAAAATACAGGAGAAATATAGACCTCATGAACACGGAAGCAAAAATTCTCAATAAAATACTAGCTAACTGAATTCAACATGTTGAAAAAGGTTGTAAACCATGACCAAGTAGAATTTATTCTTGGAAAGCAAAGATGGTTCAACATATGAAAAAATTGATCAATGTGATACACCACATCAAGAGAATGAAGAGGAAACACCCTCCCCCAACACACACATAGACATTCACCTCAATTGATGCAAAAAAAAAAAAAAAAAAAAAAAAAAAAGCATTTGACTAAATTCAACACCCTTTCACAATAAAGACATGCAATAAACTGGGAATAGAATGAAATTACCTCAGCATAATAAAAAAAAGCATATTTGAAAAATTCACAGTGCAGTCAGTGGCAAAAGACTGAAAGTTTTTCATTTAATGCCAGGAGCAAGGAAAGGATTTCTGTTCTTGTCATTTCTATTGAACAGAATATTGGAAGATCTAGTTAGAGCAATTAGACAAGAAACAGAAATTAAAGACATCCTAAATGGCAAGGAAAAAGTAAAATTATCTCTATTTGCAGATGATATGATCTTAGAAGTACAAAATCCAAAATATTCCACACCAAAAAACCCCTGTTAGAAGTAATAAATGAATTCAGCAAAGTAGCATGATATAAAATCAACATGCAAAGAAAATAAATTGCATGCTTACGCACTAGCAAAGAACAATCTAAAGAGGAAATTAAGGGAAAAAATAATTTACAATAGCATCAAAAAGAATAAAATAGTTAGGCAGTAAGTTAACCAAGGAAGTGAAAGACCTGTATAATGAAAGCTACAGAATATTGCTAAAAGAAATTAAAGAAGATATAAATAAATGGAAAGACACTCCATGTTCATGGATTGGAATGCTTAATATTATTAGGATGGCAATACCACCCAAAGCAATCTACACATTTGATACAATCCTGATCAAAATCCCAATGATGATATTGCAGAAACAGAAATATCCATCCTAAAATTCTGATGGAATGTCAAGGGACCCTGGGTGGCTAAAACAATCTTAAAAAAGAAGACAAAGCTTGAGGACTCATACTACCTGATTTCAAAACTTAGTACAAAGCTACAGTAATCAAAACAGTTTGGTACTGGCATAGACACATGTATGAAACAATGGATTAGAACAAAGAGCTCAGAAACAAACCCTCTCATGCATGATCAAATGATTTTTGAAAAGGGTTCCAAGACCATTCAATGCAGAAAGGTCAGTCTTTTTAAAAATGTTGTGGATAAAACTGGATATCCACGTGCAAAAGAATGAAGTTTGACTCTTGCCTAACACTACATACAAAAATTAACTCAAAATGGATTAAAAAAAAAAAAAAGAACCTAAACATAATATACAAATCATGAAAGTCCTAGAAGAAAAATAGGGCAAAGCTTCATGAAATTAGATTTTGCAGTGATTTTTTTTAATGTGACACCAAAATCACAGGCAACAGAACTAAAAAATAGACAAATTTGACTTCATGAAAGTTAAAAACTTTTGTGCATCAAAGGACAGTATCAACAGTCAGAGTAGGGGCTTAGTGAGGTCAGGCGATCAATGGAGCTTTAGTGTAGGTCCATCTTGCAGTGGTCACAGTGGTTCCTCAAACTCATCCTGTGGTTATTTCCACAGTCCTGGAATGCATAATTTGAGTAGACATACAAAGCAACTGGTGGAACCCCCACATTCGCTCCCTGACCTGTGGAGTGAGAGGTACTACAGTGGGAAAGGCCAAGGGGAAGCCACCAGAATTGCCTCTACCTAGGAATATTGCTAAAAGAAACACTACTTCCATGGAGGGATTGTAGAGATTAATGCCACTATCAAGGACTTGAAAGATGAAGGGGTGGTGATTCCCACCACAGCCCCTTTCAACTCAACTATTTGGCCCATGCAGGAAACAATGGATCTTGGAGGATGACAGTGGATTATTGTAAAGTTTACTAATTACAGCTACTGTTGCAGATGTGGTTACATAGCTCGAACATATCCCCTGGTTCTTTGTATGCGGATATTGATCCATTATATTAATTTCTTGGGACTGCTATAACACGGTACCACAAACTGGGTGGTTTCAGTAAGATAAATTTATTGTCACATAGTTCTGGAGTCCAGAAATCTAAGATCAAGGTGTTGGTAGGATTGGTTCTTTCTGAAGACTGTGAGGGAAAATCTGTTCCATGACTCTCTCCTAGCTTCTGGTAGCTTCGGGCATTCCTTGGCTTCCAGATGGCCATCTTCCCGCTGTGTTTTCATATTGCTAGCCCTCTTTACTTGTCTGGATCTGCATCCAAATTGGGATATGGGATTAGAGCCCACCCTAAGGACCTTAACTTAATCATCTGCAAACGTCCCTTTTGCCAAGTAGAGTCACATTCACAGGTACTGGAGGTTAAGACATCAACACCTTTTTAGAAGTCACAATTAGACCCAAAACATCTGGAAAATGCTTTTTCTTTGATACTATTAGTAAATACCACTAGAAACCATTTGCCAACATTACTCCTTCATTGTCCTACCCCAGGAGTATATCAGTTCTCCAGGCCTAAATCATAATTTAACCCACGGGAACCTTGACCACTTTTTCTTTACACAAGGCATCACATTGGTTCATTACATTGATGACATTATCCTGATTGGACCTGGTAAGCAAGAAGCAGCAACTACTCTAGACTGACTGGTAAGACAGTTGCGTGTCAGAGGGTAGGAAATAAATCTGACAAAAATTCAGGATCCTTCCACCTAAGTGAAGTTCCAATAGGTCTAGTGGTATCAGGAATGTTGAGATATCCCTTCTAAGGTGAAGGATAAGTTGTTGCATCTGTCCCTTCCTACGGCCAGGAAAAGAGGCACAACACCTAGTGAGTCTTTTTGGATTTTGGAGGCAATGTATTCCTCCTTGGGGTGTATAATTTCAACCCATTTACCAAGTGTTCTAAAAACCTGCTAATTTTGAGTGGGACCCAGATTAAGAGAAGGCTCTGCAGCAGACCTAAGATGATGTGCACGCTTTGTCACTTGGGCCACATGATTCAGCAGCCCCAATGGATGTTTGAAGTGTCAGTGGCAGATAGGGATGGTGTTTGGAGTTGGAGCCTTTGGCAGGCTCCTTTAGGTGAATCACAGCACAGGACCTTAGATTTCGGAGCAAAGCCCTGCTATCCTCTGCAGATAACTACTCTCCTTTTGCAAAACAGCTTTTGATTTCCTTCTGGGCTTTAGGAGAGACTGGATGCTTGAACATGGGCCACTATATTATCATGTGACCTCAGCTGCCCATCATAAATTGGGTGTTATCTGACTCACCAAGCCATAAAGTTGGGCATGGACATCATCAAATGGAAGCGGTATATATGTAACCACGCTTGAGCAGGCCCTGAAGGCACAAAGAAGTGAAAAGTGGAAAAGTGGCCATAATGCCCCTGGACCCCACTCCTGCTACACCGCTCCTCTCTCCAAGATTGCACCTATGGCCTTATGAGTTCCCTATGATCAGTTGACAGAGGAAGAGAAGACTTGGGCCTGGTTTGCTGATGGTTCTGCACGATATGCAGGCACTACCCAAATGTGGACATCTACAGCACTGCAGCACCTCTCTGGGACATTCCTGAAGGAAGATGGTGAAGATAAATCCTTCCAGTGGGCACAACTTAGGGGCAGCACACCTGGTTGTTCACATTTCTTGGAAGGAGAAATGGCTAGATGTGCGATTATACAACAATTCATGGGCTGCTACCAATGGTTTGGCTGGATGGTCAAAGACTTGGAAGGAGCATGATTGGAAAACTGGTGGCAGGGAGGTCTGGGTACAAGGTATTGTGAATAGATATCTCTGAATGGGCAAAAGGCATAAAGACATTTATGTCCCATGTGAATGTTCACCAAAGTGTAACTTCAGCAGGGGAGGACTTTAATAATCAAATGGATAGGATGACCTGTTCTGTGGATACTAGTCAGCCTTTTCCTCAGCCACCCCATGTCATCGCCCAGTAGATGATGACCACAAAGTGGCCATGGTGGCAGGGATGGAAGTGATGCATGGGCTCACCAACATGGACTTCTATTCAGCAAGACCAACCTGGCTACAACCACTGCTAAGTGACCAATCTGCCAGCAACTGAGACCAACAACACTTAGCCCCCAGTATGATACCATTTCCAAGACTGGTCAGCATGGCAGCAGGATGATTATGTTGGACTGCCTCCATCTTGGAAGGGGCAACGTTTTTTCTTGCTGGAATAGACACTCTGGATACACATTTTTCCTTCCCTGCATGCAATTATTCTCCCCCTCCCCCAGTTTTATACCTTTATTTGACAATAAATGATTAATTCCCATCCACATCAACTGTCTGTAGATTTTTGAGAGTGGTGACAGGTACAAAGGTAACCAGTGTATAGAGCTTGTCTGGTGAATCTTCATCTTTGTTACGTTTCCTGGACAACCACACATGGATATGGTATGGAACATTCCTTATTCCTTTAGCCCAGACAGCTTTGTTCCCATCTCCTTCATGGCAAATTTCTGGGTCTCTTTGAGTGCCCAGTGGCACGCTTCTTGAAACCTACTCCACGGATGCACTTGTGAATGTTGATGGTGTGTTCTCTGGTCACTATCTCAATAATGGCAGAATGGACCTTATTCTTCTCACCATCCTTCTTTGCAGGAGCCGTTCTGCTGGGCCCAGGTTGGAAAGGAAGTGTATACAATTATTCTGACCGGACTACTATCCATGGACTTACAGGTGCCTTATCCACGATCACGGTATTCCACACTGCATTACTTCTGATCAAAGAACTTCCTTCATAGCAAAAGAAGCACAGCAATGGGCCCATGATCATGGAATTCATTGGCATCACCATGTTTTCCACCTTCTTGAAGCAACTGACTTGATAGAATGGTAGAATGGCCTTTTTTTTTTTTTAATATTTTTTTTTGAACGTTTATTTATTTTTGGGACAGAGACAGACAGAGCATGAACGGGGGAGGAGCAGAGAGAGAGGGAGACACAGAATCGGAAACAGGCTCCAGGCTCCGAGCCATCAGCCCAGAGCCCGACGCGGGGCTCGAACTCGCGGACCGCGAGATCGTGACCTGGTTGAAGTCGGACGCTTAACCGACTGCGCCACCCAGGCGCCCCTAGAATGGCCTTTTTTAAAAAAACGCTTATTTATTTTTGAGACAGAGAGAGACAGAGCATGAACGGGGGAGGGTCAGAGAGAGAGGGAGACACAGAATCCAAAACAGGCTCCAGACCCTGAGCTGTCAGCACAGAGCCCGACGCGGGGCTCAAACTCACGGACTGCGAGATCATGACCTGAGCTGAAGTCAGACGCTTAACCAACTGAGCCACCCAGGCGCCCCTAGAATGGCCTTTTGCAGACTCAGTTACATTGCAAGCTAGATGGCAATACCTTATTTCTTTAAAAAAATTTTTCATGTTTATTTTTTCGTTACAGAAAGAGAGACAGAACACTCGCGGGGGGGGGGGGGAGGTAGAGACAGAGAGAGACACAGAATCCAAAGCAGGCTCCAGGCTCTGAGCTGTCAGCACAGAGCCCGACGCAGGGCTCAAACTCACAAACCATGACATCATGACCTGAGCTGAAGTCAGATGCTTAACCAACTGAGCCACGCAGGTGTCCCAAGATGGCAATACCTTCTAAGACTGGGTCAAGGCTCTGCAGAAGGCTGTATATACTCTGAATCAGTATCCAACATATGACCCTGTTCCTCCCATAGGCAGGGTCCAAGAATCAAAGGGACCCACTAGAAAAATGTTTGCTTCCTGCTCCCATAACATTGTGTTCTGCTGGCCTAGAGGCCTTAGTCTCATAGGGATGAAGGTTTCCAGCAGAGGACACATTGAATTGGGAGTTAGGACTGCCACCCAGCCACATTGGGCTCCTCATGTCTCTGGGTCACCAGTCAAGGAAGGCAGTTACTGTACTGGCTGGAGTGACTGATCCTGATTATCAAAGACTGGTACTCAACAATGTAGGTAAGGAAGAGTGTGTCTGGATGTCTGGAATACAAGAGATCCCTCACAGTATCTCTTAGTACTACCACAGCCTGTGGTTTAGGTCAATGGAAAACCACAACAACCCAATTCAGGCAGGACTATTAGCGGCCCAGACCTTCTGGTATGAGTTAGTCAAAGAACAATGACCAAATGTTTTTTGGGTTTTTTTTGTTGTTTGTTTTTTGTTTTTTTTTTTTTAGGCACAGAGGAAAGGGAAATGAAAGATGGTAGATATAAATACCGACAACCATTTGACCAGTTGCAGAAATGAGAACTGTAATTGTTATGAGTATTTCTTCTTTGTTATGAGCATGTTTCTATGTAGGGGTGTGTGTGTGTGTGTGTGTGCGTGTGCGTGCATATGTGTGTGTGTATACATTCATCAATAGATAGATAGAACAAATATAGTTTTCCTTCCCTCTGTTATCCCCATATCATGTTTCATAAGATGAATTGATTTTATTTCACAGTATTTACATTAAAAGATATTGGGGCGCCTGGGTGGCGCAGTCGGTTAGGCGTCCGACTTCAGCCAGGTCACGATCTCGCGGTCCGTGAGCTCGAGCCCCGCGTCGGGCTCTGGGCTGATGGCTCAGAGCCTGGAGCCTGTTTCCGATTCTGTGTCTCCCTCTCTCTCTGCCCCTCCCCCGTTCATGCTCTGTCTCTCTCTGTCCCAAAAATAAATAAACGTTGAAAAAAAAATTAAAAAAAAAATAAAAGATATCAAGTAGAAGAAGGAACATCACCCAAGGGCTTGCATCTCTACTGGTAAAAGGGTTAGTGTGTTTTCAGTTGTTTCATGTTATGTTGAAGTACGACTTTGTTATTGTCTTTACTTTGAGATTAGTAATAGTTTAAGGAGATTGTACAGATGTCAATATAAGAAGAGCAGGGCTGTGATGGTCAATTTCACACATCAACTTAGCTAGGCTATGGTGCTCAGTTGTGTAGTCAAACACTGGTCTAGGTATTTTGTGGCTATGATTAACATCTACAATTAGTTGACTTTAAGTAAGGAGATTATACTCCATAGCTTCCTTAATAATGAAAACTAAGGTTTCTTGGGAAGGAAAGAATTCTGACTCAAGAATGTAATATATCAAGTCCTGTGTGAGTTCCAGCCTGCTACACTGCTCTATACATTCCTTTATTTATTTATTTTTATTTTTTTATTTTTTAAATATAATTTATTGTCAAATTGGTTTCCATACAACACCCAGTGCTCATCCCAACAGGCGCCCTCCTCAATGCCCATCACCCACTTTCCCCTCTCCCCCATCCCCCATCAACCCTCAGTTTGTTCTCAGTATTTAAGAGTCTCTTATGGTTTGCCTCCTTCCCTCTCTGTAACTATTCTTCCCCCTCCCCCTCCCCCCTGGTCTTCTGTTAAGTTTCTGAGGATCCACATAGGAGTGAAGACATATGGTATCTGTCTTTCTCTTCCTGACTTATTTCACTTAGCATAACACTCTCCAGTTCCATCCACGTTGCTACAAATGGCCAGATTTCATTCTTTCTCATTGCCAAATAGTATTCCATTGTATATATAAACCACATCTCCTTTATCCATTCGTCAGTTGATGGACATTTAGGCTCTTTCCATAAGTTGGCTATTGTTGAGAGTGCTGCTATAAACATTGGGGTACAAGTGCCCCTGTGCGTCAGAGCTCCTGTGTCCCTTGGGTAAGTTCCTAGCAGTGCTATTGCTGGGTCATAGGGTAGATCTATTTTTAATTTGGGGGGGGGGGAACCTCCACACTGTTGTCCAGAAAGGCTGCACCAGTTGGCATTCCCACCAACAGTGCAAGAGGGTTCCCATTTCTCCACATCCTCTCCAACATCTATAGTCTCCTGATTTGTTCATTTTAGCCACTCTGACCGGCGTGAGGTGGTATCTCAGTGTGGTTTTGATTTTTATTTCCCTGATGAGGAGTAACGTTGAGCATCTTTTCATGTGCCTGTTGGCCATCTGGATGTCTTCTTTAGAGAAGTGTCTATTCATGTCTTCTGCCCATTTCGTCACTGGATTATTTGTTTTTCGGGTGTGGAGTTTGGGGAGCTCCTTATAGATTTTGGATACTAGCCCTTTGTCCGATATGTCATTTGCAAATATCTTTTCACATTCCGTCAGTTGCCTTTTAGTTTTGTTGATTATTTCCTTTGCAGTGCAGAAGCTGTTTATCTTCATGAGGTCCCAAGAGTTCATTTTGGCTTTTAATTCCCTTACCTTTGGAAATGTGTCAAGTAAGAAACTGCTGTGGCTGAGGTCAGAGAAGTTTTCTCCTGCTTTCTCCTCTAGGGTTTTGATGGTTTCCTGTCTCACATTCAGGTTCTTCATCCATTTTGAGTTTATTTTTGTGATTGGTGTAACAAAGTGGTTTAGTTTCATTCTTTTGCATGTTTCTGTCCAGTTGTCCCAGCACCATTTGTTAAAGAGACTGTCTTTTTTCCATTGGATATTCTTTCCTGCTTTGTCAAAGATTAGTTGGCCATACATTTGTGGGTCCAATTCTGGAGTCTCTATTCTATTTCTTTGGTCTACGTGTCTGTTTTGGTGCCAATACCGTACTGTCTTGATGATTACAGCTTTGTAGTGGAGGCTAAAGTCTGGGATTGTGATGCCTTCCGCTTTGGTTTTCTTATTCAATATTACTTTGGCTATTCGGGGTCTTTTGTGGTTCCATACAAATTTTAGGATTGCTTGTCCTAGCTTCGAGAAGAATGCTGGTGCAATTTTGATTGGGATTTCATTGAATGTGTAGATAGCTTTGGGTAGTATTGACATTTTAACAATATTTATTCTTCCCATACATGAGCATGGAATGTTTTTCCATTTCTTTGTGTCTTCTTCAATTTCCTTCATAAGCGTTCTATAATTTTCAGCATACAGATGTTTTACATCTTTGGTTAGATTTATTCCTAGGTATTTTACGATTCTTGGTGCAATTGTGAATGGGATTAGTTTCTTCATTTGTCTTTCTGTTGCTTCATTATTGGTGTATAAAGATGCAACTCATTTCTGTACATTGATTTTGTATCTTGCGACTTTGCTGAATTCATGTATTAGCTCTAGCAGACTTTTGGTGGAGTCTGTCGGGTTTTCCATGTATAGTATCATGTCATCTGCAAAAAGTGAAAGCTTGACTTCTTCTTTGCCAATTTTGATGCCTTTGATTTCATTTTCTTGTCTGATTGCTGATGCTAGAACTTCCAACACTATGTTAAACAACAGCGGTGAGAGTGGACATCCCTGTCGTGTTCCTGATCTCAGGGGGGACAGCTCTGCTTTTCCCCATTGACCATGATACTAGCTGTGGGCTTTTCATAAATGGTTTTTATGATGTTTGAGTATGTTCCTCCTATCCTGAGTTTCTCGAGCGTTTTTTATTAAGGATGCTGAATTTTGTCAAATGCTTTTTCTGCATTGATTGACAGGATCATATGGTTTTTATCTTTTCTTTTGTTAATGTGATGTATCACACTGATTGATTTGCGAATATTAAACCAGCCCTGCATCCCAGGAATGAATCCCACTTGATCATGGTGAATAATTCTCTTTATATGCTGTTGAATTCGATTTGCTAGTATCATGTTGAGAAGTTTTGCATCCATGTTCATCAGGGATATTGGCCTGTAATTCTCTTTTTTTGCTGGGTCTCTGTCCAGTTTGGGAATCAAAGTAATGCTGGCTTCATAGAATGAGTATGGAAGTTTTCCTTCCCTTTCTATTTTTTTGAAACAGCTTGAGAAGGATAGGTATTATCTCTGCTTTAAATGTCTGGTAGAATTCCCCAGGGAAGCCATCTGGTCCTGGACTCTTATATATTGGGAAATTTTTGATAGCTGATTCAATTTCTTCACTGGTTATGGGTCTGTTCAAATTTTCTATGTCTTCCCGTTTGAGTTTTGGAAGAGTGTGGGTGTTTAGGAATGTGTCCATTTCTTCCAGGTTGTCCAGTTTGTTGGCATGTAATTTTTCATAGTATTCCCTGATAATTGCTTGTATTTCTGAGGGATTGGTTGTAATAATTCCATTTTCTTTGGTGATTTTATCTATTTGGGTCCTCTCCCCTTTCTTTCTGAGAAGCCTGGCTAGAGGTTTATCAATTTTGTTTATTTTTTCAAAACACCAACTCTTGGTTTCGTTGATCTGCTCTACAGGTTTTTTTTTAGATTCTATATTGTTTATTTCTGCTCTGATCTTTATTATTCCTCTTCTTCTGCTGGGTTTGGGGTTTCTTTGCTGTTCTGCTTCTATTTCCTTTAGGTGTGCTGGTCAATTTTTTATTTGGGATTTTTCTTGTTTCTTGAGCTAGGCCTGGATTGCAATGTATTTTCCTCTCAGGACTGCCTTCACTGCATCCCAAAGCGTTTGGATTGTTGTATTTTCATTTTCGTTTGTTTCCATATATCTTTTAATTTTTTCTCTAATTGTCTGGTTTACCCACTCATTCTTTAGTAGGGTGTTCTTTAACCTCCATGCTTTTGGAGGTTTTCCAGACTTTTTCCTGTGGTTGATTCCAAGTTTCATAGCACTGTGATCTGAAAGTGTGCATGGTATGATCTCAATTCTTTTATACTTACGAAGGGCTGTCTTGTGACGCAGTATGTGATCTATCTTGGAGAATGTTCCATGTGCACTCGAGAAGAAAGTATATTCTGTTGCTTTGGAATGCAGAATTCTAAATATATCGGTCAAATCCATCTGAGCCAATGTATCATTCAGGGCCCTTGTTTCTTTATTGACCATGTGTCTAGATGATCTATCCATTTCTGTAAGTGGAGTGTTGAAGTCCCCTGCAATTACCACATTCTTATCAATAAGGTTGTTTATGTTTGTGATTAATTTTTTATATATTTGGGGGCTCCCATAGTCGGTGCATAGACATTTATGATCGCTAGCTCTACCTGATGGATAGACCCTGTAATATTATATAATGCCCTTCTTCATCTCTTGTTCCAGCCATTAATTTAAAGTCTAGTTTGTCTGATTTAAGTATGGCTACTCCAGCTTTCTTTTGCCTTCCAGTAGCATGGTAGATAGTTCTCTCTCCCTTCACTTTCAATCTGAAGGTGTCCTCAGGTCTACATTGAGTCTCTTGTAGACAGCAAATAGATGGGTCTTGTTTTTTTTAATCCATTCTGATACCCTATGTCTTTTGGTTGGAGCATTTAGTCAATTTATATTCAGTGTTATTATTGAAAGATATGGGTTTAGAGTCATTGTGATATATGTAGGTTTCATGCTTGTAGTGGTGTCCCTGATACTTTGTGGTCCTTGCAACATTTCACTCACAGAGTCCCCCTTAGGATCTCTTGTCGGGCTGGTTTAGTGGTGACGAATTCCTTCAGTGTTTGTTTGTTTTGGAAAACCTTTATCTCTCCTTCTATTCTGAATGACAGGCTTGCTGGGTGAAGGATTCCTGGCTGCATATTTTTTTCCATTCATCACATTGAAGATTTCCCGCCATTCTTTTCTGGCCTGCCAAGTTTCAATAGATAGATCTTAGTTTCATTGATCTGTTCTACTGGTGTTTTGTTTTCTTTTGTTTTTTCTTCTACATTGTTTTTGTTTTTTTGTTTTTTGTTTTTTTTTTTTTTTTGTTTTTTTTTTTTTTGCTCTAATCTTTGTTTCCCTTCTGATAGCTTTAAGCTTTGTTTGCTGTTCCTTTTCTAGCTCCTTCAGGTGTAAGTTTAGATTGTATGTGGGGACCTTTCTTGATTCTTGATCTTGGCCTGAATTGCAATATACTTTCTTCTTAGGACTGCTTTTCCTGCATCCCAAAGTGTTTGAGATACCACCTCACACCTATCAGAATGACTAAAGTTAACAACTCAGGAAACAACAGATATTGGCAAGGATTTGGAGAAAGAATATCTCTTGCACTATTGGTGGGAATGCAAACTGGTGCAGCCACTTTGGAAAACAGTATGGAGGATCCTCAAAAAATTAAAAATAGAACTACCCTATGACCCAGAAATTGCACTACTAGGTATTTATACAAAGGATACAAAAATGTTGATGTGAAGGGACAACTCACCCCAATGTTTATAGCAGCACTATCTACAATAGTCAAACTATGGAGTGAGCCCAAATGTCTGTTGACTGATGAATGGATAAAGAAGATGTGGTACATATATACAATGGAATATTATTCAGCGGTAAAACAGAGTGAAATGCTATAATTTGCAACAACATGGATGGAACTAAAGTGTATTATGCTAAGTGAAATAAATCAGAGAAAGAAAAACATCATATGATTTCACTCATATTTGGAATTTAAGAAACAAAACAAACAATCGTAGCAGGGAAAAAGAGTGAGGCAAACCAAGACACAGACTGTTAACTATGGAGAACATACTGATGTTTATCAGAGGGGATGTGGGGGGGGAGATGGGTGAAATAGGAAATGGGGAATAAGAAGTGCATTTTTGATGCACACCATGTGTTGTATGGAAGTGTTGAATCACTATATTGTACACTTGAAACTAATATTACATTGTATGTTAACTATCTGGAATATAAATAAAAACTTTAAAAAATAAAATTAAAAGACTTTAATTTTCAGGTTAGAACAACTGTAAATTGAATTACAATGATATTCTATTTTGTTCCTGTTAAAATCATAATTTTCTTTCTCCTTTTGCTTGTATGCGGTGATTCAACAATGATAAACACCTTATTAAATAAATGATTATATACATTGTAGAAAACACTTCTGTGTTTCTAATATATAGGAATATGAAATGTTCTACCTTTCTTCTCAGTTGTAACAAGTTTTATTTGCCCAAGTAAGTGAGTTTTACTTAAATTTAATTTTTCCACTACCTTTTACTATAGTAGCTTTCAGGAAGAGCTCTCAAAGGAAAGATGATGGAAATTAATCTTTTACTGGCTTATTTAACCAGAAGAATACAGCAAAACTAGGTGGAGTTCAGTTCTTGGTACTTGTTTTAAGTGTTACCAGCTTCCATAAAGAAAGACTACAAGAGGGGAGGGAATCAAGATGGTGGAACAGCATGGAAGGTTTTTTTGTGTTTCCAGTACATGAAATAGAGCCAGACCAACACTTAACCATCCTGCATGCCTAGAAAACTGATCTGAGGATTAACACAACAGTCTGCATAACCTGAACCACAGAATTCAGAAGGTGCGTGGCACAGAGAGGTGAACTTGGGGAGAAAGAAGCCATGGCAAGGGAGGTGCTTTTGCGGGCGGAGAGAGGATGGAGATGGGGGGGGGAGAATACAGGAAAAGCACCCCTCCCCAAAAGCAGATGGAGAGAAAGTGGAAACTTGGAAATAACCGCAGAGACTAACCTAAAAAGGGAGAAAGGAGAGGGTT
>NW_024412780.1:0-52650 GCF_014898765.1 Herpailurus yagouaroundi
TTGCTGCTTCAAATATTATTTACAAAATGCTCACTTTCCTGCAGGCATTTTATTAAGAACTCAAGAGTAACAGACGATGAAGACACTTTTTTACCTCCATTGTGCGAACCAGAGCCAGATACAGATCTATAAAGTAATAATATCATGCATGAAATTCTTTACTAAGAGTAAAGATGCGGTGGAAAGAGGGCACCAGAAAATGACAAATGATCACATAGTTGAACTGTATTGCTAAATTGAAAACACCAGCAATCGCACATGCTGATGAATTCACCTGGAAATAACAATGATTTCCACACCAACATTTGACTTCCAGTAGACGACTCCTACGATAACAAAATGAAGCAGGAGGTATCACTGAAATCAAAGGAAGATAGGGCATCTGAAAGCATCAAATCATGCCAACAGATCCTGGCCTGTAAGATTAAAACATCTATTTACATCGCAGGTGGGAAGTATAATGCTAATTTCTATCTTTCTGAGTGCCGATGGATCTGCTCGGGGGAACTGATGATAGCTTATGATAGTTCCAAAAGTTCCCAGTATAAAGAAATGAGAAACCTTGCAAGGGGGGGTGACAGGGGATTATAAGAAACCGAATGAAGTCTGTTTCGGAAGACCTCATTTCTAAAGCTATAGGTAGAATGCAAGAATCTTTCAGTCTCCACTGCTCACACACACATACACACAGGCACATACTTTGAAGAATGAGAAATAAAAAGAGACTGACATGAAGGAAAAGAAAGGGCTATGTCTGGAGAGAGTGGTTTATACATATATAAATATAATTGTGTATTAAATTATATAACATGTTATATATATAATATGAAATCTTATACAATTATAATATGGAATAATATATGATAACAATAATATATGTATACGCCTGCAATATAGTGAGCATTCCATAAATAACACTCGAAGGCTCTACGAAGTCAGTAATGGATAAAACTGCAGTATATTATATACAATAATTATATAACATCGCATATATACATACATTATATGTAATATATGTGTAATGTTATATAATTATGTAATTATGTACATAGATGTAACAGATATGTAATGTAATACAATATATAATTAATAATATAATTGATTGTATATAAAATATATAGTTGGTTATATGTTATATGCAATAATCATATAACACTGCATATATACATACATTATACGTAACATACATGTAACCTTATATAATTGCGTGCTTATATAGATACATATATGTAATAGATATGTAATGTTATATAATTATATAATTGATTATATAACTGTATGTAAAATATATAGTTGATTATATGTTATATACAATAATTATATGACATTGCATATATACATACATCGTAGGTAATACACATGTGATGTTCTATATTTATGCAATTATGTACATAGATATAATAGATATGTAATGTAATACAATTATATAATTAATTATATAATTGATCGTATATAAAATATGTAATTGGTTATATGTTAGATACAATAATCATACAATACTGCATATATACATACATTATATGCAATATACATGTAACCTTACATAATTGTGTGAGTATAGATACATATATGTAATAGATATGTAATGCTATATAATTATATAATTGATTATATAACTATATAAAATATATAGTTGATTATATGTTATATACAATAATTATATGACATTGCATATATACATACATCGTAGGTAATATACATGTAACGTTATCTAATTATGTATGTATGTATCTAATGTATGTATGTATATACATACATATATGTAAAAGATACGCAATGTTATATAATTATATAATTGATTGTATACAAAATATGTAGTTGGTTATATGTTCTATATAATATATATAATCGATTATACACATATTATCAAATTACACGCACATCTGATTCCAATAGATATACCTGTCAGTTTTCATTAACTTTTTAAAGAGTACCCTAGGGTCTTTTTCTCTCAGTTTTCAAATTTCTGTGTCCGTCTGTGTTTAGTAGACTTTCCCTTTGGACGCCCACCCTGCAATCAGGTTCACTGAAACGCAAGGCACGTGTAGTGGTAGGTATCCATGTGAAGGCATAATTCAGTGAATTTGGACCTATGTGTACATCTACTGCACCCAAAGATGCATACATTTCCCTCACCCCAGGTAGCTACAGGCAACACCTGACATGCCGTGTTTTCCTTCCCTCTTCCAGAACTTCACACGCATTAAACTTCACACGCTGAAATCAAACACGATGCATCTCATTCTGCTGTCTTCACTCTGCATGAGGTTTGGAACGTATATCCACGTGTCTCCGTATGCAAACAGTCACTCGTGTCATTGCCAATCAAAGTTCCTCGTGTATGTACCAATATGTACGTTTCCCACTTCCTGGGTAACGTTTCCACTTTGTGGTTGTCTTGAACACCTTGGATACGAACTGCTCTGCACTAATGTCTGTGCCGACACATATTCATTTGCAACTCTTCTCCGGTAGCCCAGAACTGCTGCATCATGGCACACGAGCATATTTAACCACAGAAAGGGTCAAGCTGTTTTCTAAGTGCCGGTGCCTTTTGCATTCTTGCCAGTAACGTATCCGATACTTAGCGGCAGCACATTCTTCCTGAACCTCGGTATTGACATCTTTTGATTTTAGGCAGTCCCGTGAATGTGAGGTACCAGCTCACTGTGGTTTTAACCTGCGTGTCTCTGATGAGTCATCGACCTGAGCACGGTTTCCTACACCATTCTTTCGTGACGGGTCCGTTCAACCATTTGCCCCATTTTAGTTGGTTTACTTCCTCTTTTACGATTTCTGCCGTATTCATTCTTCCTGTTTTTCCAAATATGCATTTTTTATCATATACACACACAGGAATACACAAACTCTCTTGTTATATATGTGACACGTATATAAGTGTTTGTAATACACATGTAGTTTCCATCTAGCACATACACGCATCATGTGTATTTATGCATTTGCTCGTGTGTGTATGGATGTATGTTTGTGCGTGTGCACACATATGTGACTTGATGTCTAATTTTCTGAGTAGTGTTTTTATACGAGTCTATGGTTCTGATTAAATTAAGCCCATCATTTTTTCCTCCTTTCCTAGGGGGTGCTTTTTGTCTATTATATTATGTAAGACATCTTTGCCCGCGTTGTGAGAACCGCCAAGGACCGTCTTGACGGCTCTCCTTCTCTGTTTCCAGAAAATCCTTAAGGCAAGGGAATGTTCTCTTTGCCTTCTTTTCTCACAATTCAGATTTCTTCATGTTTAATTGCCTTTAAATAGGACTTGTTTGATAGTCACTCTTTAGAACTACCTGATTCCACGTGTGGACAAAGACATTTTTGGCAGGTGACCTTTGATGGTGGAAAACCTACTTCTTCTCTTTCAAATGGCACGTTGTTTACAGGCACTGAAATGATGCCTCATTCAGATTCTTGTGCGATTGAGACAAAGAGAATGTTAATTGTGGTTCAAAGTTTGTTTTCATCGACTCACTCGAAGACATTTTGTTTTTAAGGGCGAACGGACGGTGCACAGAAAAGTCTGCCGTGGGAACCATTGGGCGTGACAAGTTTATCAATATTGGTTGTAAGTACAAGTATTTTACTGAGATATTAAGGTCAAAATCTTAGTCTCCGCTTCTTTCTGGAACTCTTGTCTGCCTGAATTCTAGTTCAACTAATCACTGGAAATGTGACCAGGCACACTCCCCTAAATTATCTATCCAAGCACTTTATCTTGTCGTGCACAGTTAAGTCATAGGACATTGGTGGCCCCTTCCAATTTTGAGTATTATTAAATCATTCATAAGGGCTCAGGATGTTTATTTCATAAAGTTCTTGAGTATATGAGAATGTTTCAAGATAATTTAAATGGCCTTAGGAACTACATATAATAGGTTTATCCTCGGTTTACATATGAATCTCATTTTGCTTTATGAGAATACTTTTTTAAACATCATCTTAAAACGTCTTACTGCATTCCATTCTTGGGAGATTAACCTACAATCCAAGGAAAGTGGAGTGATTTTAATCACCAGGCACATTTGTTCGTAACCTCAGCTTCTGTTAAAAGCAATGGGGATGTCGGCTAACACTTAGATTCTAAACTCTTCCTAATTACCCTAAACAACACTGCAAATTTTAAATGGCCTAATGGCTAAATATCTGATTAAATTTGTGATGTGTAAGTCTGTGGTTACACCCCTCATCTAAGGTAAGAAACAGCACAATGGCTTTGCAAAAAGTAAAATATATATGCAAACAAAGTGAATTATATGCCTGGCCTTCGACCCTATGCATATTCCTCAGTAACTTATGTTCCCGGTAGATTTTTTAAGTTATGTTCTCACTCTTCTTAGCTTTACATTATTTTTTCCTTTGCCTGAGCCATCAACGTCCTCTATCATCTTTTCTTGAATTTTCTCCCTTTTGGTAACCCCTTCTAACTGAGATTTGGACAACTTGAGAAGGGAGAATGAGCTGCACTTACTGTAACAGCTCTTTGGGAACTAGGAATTGGAACCTACCCAGCTCTGCTCTGGAGAAAGTGAGGTGTCACACTGACAAGCAGAATACCAGCAGTGGCCTTGAAACCACCCCGGAGGCTCAGAAGACAGATTTAACTTCACTGCTTCCATAACCTGCACTACCTCTATAAACCTACTTAGTGAGATTTCCTGCAAAGCCCTTCATTTAAAAAAATTTTTTAGGGGCGCCTGGGTGGCGCAGTCGGTTAAACGTCCGACTTCAGCCAGGTCACGATCTCGCGGTCCGTGAGTTCGAGCCCCGCGTCGGGCTCTGGGCTGATGGCTCAGAGCCTGGAGCCTGTTTCCGATTCTGTGTCTCCCTCTCTCTCTGCTCCTCCCCCGTTCATGCTCTGTCTCTCTCTGTCCCAAAAATAAATAAACGTTGAAAAAAAAAATTTTTTTAATATTTATTTATCTTTGAGAGAGAGAGACAGAGAGAGAGAGAGAGAGAGAGCCGAGGACAAGCAGGGGAGGGACACAGAGAGAGGGAGACATAAAATTCGAAGCAGGCTGCAGGCTCTGAGCTGTCAACACAGAGCCTGACGTGGGGCTTGAACTCATGAGCCGTGAGATCATGACCTGAGCGGAAGTTAGATGCTCAACTGACTGAGCCATCCAAGCGAAGCCCTTCTTTATAACATTATCATTAAAACATTTGGTTACTAAGAATCTGAAGAGATGGATAAACTCTTATTTAAATTGTTCCAATACAACCCAAGACTCATGGACCTAAGAGCAGGCCTGTGCAAGATTTAGGTCCATGCAACTCTGAAGTTGTTTCAGCTGCCACTTGGTCTCTGGCTGGGGCTGACTAAGGCTATTTGAATGGGAAACACAAAGTGGCAGAGTTTCAAATAAAATCCTGATGAGTGGTTCCAGTAAGGCATTGTGTACGTTGAGAGCAGAAGAGAGAACGGATATTAGGAGGTATGGTGATGACGCTAAGTTGGTCAATGCTTATTCTTTTTCTTGTATACGTGCCAGGGTGGATGGGCAGAGCCAGAGTGGAAGGTACCCCTGCAGGCGGGATCTGAACGTGTGTATCGTCACAAGTAAAACCGTATTAATAAAAATGCACATGTTCATGGCAGCCAGAAATTTGTTGGGTAGTACACCTAGATTAAAGGGGTGGACGCTAATGACTCAGAATATCGCCCAGTGTAGGATAGGCACTCAGCACACAGTCATGCAGGGTTTTAAAGGGCAACTGAATTTTGGTCTTAAAGAGAAATCATCTCCAATGCCGGGATAAGGCAAATAGAAAGAGATTTTAAACTTGTATTGATAATATGCCATATGACAACGAGTCGTGTTGTTCAAAAAACGTTGGCTCCACTGGAACACATATTTCAGAAAACACTTTAGTAAGTGAGGAAGGGGGGAAATGTTTAATTTCGGAAAAATGGGGCAATAAGGAAAAGTTCCTTACGGGCCTTGTCTGCATGTCATACGCAATGTTAACATTCGCTGCATCGTCGGAGGGACCAATGTGAGCATGGTGTTACCAATGTGCTAATTAGGCCACGGTAGAGCCAATCTCCAGTACATTCACTAAGCAAGGCTACAGTTTATATACATTTTACATATATATTTTTTGTCTCACTCACAGATATGAATCAAAATATTTTCAGTCTTTTTTCTGATACCTCAACTTCTATCACAATCAACGCGAACAGCAAAAGAAACACCACAAAAGGGTTTGTATTGCCTGGTACGTATATCTTCCTGACGATGGTCATGGCTGCGTAATATTTCCACTCTTGTCTGCCTGAATTCTAGTTCCACTAATCATTGGAAATGTGTCCAGACACACGCCCCTAAATTATCCCCTATCTCCAATATTCACTAAGGCAAGGCTACAGTTTATATACATTTTACATATATATTTTTTGTCTCACAGATACGAATGGAAATATTTTCCATATTGGGTATGACAGCCTCGGTTCTCTCATAATACGTACTGCCAACGTGGACAGAGCAGGACACACCACACAAGTGTTTGCATTGCTTGGTACGTATATCATCCTGACAATCATATTGGGCAGGTAATATTTCCACCGTCAGCATTCTCAGTGAGGAAATCAGTAGAGGTTGGAGGTACCAGATCATAAGACATTTAAGAACAATCCCCATTTGTGCAAAAAAAAAAAAAAAAATTAGTTTGATTAGAAATTATTTGCTAACAAGTCAACTCATTTCAAGCCACGGCTATGTTCGGGTTGACCCCAATTCCTTCATTTTATGACAATTTTTCAAATAGACTCTTCAGCCTCAGAGCAGAAACTTAAAAACAACAAAAAGCCTTCATCCTGTTTAATCCTTTCAATGCACTACTGTGAACATCAACGATTTCCACCCCCAGGGGCTTGAGAGGGGTGCTTCAGCTCTGAGATACTAGGTTTCAAGTTGGAAAAAGGCATTTGAAAACTCTGGTTTTCATAAAAAAGGAAGCTGTCTCCCATTACTGTGTGACAGGGCTATGGTTGGGAAGGTGAGAACCGCACTTGCATTTTCTTTGGTCCCAGACCATGGGTGCATGTCAGAGCCAGAGTCTGAGGTGTAGGCAGAGATGAGGTAGGCTGGATATACTTGATGGATTAGGTCCCCAATTCATGGATTTCCTGCTGTTTTCCTGGAGTCCCGCTGCTCATGTTGGGCACTGCATGGGTTACACAGGGACAGCAGTGAACGGCTCCTACCCACTTAGGTCAGGCAGCTGACACTGGGAAAAAGTCAGTGGCAACTGTTGGAGACTGAGTTAAAGACTTGATTTCCCCATGCATTCTCCTCATCCTGCATTCAGAAATTCTTAGGGGTTCTAATGGGCAATTTCTGCTTTATGCACGGTGATTTTCAGGCAAAAGACTTCACCCTGATGACAACGACTTTGCAAAGTTCAGGGAGTTAATGAGACGAAACAATATTCCTGAAGAAAATCTTATAGATATGAGCAAAACTGGTAATGTGACTATCTCTCTCTCTCTCTCTCTCTCTCTCTCTCTCTATATATATATATATATATATTTTTTTTTTTTTTCCTGAACATATCTCTCACCTCATCTGAAAATATGCTATTGGAAAAAAAAAAACTGATTCATTTACATTTTCTCTTCCATGAATTATCTTTCATAAAATCCATTATTTAAAAGAAGAAATCCTTACAAATATTGGGAAATGGCCATGATGGGTTGCTCCTTTATTCATGTTTTGTATTTGTCTTTCCTCAGAGAAGTGTCCTAAAAATGAGAGGGGCACCAACCCGTCCTGAACACTGTAAGTAAGAATGACGTGTTACCAGTGCCACTATGTCAACTCGGTAATTATGTCACTAGAGAGCTTTTTTATGTTACATGAGGTTATTTTTTTTACCCCGAGACTGCAAACCAGTTGAGGTGAATGTAATGCTAAAAAGCAGTTTGGGGGATAAAGCCTTATTTCACAAGAATCACGCCAGTGACAGCCATTCAGAGAGAAGCAGGAAAGCCAGATGCTGGTGGGGATGACAGGAAAAATAATGAGTTTTCCAGTCAGTTCTGACTTGAGGGTTGTCCGAATGCGTCACCACTCCATGTGCACTATTCCCGCTCATCCCGTGTTTAGTTCTGCATAATTGCAACAGCCACCTCAGAGGCCCTCCTACCATGCCAATGACACAAGCGTTCAATGTGTATTTTCCGGCAGAACGTGATTTCCTTAAAGTGTGATTGTTAAACCTTTAAAGTAATACGAGCCTCAAATTACGACTGTGCTCTAGGCTAACACATGCCATTTGTCACTGCTGTTGGGAGAAAGGGGCAAAAGAAAGGTCAAACAGAAATATTAGCTTTCATGCTGAATATAATGTCCTGAGGCCAGAGAGCTTTTGCAATCAGAAGACCAGAGTGTAACTCCATCAAAGATCCTGTAAAATCATGTTTGATGTGCCATCCCCATGAACATTCATTCTGAAATCATCAAAGTGTTGGAAGGGATCCTGATTATGAAAAGTCCCATCACACACACATCCCTGAAAACATTCCAGTGGGTCCCCCCCATATCGTGGGGATGGAGAATATGATGTTCCCTGTGGGACTGGTGCACTGGGTCAACTAAACGTCCCCTGAACCCTTGATGTTGTACTTCCTGAGGCTCATACAGTCCACTCAACTCAACCTCCTCTCCTGTTTTATGCACCTGTAGCTGCATCACTGAGAACCAGGAACACGGTCTTCCCCATGCAATCAGGATCAACAGCATGAAGAGTATGTTCCTTCTTTCTGCTTCACATCATTTTCTCTATTCATACACATGTTTGCCTTTCCCATCTCGTCTCTGTCCGTCACCGTTCAGGTCCTGTTTGGTGTTACAGGATTTCTCTGTCCATCACCATTCAGGTCCTGTTTGGTGTCACAGGATTTCTGAATGATTAAATAAATTGATTACACGTGTACCCTGTACCTGTGTGTCTGTGCACATATGCATGTATCCTAAACCTGTGTGTTTAATTTGAAAAACACATAAATATCCACTTTACATACAACTACCCAGGAAAGCATGGCTATCATAGGATCAACATCCCATCAGAGACCATTCAGATTAGGCTTAAATAGAAAAGCCACAGAGGTGTTTAAATGAGAGGGAGAAAAAGGTCTAAACCATCAGCGGAAGGGACGATGGGTATTTTTACTACAATGGTCAAGAAAAAACGTCCCAAGGAACCATCTTATCTACCACAAGGAAAGAATTGTGCACACCTCACTGAGATTTATACACAGACAGTCTACAATGCCTTGAGTCATAATTGAGGGGAACTGCCTACCATCACAGCACCATCACCCATGAAACTGAGGAGAAGGACTGGTATTTCCTTACAGTAGGATCACAGTCATTACAGACGGGGCATCACAGTCATCCAAGATGGGGCAGCGGCTGAGACACGGTCAACCCAGAGGGTCATGGTGTCAGTGTAGCGCTTGGACAAACCATCAGATGGTGAGCTCAGTCGGGAAGCTGTTAACACAGTATGCAAGATCTAGAGCGTGCCATTCCATTAAGTTTCAAACAGCAGTAGACACGGGAACTTCTAGGGAATGGCCATTCCCATTGTAACAGGCAGAGCACATGTATCAGCTAGCCATGATACACAGGTGTTCACCGTCTAAGAGATCAGCACTCAGGATGCACCACTTACTCCAATGGCTGTGCCAACGTTCAGAGATCCAGTCCACACCTCAGGAAAATAAAATGAGCTTTAAACAGTATTTAATAGAATAAATACAGTACATTCGGGCTTGAAGAGATATGTGTAATACCAAATACTTAGTGTGAATTAAGAATGGGCATGGAGAGGCTCGCCCATGGAGACATTCACTGATGGAGATGCTCCCTAGTGGAGGAGCTGCCTTGTAGAGATGCTTACTCATGGAGACATTCATCCGTGGAGATGTTCACCCATGGAGATGTTCACCCATGGAGAAGCTCGCCCATGGAAAGGCTCGCCCTTCGAGACATTCACTCCTGGAGAGGCTCAGCCATGGAGAGGCTCAGCCATGGAGAGGCTTAGCCATGGAGAATTCACTCCTGGGGACGATCCCTAGTAGAGGTGGTCACTCATGGACAAGCTTATTCTCTGCCTCCACCCTTAGCAGGTCCTCCCCCCTCCTCTTTTCCTCTTCTTATGTTGAACACTATGTAGCAAGTGGTTCCTTAGCTTTTTCTTCTAATTACATGGAAGACTGACGATTTGATCCTTGGTCAATTTTCCCTGCATTGTTAACTCCAGAAATGTTGAGATTTTACAATATTAATGGCTGAACTGGGTCCACACAAATTCTGTGTGGAAGCCCTCGCTGCCAGGACCTCAGAACAGGACTCTATTTGGAGATGGGGGTCTTTACAGATGGGGGTCTTTTCAATGTAAGTGATTAACTTACAACAAGGTCACTAAGCCAACAGGACTGTTATCCTTATAAGAGGAGATGAGAATCACTACCTTGTACACTTGAAACTAATATAACACTGTACGTTAACTACACTGGAATTAAAGTTTAAAATTATTTAAAAAGAGAACAGGACAGAAGGACATAAACATGCACAGAGGGATGACCATGTGAGGACACGGGGAGAAAATGGTGTCCACATGCCAAGGAGAGAGGCCTGAGGAGGAACGAGCCTTGGCCACGCCTGGATCTCAGACTCCCAGCCTGCTGGACTGTGAGAAAATACATTTCCATTGTTTGAGCCCCTCCGTCTACGGTCCTTTGTAATATGATCAGGTTCTAATTTCCAATGTGATTTGATTATCGAGGTTTGATAGACACTGATCTGCCGCTGACAGAGAAATCAGTAATTGAATATAGTGAAAAATCATATATTTCCAGTAATTGAATATACTGAAAATGCATACAGGAAACAGAGAACCGCCACATGCTCCAGCCACGTACACAAAACCTGTGAGGAGTGCATCCTCCTCTACCCCATGCTTCCACAGTGTCTGCTTAGGGAATTTACGTCAAACATAGAGTTGACTAAAACTTTCCTTTGATTGAAAATAAATTCAGCACAGGCAGTTACCAGTAGATGAGCTAAAAGGTGCTACATGTGTGCCTGTGTCTGTGTCGTGTGTGTGCCGATCCAGGAGATACCTGGAACTGGGGGGTCAATTTCTTCCTACAGCCAAACATCCAGGAAGCATGGACGTGGCCAAGTGCCAAACCACACAAATTGGGACATTGCGACTTCTGGTGTTCATTTATTTGACATGTACGATGTTGGACTATAGGAATGCTCAATTACTGCTTCGAAGATTATTTATTTATTCCTTTTTTTAAAGTGTTTATTTTTGAGAGAGAGCGAGCAAGCAGGGGAGGGGCAGAGAGAGGAGGAGACACAGAATCCGAAGCAGGCTCCAGGCTCTGAGCTGCCAGCACACACCCTGATGCAGGGCTTGAACCCACGAACTGTGAGATCATGGCCTAAGCTGAAATCAAGTGTCGCTCGCTTCACCGACTGAGCCACCCAGGTGCCCCTGTTCAATTATTTTTACTTATTTAAATCCCTGAAGAGTAGATTTCAGTAACTGTGTCTCCAAATATTGGTAGCGGAGAAACGTTAATATTAATGAAAAAAAATCAGATACTCTAGGTTATCAAAAATACAATACGGAAATACATCCTGTATTTTATAGCCTTTGAAACCTTCCAAATGGGTGAATATCCTCTTTTTTTTTTAATGTCATGCCCCAAGTCTATACATATGTCATATCAAAATTCTTAGCTTCCCAAAAAGGTTAAGAAAATGACTTTTGAAAAAGAATGCCTAAGGAGATGCAGAAATGACTTTCTTTGCCCTACAGAATGACAACTGGAATAACAAAGTCATAAAGTTTCCATCTTATTCTTGTTTTAATAACTTGAAAGTCTTATTTAGAAAAGATGTGATGGAATCAAGACACAGTATTCTTTTAGCATATTGTCTTTTTTGCACTTGACTGCCCCTTCTACACGTCATGACAAAATAACATGTCCCTAAATTTATTGTAAAGGCTTCCACTCTATCATAAGCCAAACATACGGAAATAACAATGGGAGTAAAAACAACAAGTTGGCCAACTAAAGCTGACTTCTACTCTGTGTCCATATATTTAACAATCTCTCCCTATTCACGTAGCTGAATAAAAGAATAATATTTACATTTGCCACAGTAATATTCTCTAGGAATGCAACTTTCAGTAGGTTATGTGTGACCCACCCTCATTCTATTAGAGTCCCATGCTAATCCAAGGAGGGTTTTCAGTTTGGTCAACGAATAAACCTAGAAATGTACTAGGAATTAAAATGTATGGACGCCACCCCAGACCTTTTGATTCAGGTGATTTTGCAGGAACCTGTGTTTCAACTAACTTTCTGTAACATTCTTACCTAAAGTCTGAGAAACCACTGTCCTAGTGCGTTATATTAAAGCAGCGAGGGTATATACAAACAAATAAATAAAATACTGCAAACAAGAGAAGGAGAATATTAAACAGACTTGGCAAGGCTGTGCCCAGAAGGATGCATCAAATCTGAGGGCAAATTTGTTGGGTAAGCATTAACTAGGGGAACGACGGACAGCATCCTAAGAAATGCACAAGAGTGAAGGCCGAGCATTTGGAATTATAGGTTATTTGTTTAGCCACATTGCTGTCCTACAGAATACCACGTACTTTTGCCTCAAGTGCATTTGCTAATAAGTTCATTCAGAATGCTCACTCTTCACTTAATGTTCTTATTTATTTTTGAGACAGAGAGAGACAGAGCCTACACAGGGGAGGGGCAGAGAGGGAGGGAGACACAGAAACCCAAGCAGGCTCCAGGCTCCGAGCCATCAGCACAGAGCCCCATGCAGGACTCGAACTCACGAACCGTGAGATCACGACCTGAGCCGAAGTCGGAGGCTCAACCGACTAAGCCACCCGGGCACCCCACTCACTCTTCACTTAAAACAATAATAGGGGTTGCATAATGCACAGGACGTGACTCTGGTTGGGAGGAGGTTGGATGAGTATCTTTCAAAAGTTCAGAGAGAAAATTAGGGGGAGGTAGCTCAGTCTGTCTACCTGCCTTATTTCAGGATAAAAACGAAATCTTGAGAGAAATCACCCACTCGAAACAACGGAAGATTAAACATAGAACTGTTTATAAATTCAGGACGTGCGCCCAAGGTTAAACCATGTGCGCGCACAGACACACTCCTAAAACCCCATGCACTGATGAAGCCTTAATTTGTGCAGGAAGATGGTACTACATGTTGGATTCGGGAGCTGGCAATAATGAATGAGTAGGAAGTTTGGAATATACAGCAGGAACCTTTTTTTTGAAAAATGTAAAACAGGTCATTAACATCCCTACTGAATAACAGCAATGTACACATGTAGAATGATATTTGAATTCAAACGTCAACAGACTTGCAACTAGAAGAAACTTTTCTAAATTTCTCATGGAGAAAATATGTATATAAGCTTATTTGAAATACTAGGAGTGATAATCTTGCTAACTATAGTTATCAGTTCTTGCTTATTTAGTTCTTGTCAATCAGTTGTAATACCTCTCAAGGACTGTGCCCTGTCCTTGGAGTAACGGCCATACATTACCTATCTATGTGCCTTAGTATATGAATCCAGAGCTTTATGGATGTACCATTAAAAGCCATGAGGCTGATCTTCCAGAATGGATGAGGTCATCATCAGCAATTGTGTCGTAGGTAAGCATGCACTCAGTTATAGAGAACATTGCAACCTGACACGTGGATAAATTAGTCTTGTAAGAAATTTATGCGTCTTCTACACAGAGACTTCCATATTTGAGATGGGAATTTAAGATTTAGTTTTATAAAGGATAATTTTATTTAAAAAATCGATGGATGATTTGACTCTAGGGCAAGTTATGGAAATAAAGAGTCTTGACATCTACTTCATTGTAACATTCCTTATCATATAGGCACTCAACCAACGGATGCTACTTGCCAATATGCTCTCTCTCTATAAACTCCGTTGCTAAAAATGAAAATACAAAAAACAAAACAATAACAACCACCTGTGTTGAAAGAATGACCTATTAAACAAAGTAGGTTGACTCTTCCTCAAATGAATATTTTCATGTACTAATTTAATGGAAGAATCAGCAATCCTACACAGGTATTGTTTCATTAGCTTCCAGATTTCTGGAATTCACAGGTCCCTGTGCGTCCAGACATAAAATGTGAACGCAAGAACATTGTCTTCACGCTCAGCTGCTTTTAGTTCCTGAAATAAATACTGTTTCACTGGGTCCATTAGGTTTATTCCCCTTCTGCATGAAGCGTGGCTTCATTGTACTGGAATCAACCACTGAGATCATCTTATTTTCTAGGAAAATGAGGCATTTTAAAGAAAAGGACTTGCCCAAGGTCATCGATTTAGCATTGTGGCAGTACAAGAAGCGTTCTCTGTGCTACGTTGAAATGAGGTTTCTTTTTAAAAAAAAAAAAAAAATTTTTTAATGTTGATTTATTTTTGAAACAGAGAGAGACAAAGCATGAACGGGGGAGGGGCAGGGAGAGAGGGAGACACAGAATCGGAAGCAGGCTCCAGGCTCTGAACCATCAGCCCAGAGCCCGATGCGGAGCTCGAACTCGAGGACCGCGAGATCGTGACCTGAGCTGAAGTCGGACGTTTAACCGACTGAGCCACCCAGGCGCCCCTAAAATGAGGTTTCTTTAAATAAGAGACTTTAAGATTGTTTTCTCTCTTTCAAGTATAATTGTAGAGTCAGGGAACACTTATATTTCATTCTGAGAATTAGCTGGAAAAAACTTTAAACTGATGTTTATTTTTAAGATTCCAATCTTACAGGCATATTTAGGGAGAAAATCCACTTCTTATATTTGTTTCCTGTAAACATTTTTAAAAAATGACTCAGGGGTGCCTGGGTGGCTCAGTTGGTTGAGCATCCATCTGTGGCTGAGGTCATGATCTCAGGGTTTACGGGTACAAGCCCTGTGTGGGGCTCTGTCCTGACAGCCTGCTTTAGATTCTCTCTCTCTCTCTGCCTCTCTGCCCTGCTTGCGTACTCTCTCTCAAAAATAAGTAAATAAAACATTAAAAAAAGAGTTGTTTAAGAAAATAAAATAAATGAGTCAGATGTTGAAAAACTGGCGGACTCTTGTATTTTATATGGGATGCTGACAAAATCCATTCCACGAAAATGATGGCAGATCCCAATGACTAATACAGATTGCTTAAACAACTTTCTTCAGATGAACATTTTTTAAACGAAATCTTCTTGGTACAGATCATGTTAGAATGGCACAGTTCTAACACATTCATAAAGAGAATCATTATAAAGAAAATCCCAAGACTACTGAGCATTAGGAGAGTCACTCAATTCATCACACACTATGTAGCATCTGCAATGCACTGGACACTGTATGAGGTGGAGAATTATGTGTGTAGCCTTAGGAATTCTACAATCCTATTGATTGAGAAAGGATTGTGCAGAGGTCAAAAAAGCAAAACATGTTTTGAGATTCTCAGATTTATTGCAGTGACTACAATGGTATTCATTCATTCATTCATTCATTCATTGAGAACACAAGTGAGGGAGAGGACCAGAGGGACAGAGAGAATCTTAAGCAGGCTCCACACTCAGCACAGAGCGCGATGCACGGCTTGATCTCATGGCTTTGGGATCCTGTCCCGAATAGAAATCAAGACTCAGATGCTCAAGCCACTGACCCACCCAGGCACTCCAACTACAATATTATTATTGTTGTTAAATTATGATTGCATTAACTTACTAATGGGTATAGTTGGTGTTCATTAAATATCTGCTGAACGTGTGAATGAATCAATGAATGAATGGAGTCCCCAGTTCATGGGATGTCTAATGGGTGTTTCCAGTTCCCAAAGTGCTTCTTGGGCTTCCAAAAAAAAAAAAAAATAGGTTAAATCCAGTGTTAGCATATTTTGGCTGAGGCACAAATTTTAAATGTTGTAAGAATTAAATATCTTGGGTGCCCTGGCTCACTCAGTTGGTTAAGCATCTCATTCTGATTTCAGCTCTGGTCATGATCTCATGGTTCATGAGCTCGAGCCCCATGTTGGGCTCTTGTGTTGATCATGCAGAACTCGCTTGGGATTCTCTCTTTTTCTCTCTCTCTCCCTTTGCCTCTCCCCACTTGTGCTTCCTTTCTCTCTCAGAACAAATAAACATTAAAGAAAAGGAATTCAACATCTTGAAAACATCTGTTATCACAGCATGATGTGCTCATGTGTCTTTCAACACCAGAAACTGAAGAAAAGTAGAAGAGAAAAATTTATAATTCCAAACCAAGGCAGATTAATGTGGTAAGTGTAAAGATTACAGGAGCTAACTGTAAAAAAAATGGAAGTCATATTACTATAAATAAATGTATCAAGCCAATACGTTGCACACACTAAATTTACACATTCTATTCCAAATATATTTCAATAATAAACAAAAATAAAACCTGCAGTATGCAACTAAAAAATAAAAAACAAGTAGAGATCCAATTCCAATTTTGGCTTCCATTTTGAATTTCGGTATCATTGTCCTACATTCAGATGTCAGTATTTTCATAGACATTTGTAAAGATTATATGTTCTCTCAGGTTCTAATGCTGTTCACCTTTGGATAGAAAATAAAAATTGACTGTAGTACCATTTTTGAGAACAGTTGCCTAAAGACAAGAACTGAGGTCATTCAATATTGTGACCTTTGAATCACAGGACGCAATAAAGTTGAGCTCTGATACATTATGAAATATCAAATCCACTGTTACACACTAAAACCTGTATCTGACATCATTAACTCACAATTATCTTTCAAAATGGAAGTCCAGATTGTTTTCCCTACCTTTCATAAAGAGTCATTTCCCTTGGGTTTTTTTTTTCCCCTTCTAGTAAATATCACTATCATCCAGTTGATTGATCAGCCAAGTAACCTTGTACGTCCCTGATAACAACATTCCATCGCTGTCACTCACCCTGAGCTCATCATTCTATTTCCCATATAATGGCTGGAAAGATAATTTCAAAATATGACATCCCCTACTTAAAACCCTGAATGCCTTCACCTAATACTTAAAAAAATGCCAAACTCATCGCATGCCTTATTAGCCCTGAAATGATGGTAGCAGTGTACTTCCCCAGTCTCCACCCTTATCGTATCTTCTTGGCCTCATTTATTCCTTGAAGTTCCCATTCCTTGAAGTTTCTATTCCCATCTAAAGATTTTTTTCCGTTTTTTCCCCAAATTATTTTTCCTTTGTCGACTATAGTCCTCTGCTAGGACTTTGCCCTTCCTTCGCAGCCCAGCTCTGATATCTCATTCTCAGACACTGTATCTTCTAACCAACTGATGGATTTTTTCAGCCCTGTGCTCCATTACTCATGATCAGACACTCTCACTTTATTTTCTATACTGCACTGCTTGTAACTGCTCTGGTCTTCATATGGTTTGTTGACCTCCAATGTCCCTCACTGGACTGCACGTTTCATCAGCGAGGTGTCCTGTCTTCTGTTTACTTTCACTGTCATATCTGGAGCATCTAATTGTACTCAGGACACACCAACCAATACAGGTGGGTAGGTACTTGTAATGGGCTGAATTGTGTCACCCAAAATGCATTAGGTTAACTCCCTGATTCCTCCAATACCTCCAAACGTAGCTGTTATTTGGAGATATGGCCTTTCAAGAAGTCATTAGGGGCACCTGGGTGGCTAAGGTGGTTAAGAGTCTGACTCTTGGCTTCAGCTCAGCTCGTGATCTCATGGCTTGCGGGTTCTAGCCCTGCATCGGGCTGTGCCCTGACAGTGAGGAGTCTGCTTGGGATTCTCTCTCTCCCTCTCTGTCTGCCTTCCCCTGCTCACGCTCTTTCTTTCTCAAAATAAATAAATACACTTTAAAAAAGTAAAGAGGTCATTAAGGTAAACTGAGGTCATTAGGGGTGAACCCTAACTCCGTATGACAGGTGTCCTTACAAGAAGAGATCAGGACACAGACACGCACAGACGGACGACCGCATGAGGACCCAGGGAGAACATGGTGTCTACGTGCCGAAAGGAGAGGCCTCAGGAGAAACCAGCCTGAACCCCGCCTGGTTCTTGATCCCCTAGCCTCCAGGACAGGAAGACAGTAAATATGTGTTATTAGAGTCGCCCCACTGGTGGTATTTTCTTATTGCAGGCCCTAGTAAACTAACACCGTACTCAACAAATATTGATCCATGTTCATCACACACCTTCCTTCTAGGTAAAGAAAAAGAACTACTTCAGGGAATGCTGACATTTCTCGAAAGCTGGGTCTCTCCTGCAGCTTATTTAATTTGCCATGACACTATCCTTTATGACATCAGGATTTTCATTTGGAAATAATTAAAATGAGCCTTTGTAAGAAAACAGGTCTTGGAAAAGCGTTTGTGAGCCCAGAGTCTTACGGCCCAGGATGCTTATTCAACGTGTGACCCTGCCGTGGGCACAGATGACCGAGCTCCTGTCATAGAAGGAGGTACGACCCAACCTAGAGAAGAAATCTACCTTTTCTGATGTGAATAGATTCTAACATCAGAAAGTGCTTCTGTCAAGCTCCAGTGACATAGAAACTTGCACAGAAAACCATTCCTGAGCTGCACTGTCAGGTTGTGATCACTGTTGACTGAACGTTCTCCACAAGTGCTGGGATGCAAGCTAGGCGGCAAAAGTTCACTTTTTAATCAGCTGAAGCTGCAAAGATGAGACGAGTAATCAACTTTGGGACTGAGAGTTCAGGAGCATCGCGATGTGAAGTGAGGCAGGCAGATCACACAACGTTCCCAAGCAGATGAACTTGCCTTTGGGGAGAATCCTCTGGGTGCTGTAGTTGGAAAATAAATGTTTATACCACTGATAATTGAGCATTTGTACGTCACCTACTGTAGGTGACTGATTTAAATGTGACTCATCGAATGGAGTTTCGTAGGCCAAGCAACGGCCGTGCATCAGAAGTCACGGGATTACGTGCCACACGCAGCCTTTTATGTGCGGGTGACACAGGGTGAAGCATCTAACGTCTTTCTCTATTAATTTCGTTTTTTTTTTTTTTTTTTTTTATAAATGTGTGATAGAACACAAGGGGAGTAATTTTTAAGGTCACTTACTGCTCTGTAGGACTAGGATTTTAAGTTTCCGACTTGCCTACTGGCTCACCTCAATAGACAGAAGTACCTGTTTCACAGGGGAAGAAGTTAACACGAAAGGGACATTTCAAAATAACACGTGAAGTGGCACTGGGCAATTGTGAAGTTAGTTTAAATCTGTGAGGCTCAGGAATGTCTCCGTCATTATGGAATTTCCACAGAGAAGTTCTCCAGAAAATATGCTGTGAAAATCACCTTTGGACTATTGATGATTAACATAAACTATACAATTCCAGGGATGTCCAAAGAGGTGTTTTATCAACCAGTTGGTCATCTTTTGGTTGAAAGGAAGTAACCGTTTTCTTCAGAAGTGAACATACTTCAGCTGGACTGTTCCTCACATCAAAGACACCCTTCCTTACTCTTTGTAAATATTGTGTCAATACACAGAAGCCTGCTCTCTACAAATTTCTTCTCTTCTCTTCTCCACATTGAGACCAGTGTGATGCTTTTGAAGGGTGATGGCCTCACTGATACTCACCAGAATTACTGCACCTAGAAGACACAGTAATAGGATGATTCTTCAGGAAATTCCATCTTAAATACATAGCCCCCAGTTTTTATTTTATTTATCTATTTTAAAGTTTATTTATTTTGAAAGAGAGGCCAAGTGGGGGGGGGAGGAGGAGGAGGAGGAGGAGGAGAGAGAGAGAGAGAGAGAGAGAATCCTAAGCAGGCTCTGTGCTGTCAGTACAGAGGCCGACAAAGGGCTCAAACTTAGAAAACCATGGGATCACGACCTCAGCTGAAACCAAGAGTTGGATGCTTAATCAACTGAGCCACCCAGGCAGCCCCTTGTCATTCATTTTATAGATGTGTATAGCTCCACCTCCAGAAAACAGACCTAGTGATCACAGTTTCACCTCACAGGTAACGAAAGAGAAAGCATGTGTAGAAAGACATTGGAGACACTTCTTCATTAGTCTTGTAAGTAGTATTCATCCACATGTCTATGGCTAGAGCTCAATCAGGTGGCCGCAGCAAGTTTTAAGAGAGGACAACAAATGGGATTCATCATATGCACACAAGATAGAAGGAATGGGTTTGAAGCTTCTGTACTGAAGCTCGACAGATGGAAAACACTGCTAAAGAGAAGCAGTCGCTTACGTAAGACACGTTCATGTGGAATGCACATTACGGGCATTCGACATCATCCAACATGCCTGGAGTCTGGTGTGCATGTGGGGGCGGGGGCAAGTGATAGTCCAGAAAATATATGGAAGGGACAAATCACAGAGCCCCTTGTATGTCATGTCAAGGAGTTTAACTTACATTCTAGAAGCAGAGCAAGACCAGGGAACAACATGATCCGCACAGCATTTTGAGTGGCATCTTGGAGGACCTATGTAAGGGTACGAAAGTGCATTCCCTAAAGAGGCCTCTAATACAGAAAAACTGGACCTTGCATAAATTTCTATACCCATGCCCTTTAGCAACGGATCAATTTCCCAACATGCAAAACAAAACCCCAAGGTATTTATGCAGAGGCACGGAAATCAGCATCTTGGACAGATAGTTGCATACTCATGTTGTTGGCAACACTATTCACAACAGCCGAGGTGTGGAAACAACCAAAACAGACAGTGGCAGACAAACAGATAAAGACAAGCTGTTATACACATACAATGGAACGGTGTTTGGCCTTTCAAAAAGAAGGAAATTCTGCTCTGGGGCAACAATGCATGATGACCTTGAGGACATTATGCTAAGTGAAATAAGCCAGTCACGGAAAGACAAATACTGCGTGATCTGACTTCATGTGGCAACCAAAATAGTGACAGTCATGGTACCCAAGAGAGGAACGGTGGTTGCCAGGGGCTGGGGACAGGGGCATATGGGGAGTCATGAATCCATGGGCATGAGGTTTTAGTTAAGCAAGATGTGTAAGTTCTAGAAATCTACTGGACAACAGTTACGGTATTGTCGACAATACCGCCTCGTACACGTAAAAGTTTGTTAAGATGGCAGATCTCTTGGTGAGTGTTCCTCCCACAGTAAAATAAACATTTTTAAAAAGAAAGACAATTCCAAGAACCAAAAATAATGTTACACCAAAACAGCAGCAAGATAGAAACACAAAATCCAATGAGTTACAACAAAAATGTAGGTGGTGGGCAAAGTAAAGGGCTTGGAGTTTTGGTTTGTTTGCTGGGATGACAGCTAACACGAGAGACGGGGTCAGGAGTTTCAAGCTGGGGCCCCTCCACCATGATGAGGGAGCATGACCCGAGCATTGTGTAGGAGTTCTGGATTCTTGGTAGGAGCTACGTTGACGTGAGGTCAGTATTTATGCCTGGTCCTTGCAGAAGAAACAGCAAATGTCTCTGGAGGAAAGCAACTCTCCTTTGGTGGGCAGATGCCACGGATTACGGTGAATCAAACATGAGATCACAGAAGGAATCACCAAAACCCAAGAGGAGAAGCCCCTTTGGATGACAAAGGCAAAGCAAGGATTCGGGACCCCAAAGCCAAACTATATGGGGATTGTCATAGAATTCTACCAAAGAGTATAAAAATCCAGCCTGAAGTGTTTAAAAACGTCCAAAGCATAATGAAAGATTCACCAGAGAGCATGAGATTATCAAGTAATCCGCAAAATGTGACAAAGGAAAGTGAAAGCTTAGAACCAAAATCTTTAATTTCAGGAATCCAAAAGATAAGCAAGGATCAATGTATCCACAGCTTATGGGAGTGGATGCGAAGAGAGGAGGACAGTTGAAAAACACGTGACGTGCACAAAGGCAACATCATGCACACGTTGCATCAGTGAGCAAAAACAAAAAAAACAAAACAAAAAAAAACAGGCAAATGATGAAAAGAGGTAAAAGTGCTGATGTTGTTTTCTTTGGAGGCACTCCTGATCAGGAAACACTTGATTAATGATCTTTCATTAATAATTTACCCTGTGTTAGCTTTTCTCTACTGTGTTAGGTACTATTCAGAGTATTTGCTGTAGCTGAACAGTTTTAATTGTCGCTTTTGCTTTTATTGTGATAATAGCTTCCTGTGAATGTTATCTGTCATGTTTTCCAGTGGTGTTTAATCTCCCTGGACCTTCCATTCCTGGTGTCTGGTGGGGTCGGGGCAGGGAGCTTTTTATGGCTTACCAGGTTTTTCTCTTGAAGGGCACTTCCTGGCTTCATTCAGTAAAGTTATGTTGTAACTGATGGCTTGGATTCAGTTTGGCTTGGTGTGGTATTTGCTAGTTTTGTTTACCAATTAGAGCACCGAATGTCAGGCGCTCTTGATTACGCAGGACAGAACATTTTTACTATTTGCTTCTTGGTTTGGTTTTTCCTTTTCAAAAGGAGCAATTACTTTCCCCAAAGACCAAATCCACTAAATTATAGTCAGTATCCACACTCACTTGCATTTTGATACAAATATCTACAGTAAAACCTAGGTTTGTGACCATAAGTTGTCCCGAAACATGCTTGTAATGCAAAGCACTTATATATCAACACAAATTTCCCCATAGGAAATCATGCGGACTTAGATGCTTCAATCCACAACGCAAAAAAATAGTCATATAAAAATGATTACAATCCTGTAACATAATACAAAATAATAAAGAAAATACAAAATATAAAGAAAAATAAACAAGTTAACCTGCACTTCCCTTTGAGAACCTTCATGGCTGGTGTGAAGGAGACAAGAAAGAGGAGGGTTGTTGTGTAGGCGGCTTTCAGTATTACTAACAGAGTCACTGCTATCTATTGGCTCAATGGAATCTCTTTCTGCATGGGGGGCATTGTATACGCTCACACAGATGTTGACTACAGAATAGTACTGATAAACTCTTGTCATGTACTGTATTTAATGGAACTGGCAATAAGGTAGCAGAGGAAAGGTCTACATCCACAGGCAGCCTGACCTAGAATGAAGCAAAGCGTTCCTTGGCTTACCCTTGTCTGGAAAAGCAAAGGACTGTCCATAGGGGCTTGGAAGGGACAAAAATACACCAGTTCCAGTTGTCAGCACCTTCCAATGTTCTAAAAAATCACTCATTTCTGCCACACACTGAGCATCGGAGCATGGGAGATGATCACCCACAATCCCTCAGCAAGAGAGAGAGAAGAACCATCGGCTCGGTTGTGATGGTGTGATGTTTGGCATCACGTGCTACTCATATTACAAGACATCACTCGTTTATCAAGTTAAAATTTATCAGAAATGTTTGCTCATCTTGTGAAACACTCTCAAGTTACTTGCAACCTAAGGTTTTTATTGCGATTGAAGAAAGAGACACCATCTGCATTAGAGAGGAAAAAAGTAATATCAACTAACTTGGATCTTGTTATGAAAATGAGTGCAGATTTTTTTTTTTTTTTTAGTGGAGAAAATGTTAGCATGTAAGGAACGACAAGACCATCCATAGGCAGACTGCTGGGGGTCTGCGATATTTAAGGCTCTTCAGAGACAGTGTTGTCTCTTCTATTAGGGTTTCCCCACGGGGATGTGGCTGATTGTGAAGAATTTCCCCAGCATACCTTTGAGAGAAAGGGAATATATCTGAGTTCCTAACAACATCCTTGGTAGAACCAGAAGATAAGGTTCCCAGAGGTAGGGGCGCATTCGTGTGCAAGGGGAATATTTGCTGGACTAGGACACCGATGAGGTGCAAGTTTATCAAAGAGGATGTGGGAAAATGCAGGTGGCCAAGCTGAGCTGCGCGTCCCAAATGTGAGCCCAGGTCTCCTCAGCCCATCCCCGCATCTCGAATTCCCGAAGCATCCTCAGCACTGCGTTTGTCACAGGAGGCTATTCCCGGGTCCACGGCCGGGCCAGATGTGAAAAAGTGAGGATCCGTGCCAGGGCCGTTGTTTCCAATCCTAGGCACAAAACGGGGCAGACTAAAAGCTAACGAAAGCAACAGTTCTATGAACAAATGTAAACAAATATTCTGTTTAAATGACACACCATGGTCGCCTTCGGATATTCGGTACTGAATGAGACTACAGACGTTGCATGAACAAGACAAAGACTTGCTGTAGAGTGGAAGGCAGTTTTTATGACGCTCACTTGTATTATTTCATTGATGCACGATGGCCTGCAGATAAACGGAAATTCTACATCATGCATTCCCTTCTGTTGGTGTGTTTCCTTTTCTCTTAATCACCGGCTTCCTTGAGAACAGGTATTTCCAGATAGGAATATGAAAAAACAAGGAAAGCAAACTATCACCCTGACATTGTCAAATATTTGGTCACATGGGCACTTCACAAATCATGACACTGAGTGTTCCTGGTATGCATGTTTCTAAGTACAGTAAACAGAACGTGCTTGGTGCAAACGATGTAAAAGCACACGGGTCACAGCTGTCTGCTGATGTGCGTATTGTAGTCACTGGTTAGTTTGTCAGTAAGAAGAGCAAGTGGCAAGAGAGACATGATAAGCTAGTTTCTTAAGATTTAGGAGAAACACGGAAAGCAGAGCGTGAACGCAGAAAACCATAAGATAATTCCAGGGGTGCTTTGCATTGGTTTTGCAAGAGGAGGTCATGATGCTTTTTTAAAAAGGTCTGCTTATTCTTTCACACTTCTTACCTACTTCTTTTTCTTCTGCTCTGTTTTAAAAACCATGAGCATCCTTTAGAAATCATTTTCTGTAACTGAAACTAAAAGCTCCTGCTTTCCATGTTCATCTAATATGCTAGGCACTAAAACATAGTGCATTTCAGACAGGAGCTACGAATTCCTTTTGTAATGAATCAATACTTAATATATTGTTATTAAGCAAGTTCCGTACAGTATTTGGATTTCATCGGTTGTCCCTAATGTAACTTTTCTGCTCCAGGATCATATCCAGGACATCATATTGCATTTAGTCCTAATGACACCTCAGTCATCTCTAGTTAGTTTCCCAGACTTTCCTTGTTTTTGATCATCTTAAATGTTTTGAGGACAATTATTCAGGTATTTTTAGAATATCTTTGCAGTGAGGGGCACCTGCGTGGTTCAGTCAGTTAAGCGACTTGGGCAGTTAAGCCCTGACTTGAGCTCAGGTCATGATCTCACGGTTTGTGAGCTCGAGCCCCACATCGGGCTCTGTGCTGACAGCTCAGAGCATGGAGCCCAATTCACATTCTGTGTCGCCCTCTCTCTCTGCCCCTCCCCCACTCACGCTCTGTCTCTCTCTCTCTCTCTCTCTCTCTCTCTCTCTTTCAAAAATAAACCTTAAAAAAAGAATATGTTTCAAGTGAAATTTGCTTGATGTTTTTGCAATGACTAAACTGGAGTTATGGCTTTGGGGAAGAAGATCATAGACATACAGTGCCATTTTCATCACATCCTATCAAGGGTACATACTATCAATTTTATAAATACATACGTCTTATATATATATACCTATCAATTATACGTAATTATAGTATATTTGTCACACAATATATAACATATATAAGTGTATATTGTATGTCATATATAATATATAATATTGTGTATTATGTTATGTATATATTAATATTATATAACGTGTTATATATTATATAATAAATATACTATAATATTACATATTATATATATTACAGATCTATTACATATATATAGTATTCTATATATTACATATATATTACATACATGGATTGTATACATCTATATGTATATAAATATACGTAAATATATTACATATGTAATATGCATGTAGTATTGTTTTTTTTTTTTAATGTTTTTTAACGTTTATTTATTTTTGAGAGAGACAGAGACAGAGCATGAGCGGGGGAGGGACAGAGAGAGAGGGAGACACAGAATCGGAAGCAGGCTCCAGGCTCTGAGCCATCAGCCCAGAGCCTGATGCGGGGCTCGAACCCAGGAGCTGTGAGATCATGACCTGGGCTGAAGTTGGACGCTTAACCGACTGAGCCACCCAGGCGCCCCTACACGTAGTATTCTTATACATTGATTATATGCACACTGTGAAGCAGTCACAATATCAATGGATATTATAAGCTTAACAGGTAATCATTTCCCTCAAATCATCTATAAACCAGCATCAGCAAGTGACACTGCTACTGAGTCGTTTGCTGTGACAAAACAAATATGTACACATGGTTCAGGATCTTATAATAATCGGTGTGAGGTGATTTTCCTCTCACTAAAATTGTGTACTTCAAGATGAAAACTGGTGTTTCATTTCTATTCTGTTCCACGTTATTGTGTTGCAGGCAAGGAGCATTTAAAAAAAAATGGGTAAAGAAGAATGAAGCAAAAGTGATAGGAAAAAATAAATTAAGGGCCATGGATTAGAGCGAATATGAGCTACTGTATATCATGAAAGCATTTGGCACTTTGTTCCGTCAGTCACGGAAAAGCAAGTCCCTATGCTCTACACAAGCAGACACAATTGGATGTGAAGATGTTGGCTGCACATACGAATACGAGGGTCTATATATATATACATATATATATATATATATATACACACACACATATATATATGTATGTATATATATATATATGTATATGTATGTATATATCTATCTATCTCCTGTTCACGTAGTAAGTGGTTATAGGCTCATAAGCATGAGCAAGACTTAAAACGCCCTGGGTTGCGGAGACCCTGTTACCAGACAGCTTCACCTTCCTGGCTTCAGGAGTGCCCCAAGCACACTGGAGACCCCTCTGTCCTGGCCTTTTGTGACATCTTGCTCATGAGCAGATCCCATGAGCTCACGAGTACTGTGATGTTTCACCTTTGGGCCACTGGCCATGTTGCCCTCATGAGGAGGTCCCAGTGGGCTGACAGTTGTTGGTGACTTACTTTCCTACTGATGCTTCTTAGAGAAGGCACAGCCTTGTGGTAGAGATGGAGGGTGGTGACAGAGACCCAGAGCCCCATAGGTGAGCCCTTCTTGGCAATGCATGGGTGATTTTCTGTGACAGACCACAGACATGGTGGTCTCAGTTTCCATAGTGGACATCAGTTACCTTTGATCATGGAGTTTTGGGGGGGGGGAAATCTGGACAAAGGTACAGTATGGGTGGGTATGCCCCTGCCTGGAAAGACTCAGACAGTAGGCAATGGTCAACGTACAAGATGCCAATTCCACTCATAAGCCTAGTACTGGGATTGTTAGCTCAAATGTGCTTAGGCAGAGGGTTGAACAGACCACCAAAATGTACTTTTGCCATGCGAGCTGAGTCTCTCATGGAACAAGGGCTGCTTACTAATGAGCCACATCTCAAGAGAGAGCATGTCGTAAATGAGTGCTCTGCAGAAACCAGGAAGAAAGTGCAAGGTCTTAAAAGTCTACACAGTGTCATTTTTGCAATAACCAACTGGTCCGGGAAGACACAGGTCCCCCCTGACTCAAAGGGAGGGGATTTCAACTACTCCTATTTCATGCAGTTGATGGGAAACAGTAAACAGGGCACTTTTTACCACTGGCACACACAGCCACACTCCTGGGATTGCCCCCCTATGGTCTAACATCACAGCTAACAAAAGTGCACCTGAACTTCGCTGGAAGAATGATGTCCAAAATTCATAGCCCCCCCCCCTCAGCGGTCTTCAGGAACCCAACAGACACAGACGGATGCAAGATCAAAGGCACTACAGGTTGGATAGCTGTAGCATGGCCAACCTCAGGCCTGCTGCTCTCCAATGCCTTGGAGAGCTGGGTATTTCAAGGAGTATGTGCAGGAGGGCAGGCAGCGGCCTGTGGATGGAGATGTGTTTGCTTCTAAAAGGGAGGAAAATGAGAATCTTTGTTGGCTCACTCAGCACAAGTGACTATTAATAACCATGAGGATGCACACATCAAGAGAGTCCATTTGTGGGGGTGCCTGGGTGGCTCAGTCAGTTTAGCGACCGACTTCGGCTCAGGTCACGATCTCAAGGTTTGTGGGTTCGAGCCCCGCGTCAGGCTCTGTGCTGACAGCTCAGAGCCTGGAGCCTGCTTCGGATTATCTGTCTCCCTCCTACGCTCGTGATCTTTCTCTCTCAAAAACAGAAAACTTAAAAAGAAAACCCAAACATTAAAAGAAGGTGCATTTGTGGACACACACCTCCAAGGAGGAGACTTTCTTGGAATATGTCTATTTCCAGTCCCACATGATGATAAATGCATTAATATTCCTTGCTTTCAGAACACCTTACATATATTGTAGGACACACCTATGCATATTCTTGATTTAGAAGGATTTTAGTTGTAGCTATGGCTGAAGAGGGCAGGCCATCCTGTTGCCTCTCTTATATTCCAAGCATTCTGGTATCTAAATCAGGTCGTCATACAGAATTATTTTTCCTTTCATGTCTTCTAAAAGGAAATCGATTGTGAAAATAATTCTAAGTGTTATGTTTTCACTCCCATGATGTAATGACATCAACACTGTAACCAATCCCTAGGAGACTCAGACTTCTGGCAAATGAAACTGCAGATATGTTCCATGAACATATACTGTATTTAAAAGTAATAATATTTTGGGAAAAGAGAATGATTCAAATGTCTATGAGCAGCTATGTAAGAATTAACATCCAAAGAACTCTTAAACAGAGGATTTATTCCTTTTCTAACTTTTTTTTTTACAAGTGGAAATATGATTAGGATAGCCTGGCTATTACTTACTTGTAAAATGGCATACAAGTCTGTGAGTTGTGTATCTGTGATTACTGGAGAATGACACATGGGTCTGTGAGTTGTGTGTCCATGACTGGTTGGAGAATGACACATGGGTCTGTAAGTCTGTATCTGTGACTGGTTGTAGATGACACACACGGGTTTGTGAGTTGTGTATCCATGACTGGTTGGATAATGACACCCGGGTCTGTGAGTTGCGTGTCCATGACTGGTTGGAGAATGACACATGGGTCTGTGAGTTGTGTGTCCGTGACTGGTTGGAGAATGGACATGTGCGGTGTGAGTTGTGTATTTATGCCTATAAATACACACATATGTGTATATCAGTGTGTATTCATCGACAAATGTGTGTGTGTATAAAACTTTATTCTGTGTGTATACATACTGATATCTATAACTTGAAGATAAGGTGCATGGTACTATAATAGTAAGCTTTCACTTGATTTTAGATTTTAGTCTGTTGATGGACAACTTGGCTTGGTTCAGGAAAAAACGATCTACCTTATTCTCCTTTTCTCTTAGGACTTTGTAGACACTTCCTTGCCCTCTCCTACTAATGAGGTCACTATGGTCACAGGGGAGGGACCAAGAGAGAGAGAGAGACAGAGACAGAGAATCCCAAGCAGGCTCCACACTGACAGTGTGGGACTTGAACTCATGAACAGTGACATCATGATCTGAGTAAAATCAAGAGCTGGAGGCTTAACTGACGAGCCACCCAGGTGCCCATGTTGTCATTTGTTAAGTGTTGCATTTCACTAATTTCACAGTGGTTATATTTTAGAATCGTTTTGTTCAATAGGAGCAAAAACGTTGACTTTTTTTTTTTTTTAGTTAGGACACCATTTTTAAGTCTGTGCTATTTCCCACTCAATTTCATGGGTTCCACCCTGCTTCTACGTCTTGTCCGTGGTGGGTTTTTGTTTGCCCTCTACAACCTACATGCTTTCCCACAGGGCTCAGGGCTCAGCTGTGCCTTCCATGTCTGTGCTGACCTGTCTTGGTTAATTTTGCCCCTTCTTCTGGGTTCTTAAGGTTTTCCTTTGAAGCCACTCATGTCATTTGATTATTCCAAGAAGATCCTGCCAAGTATATTTCTTTGGAGAGCAGTTTGATGAGCTGTTTCCTTATACAGCTGACCCTTAAACAACACGCGTTTGAACGGTGCAGATCCAATCATATTTTTTTTAGGTAGTACAGGACCGATTATTTTAGATAACACACGAAAGTCCTATAAATGTATTTTCTCTTCGTTATGATTTTCTTTGTAATTTTCTTTTTAACATTTTTATTTATTTTTGCGAGAGAGAAAGAGAGAGACATAGGACAAGCAGGGGAGGGGCAGAGAGAGGGAGACACAGAATCCGAAGCAGGCTCCAGGCTCCGAGCTGTCAGCACAGAGCCTGATGCAGGGCTCAAACCCACGAACCACGAGATCATGACCTGAGCTGAAGTCGGACGCTTAACCTTCTGAGGCACCCAGGTGCCCTGCCTTATAATTTGCTTAGTAGCGTTTTCTTTACCCTGGCTTACTTTAAGAAGACAGTACTAACACACATTGCACACAACATGTGCGTTAACTTACTGTTGACATTCTTGGTAAGGCTTCTGGTCAATAGGCTATCAGTGGTTAAGTTTTGCAGGGAGTCAAAATTATATCGGGAAGGGATGTTCCACTTTGCAGTACACGGCACCCCCTCCCTTGTGCTGTTCAAGGATCAACTGAGTAATTCTCTTCCCTGCGTGTTATTTTTTGCATGTGCAACTTTTCTTATGTCTTTGCTACAGATCTCCTTTCATGAACCTGCTGCTAGCTCCTTTATACTCACCACCTACCTTGGAACGGTGTCACGTGATGGTCCAACTTCACCAGATTGGGGCGGGGGGGTCCTCCGGGTAATGCTCCAGACAGAGCCCTGGAGCACCCCTTTCACTTGTCCTGTTGAATGTCCCCACAACCAGCATGGCAGCCCACTGTGCTGGGGAACGGCTCCCCTCAGGATTGAGGATTCCAGCTGTGTAGTGCTTGTCACTGAGACCTGCCTGTCTCAAGTTTTCATGTCACCATGGACATCACGGTTCATGTTGTGCTTCCAGTTCACTGCATCCCAGACTTTCTCAGCCTTCTTGGATGGCATAATGACATCCTAGTAATAAGGTTTTATGGCACCAGTCTTCCCAGGGACCCATGTCCCTCTTGGCTGCTTGGGGTCCCGAGATCACCTTGCTGTATAGTTTCACATGCTGTTCGGATCGTGGTCATAGCTCTTCCGAGAAACCTGATCCTGGCTGATGGTTAGAGCGGCTTTTGTTGGTTCCTCCCCCTGAAACTCAAACTTACTTAACCTGACTGAGCGTGCTAAACTCTGTGTAGTTTTCGCTGCCCATTTTCAATTTCTTTTTTGTGTTATTCTTCTATAAACTTCACAGGAAAGGACAGGGGAAAATTACATCTCATTTTTTCTTTCTTAAAGAATATATGTTTTAATCTCAGCTGTTCTATGAAAGCGATGGTAAGAAACAGAAGTACGGATTTAAACTCCTAAATAGCTGATACATTACGACTACAATGCCGGTCTTTTGTAATTTTATTTTTGCCATATCAGCTAAACCAGAAAATAGGGCGCATGAAGAAAATATACATAAGAAATAAAAAAGGAAGAAGAGGACACGTGAAGTTCCACTGGGTCTCATTGGCACCAAAATGGACACTTTCTGAAAGAGATCATTGGAACCAAGTATCTCCAGTTCCAGCAGGTGCCAGTAGTATGTCTTGAAAGGATTTGACGTTTTCAAATCATACAACAAGGTCCATTTCTAATCTTTATGCACATTTTCTCTTTTTGAGTCCCCATCGCTTATTTTTCGTTTCTTACTGGAGGCTTTTACCTTTTAATTATGACACCTATTTTATATCAGTTGCTTTTACTCTCAAATTATTATCTCGAAATAACGTTCTCACGTCTTTTTTTGGTTTGTTGCTTTATTTTAATAGACTTTGTGTGTTTAGAGCAGTTTGAGATTTGGAGAAAAACTGAGCGGAAAGTAAATAACATCCTGGGGTGGTATTAAGAATCACCAAATATTAAGAACTACTAAAAGTGACATTTTGGAATATTACATGGATGTCATTTTTCACCATAAATCTGAAATTTTACAGTCTTTATTTTTTTTAAATGGGCTGATTTATCTCTTAATGAACAAAGCAGCAGAACAGTGCTACTTTTGTGCATTTCTCATCAATCTTCACATCTCAAGATGTTTTATTTAAAAAATTTTTTTTTCAACGTTTATTTATTCTTGGGACAGAGAGAGACAGAGCATGAACGGGCGAGGGGCAGAGAGAGAGGGAGACACAGAATCGGAAACAGGCTGCAGGCTCTGAGCCATCAGCCCAGAGCCTGACGCGGGGCTCGAACTCACGGACCGTGAGATCGTGACCTGGCTGAAGTCGGACGCCCAACCGACTGCGCCACCCAGGCGCCCCTCAAGATGTTTTAAATGAATGTTGTTACAAACGATTCAATTTCTCTCTTTCCCTTCCATTAAATCACACGTTGTACAAGTAAAAACAGGGATTGCTAATAACTTGGTTTCTCGGAGGAAGGGAAGCCCTACAACTACTATTTATCTGAAATGAAGGTGCACTTTATTTCCGCAGTATAGCTGTAGCAAGCATTTATTCTGTAAGAAATCTGTGCAGGAATGGACGCATGGTGATTCTAAGGCTCCCAACGTGGCGGGTCCATTTGCTGTTATCAAGATACTACTGGTTTTCTTCACCTGTTATCATGTGAGAGTCACAGGGGAGGATTCCCCAAGGACTGAGTTCGGGGAGGTGACAGGGTTCAAGCCGAGGCCCAGGACAAGGGCGTGTGAAGGAGTCAGCTCTCAGATGGCCTCCTGCTTGGCCAGCTGCCAATCTGCATGGCTTTTCACACGTCACAACAATCTCAAAGACAGGAATTATGAAATACTTTCCAATGAGTTTAAGGGATATAGGGCTCTGTTTTCCTCACATGGAGTGGGTGAGAATTTTGGTTTGATTCTAAAAAAATTGTCTTTTCTTTTTTCTTTCCTTTCCTTTTCTTTCCCGTCTCTTCTCTTCCTTACTTTCTCCTTCCCTTCCTTCCTTCCTCCCTTCTTTTGCTGCTTCCAGATTTTCCTTATGCAACTCTGCCCCACTGACTGGCAGGGTGTGGAGTCACAGATAAAGGACAGTTACAGAAAAGGACAATTACATAAAATATATATATACTGAAAAATGTTTTTTATATATTTTTTTCATATTTTTTAAAAAGTTTATTGATTTATTATTGAGAGAGAGAGAGAGAGAGAGAGAGAGAGAGACAGCACATGCTGGGGAGAGGCACCGAGAGAGGGAGACACAGAATCCGAAGCAGGCTCCAGGCTCCGAGCTGTCAGCACAGAGCTGGATGCGGGGCTCAAAAGAGATCATGACCTGAGCTGAAGTTGGACGCTTAATGGATTGAGCCACCCAGGTGCCCCTGTTTTTATATCTTTACTAGATTTTATAGTTTTTATATATTTTTATATTTATATTTTTAATATTTTATATTTGTCTTATATTTTCATATTTATATATATTTTCATATTTTTTGTATTTTTGTGATAAAATCACTTTATATTTTTACATTTTTATATTTATATATAAAGCATACGTTAACACTATATATTTATATAATTTGTAGGAACCTTCAGGAAGGACCTATGTCATTTGGTTGTTGAATTTCTTCCTCCATTAACCCGGTATACTTTTACATCTGATCAAGGCTCCTCTCTACTCCCTCATACCTGTTTCTCTCCTACCAATACTCTGAATACGTTCACAATTTAAACTTTCTGGTATTACTGTAAAGTAGATCTTACCTGCAATGATATATTCTAAATTGTTCCTGCTTAAACAGATAAAGGACACTGCTATGTATATGCGTGTATATGGGCACGTATAATCTATTTTAACTCTTTATAAAACATTCTCATATTGCAGCACTTTATCTATGATTTTCTATTACTTGTCTAATATTACATGACAATGGGCACCATGTTGTAGAACGTGGTCGTCCTGTTGACTGAAACGCTGCTCACGACGCACAGAACCTGTCCATTTCGACTCGCCACAGCCCGTGAGCGCCACCTTCCCGTGTGGGCTTCTGTGCACTGGACAAGCATGGGCACCTTGCGTAAGTGGACGCATGTCGTATCTGTCCTTCCGTGACTGGCATATGGCATTTGGTGTACTGTCCTCCAGGTTCATCCATGTTGTCTCATGTGATAGTATTTTCATCTTTTTTAAGGCTCAATAATACAAATAGCCAGAAGTGGAATTGCTGGACCCTAGGGTAATTCTATTTTTTAACCTTGTGGGAAACCTCAATACGGTTCTCCAGACCAGCTGTTATCGGTCTGGATTTCCACCAACAGCACAGGAGGAAATTTCCAAATTCTCCGCATGCTCGCCAACACCTGTTTCTTGTGTTGCTGATTTTAGCCATTCTGACAGGTGTAAGGTGGTTTCTCATTGTAGTTTTGATCTGTATTTATTTCGTTGATGATGAGTGCTCTCTTCAGCAGAGAAAGATCTATTCATATTCAAGTCGTTCAACTCCTTCGACCTTTTTCTCATCATGTTTTCTTTTGTTGTTTTGTTTTGTTTTGCTACCGAGTTGTATGAGTTCCTTATACTCTTATGGGTTTACACTGGCTCTTGGCATTATTAATATCGAGAATAGTGAGAATGAGCATTTTGTGATTTCCTTCTCTTTCATGGATAACTCCATCTTATTTCTCCTATGATTACATGATGCTTTTTGGGCTGAACAAATCTGATTTAGTAGCAGCATTCTCTTTGTTTTAGCTGGTTTTCATTTGCCCTTAGGTTAGCAACACACGTATGCAGTTTTCCCATTTTAAAATCAGGATTAAATTTGAAATGTATTGAAGATTTTTGTGTGACTCATTTGTGATCAGTTCTTATTAATACTTCCTTATGCCATATGTTAATGTTGCTTTGGTATCTGGTTGACTTTTTCCCTGATATTTAGGAAGGGTTGCATCTGTTTTCCCTTGGGCCCTTTCATTTTTGCTTAAAGTGTGTGGTCTGGAAGTGTCCCGTAACACACTTTCATGGTTATGTTATGCCCTCAGGTTTTTTTTGTTTTAAATGTTTATTTCGAGAGAGAGATTTGCACAGAGAGGGACAGAGAGAATCCCAAGCAGGCTCCACACTGTTAGCATAGAGCCCAGCATGTCTCTCAAACCCACAAACCACAGGACCTGACCTGAGCCAAAATCAAGAGTCAGACGCTCAACCGACAGAGTCACCCAGGTGCCCTGGAATGAATTCTTTTTCATCAAAAGTAATTTTGCACGTATCTAGATGCTCAAGGCACGGTGTGGCTGGATGTACAACGTATTTGGTTCCCACTTTCTTACCTACATTCTGTGTTACCCGTTCTGATTATCACCACACAGAAACGGAGGCCAGTCCTAATCTTCATCCCTATCAATCAGCCTAGTATTTTGGCCAAGGTTACTTTATACCACGTGCAATATTTTTTCTAACGTATGAGTAGTTAGTTACCCTCGGTCTCTCTTCCTGTTTTCCCTGCAGGTTGTATTCTTTCCAGCTTTTCTTTGATTTCATCTCCATTTCTGCAACCTCTATTCTTCATTACTGAGTTCCACCTGCTTATGATCCATATTCTGCTGTATTTTGCCAGCTCTTTCATGAGCTATTGTGTTTCACCTTTGTTTTCTTCCATGGAAGGAACTTCTTTACTGAAGATGTTTAAGTGCTACAGAAAGCAGTATATATAAAATTTATTGTAAGACCGTTGCATCCTTTCTGTCTCTAGGAGCCCAAATCCTTGTTCTGAAGAAAGTTATATTCCACAGGGAAAGAGTACAACCACACATTTCCTTGAGATTTGTTACATTAAGTCCTCAATATTATTTATACTTTCCCCTTGCTTCTTTTCTGTTTGGCCTGCTACTGAGATAATCGCTCCAAAATGCCTGAAGCTGTCCAGCATGGTCAGAGTTTATAGGATCCTTGCTATGAAACCCAATGAAATTAGGAGTCAGTGGCCAAATGTACCAGGACATTTGAAAATGTGCTGCTCACACACACTCCTCAATATCATTTTCAGTGTGCATCAGGAGTAGAATGATTAAAAGGAAGAGGCAGGTTGCAGGCTGAGTTATCCCTTGGGTGGACTTGACTTTCATATGAACAATGTGGATTTAAATTCACACTGCGATTCCTGCAAACTATCTACGTGGTCTGCTGAGCGGGTGTTGAGCAGAACAGTCCTCTGCAATGAGAGCTAGATGTTTGCCATTTTGTTTTCCGGATTCCAGACTGCTGTAAGTATAGCACCAAGGTTTGCTGTGGTTGACAGCTATAGCCTATTAGGATCTCTATCACTCAGGCAGCCATGATCATTGCAACGATCAATCAACTGTGAGCCTTATAGGAAGTCTTATTACAGGGTCTCAATTAAGAAATCTAACATGTTTGGGGTTTCTGCTCCCTAGGACAGAACATGATGACTTCAGTACAACACCAATATATTTTTGCGCACGATGCGTACACCTATAAAGGGCTGCGTAGGCGAGAATAAACAGTAAGGGATTATTTCTCAAAGACACTACACCTGACCAGACTCTTGGAGGAGGACATGTCATACCCAGGGAAGGATGGGTGGTTTGTTGGGCAGAGGGTCCAGCATGCTCCTCACCAAAAGAGCTGGAGACCGCAAACGTCACCACCCTAGTTGCTAATAAATAACTCGAGGAGACAGTGGGCACCAGAACATGCGTGCGAGCGCAAGGACAAACACAGGAGGGAACGCAAGGGGATGAGAGCAGCTGTAGGCCTTGCGAAAGAATTCACGGTACGTCTGTAGCTGTTGAGGGTGATAAACATGATAAACGTGATAAAGCAAGATAGCGAACTGAAGTGTCGAAGGGAACACTCGGCGATTCTGGGAAGACACTTCTCAGTTGTGTGATTCGGGTAAGGAAGAACGCTAAGGGTGCTAACGGGTACATGGGAGGTGGGCAAGGTGGGCAACGTGCTGCGTGACAATGCAGCTGGCTCAAAAGGAAGGAAGGGGAAGGATGCGGACTGTTGAGAAAAGGAAGGAGAAGGAGAAGACGCAAGGGGGTGTAGCGAGAGATCATGTTGTTGGCGGTGCGGCTTGGTGTTGAGTTGGGGGTGCTCTGAAAACACACAGGATCTGAAAACATATGACTAGCAAAAACTGGTGGGGTGGATTCCAGCATTTGCAATGATGACAGGACCCAGATTATAGAGATGAATTCTGAAAGTTGCAAATAAAGGAATTTGAGGGTAGAGGCTATTTCAATAGTGCAGACAGAACTAAACACTGGACTTGGCTATTAGAACTCAGTCGGTTAAGCCGCTGACTCTTGGGTTTCGGCTCAGGTCACGATCGCACGATTTGTGGGTTCAAGCTCCACTTCAGGCTCTGTGCCGACAGTGCAGAGCCTGCTTGGGATTCTCTCTCTGCCCTCTGCCTCTGCCCTACCTCGCGCACTCTCTGTGTTAAATAGATCAACTTAAAGACAAAACAAAACAAAACAAAACAAAACAAAACAAAACAAAACAAAACCCGACTCCTGGCTTGCAAGCATCAGCAGAAGTGAAATGTGGACCCTGTGTCTTACATTTACTGGCCAAGCTGTCAAGCATAATGCACACAAAGGGCCATTGTCCTCTAATTTCATCACTACTCTGAAAGCAACAGTGATGAGAACAGACAGCTTTATGTCAGGATGTAATTTATCCCACCGTGAATAGGTATTTTTAAATACACATCTATTTGAAGGAACAAAATTGAGATATTCAGGACCAAAGTATTACAAGTGAATGGGTTACAAGTCAAAGATTATCTAAGTACATAAATGAGAGGTAGATGATAGATGGATAGATGTAAACTGAAACACATACATGTAAATTTAAATAAATTAAAATTATACTTATACAAATATGTATAATAAAGTTATATTTATGTAAATATATACATAAAGACTAAAGGATCTATCATGTACTCTTATTTGAGGACTCTAATTCAGAGAGTACTAATTAAGATGTAAGTTATTAGGGATTTGAACAGACTAAGAGTTTATATAATTTTTTTTACAAAAATTACATTTAGGAATCTGTATTTAAGTTTCCTACATGTCTTTTCAATTATTATTTTTTTTTTTTGAGAGAGAGAGAGAGAGCATGCGAGTGAGCAGGGGAGGGCAGAGAGAGGAGTGAGAGACAATCTCAAGCAAAGAGAGAGAGAGGGAGACACAGAATCCAAAGCAGCTCCAGGCTCAGTGCTGTCATCGCAGAGCCTGACACAGGGCTCAAACTCACGAACCGTTGAGCCCAAATCAAGAGTTTGCTGCTTACCAGACTGAGCCGTCCAGGTGCTCCTCCTCCATGTCTTTTCATGGCTTTGAAAGCTCATTTCTTTTGAGCACTCAACACTATTCCACTGTCTGGATGGGCCATGGTTTACATATCCACCAGCTACTGAAGGATACGTTGGTTGCTTCCAGATTTGGGCAAGAATGAATAAAGATGCTAGAAAGGCTACCTACTGTGATTCCAACTCTGTGACATTCTGCAAAAAGGTGAAATCAAGGAGACAATAAAAAGATCAATAGTTGCCAGGAATTAGGAAGAGAGGAGGGATGAAGAGGCAGACCACAGAGCACGTAGGCCGTGAAACTACTCGTATGGCACTGTAATGGTGGACGCATGTCCCTGGACATCTGTCCAAACCCACGCAATGTACCACATTGAAAGTGCTGTAAACTGTGCACCTTGGGTAGGGCTGGTGTGTCAGGGCAAGGCTCGTCCATTCTCACAAACGCACAGGTCAGGTGACGGATGATGACGGTGGGGGAGGCTGTGCATGTCTGGGGGCAGACAGGACAATGCGAAATTTCTGTACTTTCCTCTCAGTTTTACTGTGGCCCTGAAAGTGTTCTACAAAATGAAGTCTATTTAAAACTATCTTTGTATACAACCCAGCAATCCTTCTATGTCCTTTCCCAAGACAAATGAAAGCCAAAAGGCACACAAATATTTATTCAAGTAGGTTCAAGGCTGCTTACACTGCAAGTTCCTTCCAGGTTACATGCACATGCAATGAAATGTGACTAGACAAAAATGTGATTTGTACATACAGCTACGAAAGAACTGCTGCTCGGGGCACATGGGTGGCTCAGTCAGTTAAGCATCTAACTTGGGGTCAGGTCATGATCTCATGGTTCGTGGGTTCCAACCCTGGGTTGAGTTCAACCCCCTCCCCTGCTTGTGCTCTATGTCTCTCTCTCTCTCGAAAATAAACTTAAAAACTTAAAAAAAGGACTTATGTTGAGAAATGATGGCCATGTTGATATTTGCAGGCTATGTACAAACTCTCAAAACCATATGCTGAGCGAAAAAGACAAACACAGACGAGTACGTGCTGCCTTATGTCATATGTTTGACTTTTTGAAATGTGCAATCATATCTGCAGTGACAGAGAACATATCATTGGTTGCCTACGGCTTGCAATAGGATGATTTAACTGAAAGGGGCAAGAAGGAATGTTCTGAGATTATGGGAATGTTCTCTGCCCAGATTATGGAAAGACTGTGGTCATGGTGATGTACACATTTCCCCAAATTCACCAAACTATACATTTTAAGTGGATGTAGTTCACTGTAGGTGTTACACCTCAACAAATTAGATGAAACATGTAAATTACCTAATGACATCAATCCATGTGTGTAATACAAGCTCTGGATAAAAAATAAAATCCTCCATCATGCTATTATAAGAGATGCATATTAATTATAAGAATCCTATATGTTCAAAATAAATAGATGGAGGGGCACCTGGGGGGCTCAGTCGGTTAAGCGTTCACCTCTTGGTTCTAGCTCAGGTCATGATCTCACGGTTCATGAGTTCGAGCCGCGAGTCGGGCTCTGTTCTGATGGTGCGGAGCCTGCTTCGGATCCTCTCTCTCTCCCTTTCTCTCTGCCCCTCCCCCACTTGCTCTCTCTCAAAAACAAATAAAGAAACTTAAAAACAATGTAAATAAATGAATGGGAATGATATACCACGCAGACCCCGGTCCTAAGAAAGCTACAACGAGTTACGCTACAATCAGACAAAGTGGATTTCAGGAATCCACGAACATGGGCATAAGAAAGGAGATTTCCTGGGGCGCCTGGGTGGCGCAGTCGGTTAAGCTTCCGACTTCAGCCAGGTCAAGATCTCACGGTCCGTGAGTTCGAGCCCCGCGTCGGGCTCTGGGCTGATGGCTCAGAGCCTGGAGCCTGTTTCCGATTCTGTGTCTCCCTCTGTCTCTGCCCCTCCCCCGTTCATGCTCTGTCTCTCTCTGTCCCAAAAATAAATAAACGTTGAAAAAAAAAATTTAAAAAAAAAAAAAAAAAGAAAGGAGATTTCCTAATGACAAATGGGTTTAATCATCAAGAAAGCAGAAAAGTATTAAAATGTATGTACATAACAACAGAGATTCAAAATAGATGGGAGCGTGATTCTGACAGTTCTCAAGTCAAAAATGGACAAATCCTGAAATGGCACATTTGGTGCTTGAAGGTCCTCTCTGGGTAACTGACGGAACAAAGACAGCGGAAGTGAGAGCAGGTGTGATGTGGGCACCCCATCAAATGCTTGAAATGACTCACCTCGGCAGAATACGCACCCAACGACCTCGTTTTCAAGTGCTTGTGGAACATCCACAAAGACAGACTATCTGCTGGCCCATAAAGTACACACTAAGATATTTTTTTTTTTAAATTTCTCTCTTTCCATATACGTATGTATGTATGAGACGTATATGAGACAGACAGAGTGCAATCAGGGCAGGGGCAGAGAGAGAGGGAGACACAGAGTCCGAAGCAGGCTCCGGGCTCTGAGCTGTCAGCACAGAGCCCGACGCGGGGCTCGAACCCACATGCTGTGAGATCATGACCTGAGCTGAAATTAAATGCTTAAGCGAGTGAGCCACCCAGGTGCCCCTCAAACCTGTATTTAGGAAGACATTTTAAAAGACTGAAATCCCATCAAGTATATTCTTTGATCAAAAGAGAATTAAGTTAAAAATGAATGAACACAATTATCTGGCAAATTCCTGGATATCTGGCAATTTAAACAAACTACTTCTGCATAGCCCATAGGTCACAGGAGAAAAGTATTACAGACCCTATTACAGTGTGTGGGATGCAGCTATCATGGTCATTAGAGGGATATTTTCAGCTATGTATGCATAATATCAGATGTTTTATAAGGATTAAAATTAATGTTCTACGAAGCTAGAAAAAGAGAAAACAAACTCAACCCCGCATAAGATAAAGGAAATACTCGAAACGTTTTCAGAATCATACTGTAAGCACTTTGTGCTTACCTTAGGGAGAAGCCTGGGACCTGGGAAGCCACTGGTAATTTTAATAGCGGTAAAGAGGTGCTAACGGAACAAGGGGAAGAGAAGAGAGGTTCAGGATGAATAGGCAAGATGAGGGTTTCAAAGACACGATGGAAGGACACATTGGTGATGCCGTGTTCATTGTCGGTAACCCACAAGTGCTTTGGAAACCCCCGTACGGTCTGGTCTACAAAAGACAACGCCTTTTCTAGAGGCCTCTCTTTGGAGCATCTGCATTGTCAGCCGTGCCAAACCTTTCCACGAACGCTTTAGGGAGGCGTCAGGAAATGTTGTATGTGGTCTGTTTTATGTCAATTTTGAAGAGAAATTTCTGGAATGTTGATTTTAAAAAGAAGTAATTTTTTTCTTCTTTCTCCCTTTCACAAAAGAAACAATCGTGTTCCACCAGGTGCTCCATCTTGTGAAACAAACGCCTTGGCCATCTGCCATCTCTTGGTAAAATTACATTATAAATGGAACGCGGGCAAAATGTTTAAACCAGACGTACAACTTGAACGTGTTTACATTCTACACTGAGCTAGCCTTGAAATGAGAAGAACCTCTGTCACACAAAGAAAACTGAACACTGTCCCTGATTCCTGGAATTTAATATTTAAGATATTGGTGATTTGGGTAAGTTCACTGAATTTCCATCTAATACTGTCCTCTCAACTAGCATCTCATGGAAGTGCATTTAATTTTTTTTTTCAACGTTTATTTATTTTTTGGGACAGAGAGAGACAGAGCATGGACGGGGGAGGGGCAGAGAGAGAGGGAGACACAGAATCGGAAACAGGCTCCAGGCTCTGAGCCGTCAGCCCAGAGCCCGACGCGGGGCTCGAACTCACGGACCGTGAGATCGTGACCTGGCTGAAGTCGGACGCTTAACCGACTGCGCCACCCAGGCGCCCCTGGAAGTGCATTTAAAGGGAGATCTTGTAACTCTGTTCCCTTTTATAGTCGTAAACACCCATGGAAGTGAAGTAAAAATAAACAGTGTTTTATGGAACTGCATTTTATAGGGAATGGTTTACATGAAATTTCCGTACATACACAGAGTTTCATTTAATAATAAAAAAAACACATAGGGAGAATATTCAAGAGTATTTATGCAATGAAGACAATCACCAAAGATGAATTCCCAATACAAGGGAAGAGGGAAATAGAAAACTGTCTGTTACTGACTTCTAGAGGCAAGAGGATTTGAAGAGTGATTTGAGTCACAATAAAGAAAGAGGCTTAGAACTTGTGTTTTGTTGGTTTGTTTGTTTGTTTTTTGAGGAAGCCATAAGAATAAGTCCAAGCAAGCATTTGGTGTTTTTGTAAAGAAGTCTTAAAAGTGGAGGAGGATTTATTGAATGCAGTTTGGGAAGCCAACTCCTTTGAACAGAACATCCTGCCTCAGGAGCAGGACTGAAAACAGCCGTCTCTTACTGTGAATTCTCTGGTCCTGGTTAGGTTCTTGCGCTGAAGATTTCCATATTCGAAATAATCTATAGGTCGCAGGGGGAATTCGAGAAAGTACGAAGGCAGGGGCAGGGGGGTAAGCTTGTCCACAATGTCTTTACAGACTGTTGGTCCGAGTCCCGCAGCCTGTTCCCAGAGATGTGGACATACTTGCCCACAAGACGGACTGTTATTTTCATGTACACGTACACAGGGATGGAGATGTTGAAAGGGTTTCCTGACTGGGCGGAAACTTAAGAAATACTAGGACCCACTGAGCCATAGCGAAACATGCTTGCTTGATCCTCATGCCCAAAACAAAATAGCAGTTTTACGGGGTTGGACGTTCTTTTTCTTTTTTTCCCCCTTGACAAATAAATTCAATCCCGGCCTTGTTTTCAAAGAAAATTTTGGTCCAGACTCTCTTATCTTGCGTGCAGGAAGGTTTGTTATGGCATGCACATGCATGTGCTCCAATAAGACTAAAGACTGTTCTACTCTTACTGGAATCAGGGCAACCAAATGGCCCTACATATACATTTAGTGGATAAATGGCATGTTTCTCACTGAAATGGGAGGTTATGCACTCTTTGTAAGTTGCACAGGAGAAAAACCCTCTTATAGGTGTGAAGTCAACAACCTCATGGAAGCCAACACAGCGTTACCAGAGTAAGGTGTTACACGCACAGCTCGTCAACCCTTTACCCTCCTTTACTTCCAGACAATCTCTTAGCCCTGGGACACCAACGTTTACCTAGCTGACTTGTGTTCAACGTGAGGTTATCGCTTCAATACCATCACCCATTAGTCACTCTTGATTTAAGGGCTGTACGTTTGCAAAAATGTTCCTGCTGTATTTGATTATTTTACTTCTTTTCATATTATTTGTTTCTGGTGTGCCAGTTAGTTCTTTTGATTTATTTCTCCTAACTTAAACAAAAAAACGTTTACTTAAAAAAAAAAGGTATATGTTCCTCTCCAAGTATGCCATGTTTTTCTGCTTTCTTCTTGCAAAATTTTTCAAAAGAGTTGTCTAGACTCATGGGCTCCTATTTCTCCTTGTCAATTCTCTCTTGAATTCACTCCAAAGCCTGGAGCACTGTGAGGCTTACGTAAGGAGCAAAGGTGAGCTAAAGTATGAAGAAAAAGTTGCTCCATGACTGACCGTGACCCACCCACATTTGCATGACCTCACGTGGCTAAATGCAGCGGATAATATCAAGTTCTTCCTGTATGACATGCACTACCGCAGGAACGCCAGGTGCCACCTGTGAGAAGAAACTTGAAACAAGATTGTGAGGATCACAGCAGACTCCGGTCCCTTCCCTCTGGCACGAGAATGGACACGTGCCACATCCATAAAGAGCTATTCCTCACCATGGGCCCTGGAATGAGAAAACATGCATATCAAGAGTCTCAGACAAGCCACAGCCTGTGTGGCCATGAGATCAAAATAAATACCAAGTCATGCAAACCACCATTGATGCCGGGTGTCTGAGACACGAGCCAACTGGCCGATAAAAACACCCACCGTACTTCTCGCATCTCAAATGTCCAAACGTGAGCTCAACATCACGTGCCCCAAGCCCACCCACATTTAGTCTTTGAGTGTGAGAAGTCTCCAAACTTCCAAATCTTGCAATGCTTTCTGAACATTCTTCGTCACTCACAAGTTATTTCCAAACTCAAGTGGATCGTGAGGGGTCTACTTGAAAATGTTTGCAGGAATCAGACACCACTCACTGAGACCGCCGTGACCACTCAGCCGGACTGCCACCCTCAGTCCCATCGATCGGTTTCACAAGACCCCTGAGTGGTCTCCCCACCAGTCTTCCACACTGCCCAGGGACTATCAAGAAATCAGCTGGATAATCTGGTGAAAGCTGAGGTCAAAGCACAGCATTTCTCAACTCAAAGCCCACGAGTGGCTTTCGACACTAAGGGCAAGGGTCAGTATTTCCAAAGTGGTTCCACAATACTCCTATTTGTACTTGATTTGCCATGGTTTAATTTGTAGCTTTTCATGAAATTCAAACTATCTTCAAGTATCTGTGTAGTTTTTCTCGGATGCATTTAAAAAAACAACAAAACAAAACATTATTTCCAAAAACCAAATGTATGAGCTCCTTCTATCTCTCCTTTGGGTTATGATACACTACTTGCCTGCATGATAATCTGTATGATCTTAGTCTTTGGATTTTTCAGACTTCAAGTTTTAAGCTGGTTAAAATTTTTGCTTTGCCTTTTAGAGTACAAGAGTGCTTCCACTGTTCGGTGTAATGTTTGAGATATATTAATTCGTTCAATTTGATGAACTTTGTTTTCCAAATCTTCTCTACCGTTAGTAATATTTTAGTGAAGTAGTATGTCCTTCCTGAAACAGGTGTGCAAAACCTCACGGTCAAATCTGGAGTGCACATGACTATTGATGTGTGCTATGATGATGTTAGGAGTTGGGATTCTTCACATTTACTTTTATTTTTTTTTAATGTTTATTTATTTATTTTGAGACACACACACACACACACACACACACACACACACACACACACACACAAAGTAGGGAGAGAGAGAATAGCAAGCAGACTCCGGGCTGTCAGCACAGAGCCCCACGCAGGGCGAGAACTCATGAAGTCATGACCTGAGCCGAAAGACACTCAACCCACCAAGGCATCCAGGCGCCCCGAGCCTTACCTCTAGAATTGTTATACCTTTCTGGTGTGTTTCATCTCTTACTCTTTTCCAGTGTTCCTTCCCTCTCTCCCCCCACCCCGATTTTTGCATTTTCCATGGTTTTGTCTGATACTGCGCTAACCATAAGAGCTTACTTACAGTTAATGTTTTGGGGTTTTTTATTAATTTTATCCTGAAGGTGAACACAAGGTGTTATGATTCAGAGATGGATTTCTTATTGAAAAGCTCACAACAAATAATAAGTGTGTCCCCACCTTTTGCCCCAGTCCTCATCCAGTGGTAGCAACGAGACACGGGTCAATTGTACAAAGTGAGTAGCCTAACACCTTACAGCCTCGGGAGTAAGAAGAAACAATTTTCTCTGTGTCCACAGGGGAAGGAACCAGCAGTGAGGGGTCTTCTTATGCCAGCCCTCTGGATGTAAATGAAATTTCTCAAGAGCCTGTGAGACTCTGACAGTTTTATCACCTACAAATGGCTTCAAGGTCATGGGATCATTCCTCCTTCAAGTGCAAACACCCCAAGTGGACTCCAGTCTTCCAGGAGCCTTGGGGCTGAACCTAGATATAAGTCTGAGCTGTAACCACTTGCCTTCGGGGCAGATAAGACAAGTTTTATCATTCAACTAGGGGGAGGGGGCGCGGTTAGATCACTTATTTCTTTCATTACAGAAGCAAATATCAAAGGCCACACGTCAAAGCCTTATTGTATATGAAAATGTTTCTAGGAGGAGTGTAAGCGAGTATTTCCTAATTTTATATCATACATATTTCAGTGTCCCAGGGGGCTAGAGATTTTTTTTTTCTTTAGACAGCACTGAGAAAGCGAGAGAGGCCGTACGCCACACAATATTTTGATGATTTTCATGGCACATACTTCCCCAGCTTTTCTGCATCTTTATATCTGAGCAGTGCATCTGGTAAATAACATGTATCGATCGGATGGTTTTCATTCAGTCCAATTCTCTCTGTATCTTACGCAGAAACAGTACTACATTTTAATGAATTTTATTATTGTGCAAATATAAACATACATAGATGGATGAACGGGTGGACGGATAAATGGAAGGATGGATGGATGGACAAACAGGTATGACGGATGGATGCACGCATGACGGGATGATAGATAGATAGATAGATAGATATAGATAGACATAGATAGATAAAATGTAGGTATACCATATACTACGATATATATAAAATTTAACAGGGCCTTATATGCCCATACATACACACTTCCAGTGATAATCTGTGTTTTTCCCTTTTTTCCAACTGGTTATTTTTCCACCTTTTCTATTCCTTTCCAATGAGCTCTGAAGATACAGACTGTTATTAATCTGTTAATGATACCCCTAGTGATTAGTAACATACTGACTTACCAAAGTGTCATAGTAACTCACTTTTTACTGTCAGATAAGAGAAGGTGATTAGAAAAACGTAGCTATATCCATTAAAGCACATCCGTGGTTGCATTTATTTTAGTTCCACCATCACTTTTAAACCCACAACATCACCATCAAGTTTTCATTCTGAATATGACTGTGGCTTTCTTGTGTATTTGCCAGCTTCTTCCTTGCTTTGCAATCCTTTCTCGAAGTGTTGCCACGCATATGACAGATGCTCTTAGGTGTTGGTTGCTTGAAAATATCTGCATTTCTCTTTCAATTCAGTACGAACATTTGACAGGGGAACGTTTTCCTATGGCATGACTTGCACTGGTTCTTGAGAGAATTTAGTGGTCCACCCGTTACTTCCTTCTCTGAAGGCAATCCGCCCTTTTAAACATTTTTTTCTCTACATGCATTAAGATTTCGACTCAGTGTTTGGTTTTGCGATTGTGCTCGGGCAGATCTCCGTGTGGGTTTCTATTTGTTTGTTCTTCTCAGGCTGTCGTGCTTCCTGAGTCTTTACCGTGATGTCTTTCTTCCATATTGGAAACTTAGGACCCGCTATCTTTCAAATGGTGCTTCTGCTACAATGAACAACTCAGGAAACAGATGCTGGCAAGGATGTAGAGAAAGAGGAACCCTCTTGCCCCGCTGGCGGGATCGCAAACTGGTGCAGCCAGTCTGGAACACAGTATGGAGATTCCTCAAAAAATTCAAACTAGAACCACCCCGTGACCCAGCAATTGCACTACTACGTATTTATCCACACGATACAAAAATGCCGATCCAAAGGGGCACATGCACCCCAATGTTTACAGCAGTGCTGTCAACAATAGCCAAAGAATGGAAATAGCCCAAGTGTCCCTCGATGGATGAATGGATAAACAAGACGTGATATACATCTGATGGAAAGTTACTCAGCCATTAAAAACAAAGACTGTTCTGACACCTGCTACACGGATGAACCCCGAGACAATTATGCTCAGCGACATAAGCCAGACACCAACGCATGGATGCTGTATGATTCCACTTCTATGAGGAACTTGCAGCAAATTCACAGACCCAGAAAGCAGAACCCTTACAGTGGTTGTAAGCGGCTGGGGGAGTGTAACGGGGAGTCGGGTGTTTAATGAAGGCAGACTTCCAGTTTTGCAAGACGAAAAGAATTCTGGAGGTGGTTACGTAACAAGGGGAGGATACGTCACCTTCCTGACCTGCACGCTTAAAAACGGTTAAGAGGGTAAACCGTGAGTGGCATGTATTTTACCAAAATCAGTCTTTAAAAGGACACTGGAGGTGCTGGTGTCTCTTTCTGGAATCATTTGACTAAGATAATGGTATGACTTTCTCCTTCCCCTCTTTTCGGATCTCTGCTTAAATGACCCGGTACCACTCTGCGCTTCGGTAACCTGTGTTATGCTTCCAAGGGACCGTCATTCATATTTGTGATTTTCTCTGTTGAGCATTTATCTATTCCTGTCTCCCCTTGGGGGAACAGAAGCTCTGGGTATCATATGTGCGTGGGTCACGGCTTTCTCTGCTACAGACCTGCAACAGTGTTCTCCAGCAGGTGTGGGCTCAACAGGGACCTACTGAATGCACAAGAAACCCTTCGTATGAGTACTTGTGAAAATAAACTCTTTTTTTTTGTACAGCATGCATGGGGGTAATGAGCATACTGCTTTCTGTTATGCTTTCTAATAGTTACTTTTAAAAAATTCTTTTTGTGTTTCTTTATTTTGGGGTGCGTGTGCAAGAGAGACACAGAGCACCAGTGGGGGAAGGCCAGAGAGAGAGACAGAGAGAGAGAGAGAGAGAGAATCCAAAGCAGACTCCAGGTTCTGAGCTGTCAGCACAGAGCCCGATGTGGGGCTCAAACTCATGAACCGGGAGATCACGACCTGAGCCGAAATCAGACGCTTAGCCCACTGAGACACCCAGGTGCTCCTCTAATAGTTGCCTTTAAGAACTCTGAAACGCTCATTCTTCCCAAAGATAATGGGCCCATCTCCTAACACTGCCACCACAGTTGGAGAAGGTGTGACCCTTGAGCCCACATGTGTATCTTGCTAGGAGAGCTCGCAAAGGGAGCTTTCACGTATTTCCACTGAGATTTATCTGTGCTCACAGGGGCCTTCGTTTCCAATGTGGGACTAGATGATATCGAACCATTCCTCAGGGGGGAGGAACCACAATCCACAGTTCATTGACAATAAATGTTGTAATAAAGAACGGCGCTCGGCGGCATATCCCCCCAGGAAGGCAATGCCCATCATCTGGCAAAATAAATGCATCTCCCTGAAACTAAAACAAAGAAGTAAGCAACAATTGAAAACTAACTAAATGCAAACACATGCATGAGCTATGGGAGTCACAGCAGTGCCTTACCTTCAGGCAGGAAGCCGCCCCCTCTGACATTTGCAGGAACCATGGGGTATCCCCTCTAGTCCTATCAATACCTATGCTTATGACGACTGCCTGCCGTGTGCATTTATCGCAGTTAGAACGGCCATCGGATGCATCATGGAGGTTGGCAGATTCTTCTTCCCTATGTGGATAGGTTTGTGGGATTGTCGTATGGCTTAGTGGGCTTCCGAGGCGCATAGAGAGGAGAGAATTTCTGGAGAGAAACCTTCACAAGGACAGGTGCTGAGGTGTGTTTGTGGTGCCGCTGTTCCCGTGTGGACATCTGAGATTTACCCCTTCGGTGCCTGCACGCTTGACCACCACTGAAAATGTTCTCGGTGGTTGCAAATGAAACCGCACTGTTGAATGCATCAAGTCCAGATGTACATATGTAACCAGATCTACAGTCACTTGTGGTGGTCCGATTTTACGGAAGTGAGGCTCGCTACGTAAAGAAGAAGGCGGATCAAGAGAAAATTTACTCTTTCCTCGGCTCCCCTGAGTCTCCAGGTTACCGACTGCACGTCCTGGGACTGGTCAGCCTCCAGGTTACCGAATGCACATCCGGGGCTGGTCAGCCTGCAGAGTCCCATGATCCAGACTCAGTGAACACAAATGGAGATGGGCAGCCAGCTTTGAATTTGACATAAACAACAAAGCTTTCTCTTCCCAGCGTAACTTATGCCCATGCTATGTGTAAAATGCAAATGTAACGAAGCAGCCTGTATTTGAATCGGACAACCCTGCCCCTATATATGCACCAGGAACTGTTTTTGGCACGGGGTTTCAGCACAAAAGCATAGCACAAAAACCAACCTGGAGTGGACATTTCTGTCGAAGGACAGAAACTATGAGGAAGGAGTAGTAACAGAGGAGACTGGGAGGTAATTTTGAAGCATGTAAGTTGCACACTGACTGGCCAGTGACAGTGGCCTTTCTGCTAAAGAATTGCTCACGGGCTTCTAGAAACACCCAGACGCCCGTGTATCTTTTTCAGAAGAGGGTCTTACAGTAGCAGGAGGCATGTCGAAAGGGGTAAAGCTGGAAAGCAAGGCTGGGGAAACAGCACGGCGCTTTGTAGAGTTTGCAAGAACAATGGCTCTTACTGGCACTGCAGTGACCTTTTTGAACACACAGTGAAGAAAGCCAGCTCCCAGATCAAGTGACCAGGATATCCATGGACAGGCTTGAAATTCCGTATGGTTAATCACCACTCTTAGGGTGTCTAGTTCCCCCTGTTGGCTCAGCACTACGGGATTTCCTACCATGTAAGATTCCCAGTCTTACATCCCAAGACACCAGGAACTCCCAAGAAAACTAGGATGAGTTGTCACCTAACTACTCTGAGTCCAGATCTCAAAAACATAATTTTCATCCTTCTGACTCTGAACACTGGGATGTTGGTAGGGAATCCAAGAGGAGTTAACATAAAGACTATTAGATGAAAAGCGAGGGGCGCCTGGGTGGCTCTGTTGACCTAAGCGCAGGTCACGATCTCACAGTTTCATTAGTTAGAGCTCCACGTCGGCTCTGCCCTGCTTGGGAATCTCTCTCTCTCTCTCTCTCATTCTCTCTCTGCCTCCCTACTCATGCACTCTCTCAAAATAAATAAATAAACTTAAAGAAAAAGAAAAGTGAAACGATACACAGAGAAATCAAAATGGCTTTTAGGCCTTTACTTTTTCTGTTCTTGGCACATCGTGATCAAACAACCTAATGGATTTGGGCAAGAGTGATATGCTGTGGGTCCTTCAGGACAGAGTAGACAGGTGTCTGCTTACCCTTTACAATGAACATGTAAACTAGAAAATGCAAAAGGAAAAGACAGGACACCTGGCTTCCTAGAGATAATTCTAGAAACGGAGTTTCTAGAGAGAGTTAAATGCCTATAAAAATGCCTATAAAAAATGTTAGGGAAACTACAAACAGAGGACATTCATTGTTTTCTTTCTCCTTGATTTCCCTGAAGGTCCTCAGTCGTTTGTAGGAATGCTCTCTTGACACCTTCCAAGCAGCTTCCTTGAGACTTGAACTCTCTTGCCCTATTGAGTCGTTAGCCACGGAGAAAAGAACGTCTCCCGTGAACTCCCAGGGCTCAGCCGCAGGCTGTAGGAGCCAGTGGCAAACTGAGCCGAATCGCCTACGTCAAATCAATATCAAACCCCAAACCCGGAAAACATGAGTTTTCCAGGGCTGCCGTACAAACAAACAATCAACGAAACCAACGCGGTGACTGAAAACAACACATATGTGTTATCTCACGGATCCAGAGGCCAGAAGTCTGAGATGGGGTTTGGGCAGCCTGGGCTCTCCATGCAGCCTCCAGAGGAGGGTGTGTCTTTTCTTCCTTGCCTCTAGCCTGTGGAAGGTCGCTGGGTTGTGGCAGCATAACCCTGTTTTCTCCATGTATGCCCAAATTTCCCTTTTGATAAGCATACCAGCCATACTGGATTAGTCCCTCATGATCTCCTCTTAAGTAACTATGTTTTCAGTGACCCTACTTTGAAAGTATACTTTGAGACTCTGGAGGTTTGGGTTTCAACACGTGAGTTTCGATGGGGGACACTTTTAATGAAGGCTTCTTGCAACAGACTGGGTTTTAGACCATATTAGCCCTGCTCTTATCATATTTCAAAAGATACCCATATATTCTTGACATTCCAGGCTATTCTTATCCCATAGACCATTTACTCTTTCCCTTTCATAACCGACAAAAAGTGAGCAAAAGCGTTGTAAGGCTGACTGTTCTTGCTGTATTTATTTGTTTGTTTGCTTGCTTGCTTATTTATTTAGGCAAGGACACTTCACACCCAGTGTGGAGTCCAATGCAGGGCTTGAACTCACAACCCTGACATCAAGCCCTGACCTGCGATCAAGCATCCAGCACTTAACCAACTGAGCTACGAAGGCACCTCTGTTACCGTTTAATTTTATTAGCCTGTAAAGATGACTGGAAAGTTCATTTCATATTGAAGACACTGGCCATGGTAACAGCTTCCTAAAAGACTGTTATTTTGTCGACTGATTCACTGTTTTTTTTTTTTAAGATTTTAATAACAACTGAAAGCCTGTTTTCTCCAAGCGGAACACGCCCCTACGAGCTTTCCATCAGTACAAAATTGTCTGAGTCACAATCAACTCACAGGGTCACAGTCACTCAGGACACTCTAAACCTTTGTCCCCCCAAAACCTCCAAAGTAGTGTACTGTCCAGCTCATTCACCCACTTCAGAGTCTGGGAAATAAAGGAAGACCTAATGTTTCCACACATTTGGTGTGTATCTTGGCATTTATAGTTATGAGTGGGCACAACTCAATGCCCGCACATAAATCTTTCTGTCTTTCAACAAGGAAAAGGGTGCAGTTTGCTGGGGAAGGAAGCTGATTTCCTTGAAACTCATCTGAGAGAAAGGGAAGGACAGGTTTGTTCCCCACACTCCCCCCA
>NW_024412781.1:0-7171 GCF_014898765.1 Herpailurus yagouaroundi
AGGCGCTCCGGGCCCTCTGTGGGTAAACCAGGGCCTGGTGTTGGAGCATGGGGGGTAGCTCACTGTATTTCATAGCAGTGGAGGATGGCAGGATCTGAAAAGAGCCCCCTGAGAACACCCCCCCCACCCCCCCAAGGAGGACATCACTCCACCCCTCAGTGTGACAGCGCTTAGCGACCTGCTTCCCAAAGTACAGTCGGGACGGGGTGGGGGAAGTAAGTTCACAGAGGAGAAAGCTGAGCGTGCTGCCTCGGCAGGTGATCAGGGTTCACGTGAATGTCACGTACCTCCCGTGTCCCCTTGACATGAAGGGATGGGAAGGGCCCTTCATCTCGTGGTCTTCCCCCCAAAACCCACACCCCGTCTAACCGTGAGAAAAACCCAGACAAAGGGAAATGGAAGGACGTACGGCAGAGTGCCCGTCAGGTCCTTCTGCAAACCGTCATAATTAAAAAGCAAATCCGAGCTCGTGTGAGAGCCCAGAGGCGCCTAAGCAGTTGTAGCAGCTGACGGCCATGTGGGATCCGGGCAGGGACCCTGGAAGAGAGAGAGGACACGGGGAAGACCGGCGAGATCCGAATATATCGTGTTAATTTATCATATTGGTTCATCAGTTGTGACAAATCCACGGCCCTAACGTAAATGTTAAGATTTCCCAGGGGAAACCGGCTCTGGGCATCCGGGGACTCTGGGCTGTCGGTGCGATTTTTCTGTAAATCTCAACTAGGATAAAATAAAACCTTTCTCCGTATGTATCCAGAACGGCCCGCCCCTGACGTGAGCAAGGAGGGTGGTGTGTAGGGGACAAGAGCGCCGTCACAGAGGCTCAGGAGCCACCCAGCGTGCAGGTGGAGTGGGGAGGAACTTGTTGGTAGCGGCAGAAATGGAGAAAAGTGGGCAGCGGAGGAATCACGGAAAATGTGGAGTGAGCCAGGGGCCCATTTTTAATAGATTTGTGTCTGAGTAAAAGAAGAGGAGGGGGCAGGTCTGAGGCAGCAACCCCAGAGCACTTTCTTTGGCGGTGAGGTCATTGGGAGCCCTGGTAGACGTCCAGATGGCCGGTCACCCAGGACAGGTGAGCGCGGAGGCGGGCGGTGCAGGTGTGGGAAGCGGCCGTCTGCCTGGCCTGAGGGCCAGGGGACTGGAGCAGGTCACCCGGGAAGGGGGTGGTGACGGAGAAGGAAGGGGACCACCCAGAGTTGGGGGTGTCCGACAGGGAGAGGTGTGCCCAGAAGGGGCCCCGCGAAGGACCTCCCTTGCCCCCGGGGCTTTGGGCTGGACACGGGCAGCCTTGCCGCCAACCCCGAGGACTCAGGGTCGCGTCTTCCCTCAGGAACGCCGCTGCCTCCGCAGCGGGGGACGCAGGGTCCGGAATCCCCTTGGGGGAGGGGCCCCTCGTTGTGGGCAGGGGCGCCGGGGCCACCCGGTGTGAGCGTTACCGCCCCATGCGCCTTCCCTGCTCTGTGACGCGGTGGTGGCGGCCGGCGTTGGCCTGTCCCCCGCCGGTCTCAGTCCGGGGCCTGGAGCCGGAGCGCACGATGACCGTCCTCCAGAGGCTCGCGTGGGCGCTCGGGTACCGCATTCCCGCCAGCCGCTGGGGGCCCACGCTGGCCGAGGGCAGTGTGCACGGCCTGGCCACCAGCGCTCGCGCCCGCGCCAAATTCTACGCGGATCCCGTGGAGGCCGTCAAAGACATCGTGGACAGGGCCAAGCTCATGGTCAGCGGCTTTGGGCTCTGCGGGATTCCAAAGAACCTGATTCAGGCGCTGCTCCGCACGCGCATCAAAGAGTTGATCATGGTCAGCAGCAACGTGGGCGTGGACGGCTTTGGGCCGGGCCTGTTACTGGAGGCCAAGCAGATCGCCCGCCTCATCTGCTCCTACGTGGGGGAGAACACGCTGTGCGAGCGCCAGTACCTGGCGGGCGAGCTGGAGCTGGAGCTGGAGCTGACGCCCCAGGGCACCCTGGCCGAGTGCATCCGTGCCGGGTGTGCCGGGGTGCCCACCTTCTACACGCCAATGGCCTACAGGACCCTGGTTCAGGAGGGAGGCGCCCCCATCAGGTCCGCGCCCGACGGCCACATCGCCATCATGAGACAGCCCCGAGAGGTGAGGGAGTTCCACGGGCACCACTATCTTCTGGAGTAGGCCATCACTGCCGATTTTGCTTTGGTGAAGGGGTGGAAGGCCGATCGCGCCGGGAACGTCATCTTCAGAAAAAGCGCCAGGAATTTCAACGTGCCCATGTGCAAAGCTGAGGAAACCTCCGTGGTGGAGGTGGAAGAAATCGTGGATGTGGGGACCTTTGCCCTCGAAGACATCCACGTTCCTAACATTTATGTCGACCGCGTGATTCAGGGAGAAAAGCACGAGAAAAGAATTGAGCATCTAGCCCTCAGGAAGGAGCACGATGAAAAAGCCGAGTCTGCAGATGACCCCGGCGCCCGAATTGTCAAGCAGGCAGCTCTTGAATTTGAGGATGGCATGTATGCCAATCTGGGCATAGGAATCCCGCTCCTGGCCAGCAACTGCATCAGCCCGGACATGACTGTTCATCTTCACAGTGAACATGGCATCCTGGGCTTGGGGCCGTTCCCACCCAAAGATGAGGTGGATGCAGATCTCGTCAACGCGAGCAAGCAGACGGTGGGCATTTTCCCCAGGGGCTGTTTCTTCTCCAGCGATGACTCATTCGCCATGATTCCAGGCGGGCACCTCGACCTCACCATGCTGGAGCCATGCAGGTCTCCAAATATGGTGACCTGGCTAACTGGATGATACCTGGGAAGAAGGTGAAAGGCATGGCGGGGGGGCCATGGACTTGGTGTCCAGTCCCAAGACCAGAGCGGTGGTCATCATGGTGCACTGCACCAAGGCCAACGAACCCAAAATCTTGGAGAAGCGTACCATGCTGCTGACCGGGAAGCGCTGTGTGGACCGGATCATCACTGACAAGGCCGTGTTTGACGTGCACAAGAAGAAAGGCCTGACGCTGATTGAGCTCTGGGACGGGCTGACTGTGGACGACGTCACAGAGCACGGGCAGCCCTTCGCCGTGTCACCGGACCTCAGACCCATGCAGCAGGTGGCCGCCTGACCCGGGAAAGGAAGCACTGGTCAGAGGGTGTGTTTCATTTTCACCACTGCGTCTCACCCAGAGGGGGTGTCATCACGCCTGTCCGTTCGTCTGACCGGTTCTCCTGGCGTCTCAGACTCGGCTACCGCCAGACAGACTATTCTCTCAAGAGGAACATGGCTTTAATTAAAAACAAAAGGAGATCTTTGGTGTTGCTCTTGCATGTTCTGTGAGTCCTGAGTTAGGTCTGGTTCCATCATCGGGCACTCGGACGCCCTCCTCACTGTGATGTTTACGTTAAATTCCTGCAGCTCGGATGATCCCACAGGAAGGCTCTCACCGAGGAGCCTTCTCTCCGGAACGAGCCACGAAATGTGGGGGGAAGTGATGAGGGAGGAGTAACCACCCCCATATCCCCAAGGCTCCTTCCAGTGTCAGCCCCTGCAGCTGACCCCCCTCCCGTCCCAGCAGGATCGTTCCTGAGCGGTGCCTCTAACGTGTCCGGTGCATTTGTTTGTGGGAGGTGATGTCATAGATCAAAGTTTAGTCTCTGGACTGATTAGTGCAAGCAACTTGGCCCGGGGCCCCAGGTCTAGAGCCCGGCTGTTTAAGGGCTGACCTTTGCCAGCTGAGCAGGACTGGGGTGGTTTCACAGTGAATCAGGACACCCGCTAATGGAACAGACACGTAGCATCGTGTATGTGTATGTCTGTATCCTGTATGAGAAGTGCACGTGTGTTCCATACGTACGTACGTACATGTGCTTGTGCGTGTGTGTGTGTGTGTGTGTGTCAGGGTGGCAACACTGAGGTGATGTACAGGAAGTAGAGCAGTTGGCACTGTGTTCTAAGGAGCATAAAAGTCAGTAATCACCTCCTGTCGTTTAGTTTAAGAAAATACCGTGGGAGGGGCTCTTAGGTGGCTGAGTTGGTTGAGCATCCGACTCCTGCTCCGGTCATGATCTCACAGTTTCCAGTTTGTAAGTTCGAGCCCCACGACTGGCTCACTGCTGTCCAGCACAGAGCCCACTGCAGAGCCTCTGTTCCCCTATCTCTCCGCCCCTCCCCCACTCACGTTTCCTCTCTCTCTCTCTCTCTCTCTCTCTCTCTCTGAAAAATAGAAACATTCAAACAAAGAAAAAGGAAAATTCCACAGGAAATGAGAATGAAGAGATCTACCCCTTTCTCGTCTTTTAATGAAAGCCGGGAAATAACCTAAATGTCTAAAGTTAAGCTAATCTCTAAATATTATGGTACATTTTCTCAAAGGAATTTTATGCATTTGAAACGTTCATAGTGGAGACATTTTAACAGCAGTGAACATGTTTATGTGAAAAAGTTGGAAAACATACAGACTTCTTTGTTAAGATGACCATTGTGTAAAAGTTCAGGTGACATGAAAATATTCCAGAAAGGTGAAAACGATGTGTTGGGGTGGGCAGAGGTTTCTGAGTTGTATTTCTTCCCCAGAGGTTATCTTACAGTTGCCCTTGTGTTACTTTGACAGTTAAGAAATCAAGAGGTCATTTGGAAATACAAAGAGGTACAGGAAGTTGGTTTCATTGGTGGAGTCGACATTTCCAGGGATCGTGAGTGTGTTTTTCAGGGCATCCTCATCTCTAAGCAGCTGTGGGGCCAAATCCCATTTTTAGGGGTGTCCCTCTCCCTAGCCGGAGGTCCCCATCATGTCCAGCCCACAGCCTTTTCTCTCTTTTTTAACCCACAAACCCGGGAGTAAGACCTTCAGTGGGTAAGAACTTGGGATCTGACTGAACCGCGGCTCCAGGACTTTGGCCAGCTGTCTCTGCCCCACTGAACCCGGGGTCTCGTTTGTGGATGTCAAGGCACAGTTAGTGCCCTGCTCTTGGCAGTGCTGGGCAGAGCAAGCCCTGGCTACGTGCTGGTGGCTGCTCCAATCTGCTGGGTCATAAATTCATCCACACCCCCAGAACGTATGGGGTGGAAGGGAGAACTCGGGCCTCGGAGCGCTCAGATGGACATGGGAACCGTGGTTCTGCGAGCCCCCGGCAGAGTGGCTCTGACGTTTCTCAGCGAAGCATGAGGTCCAGGGGGACTGTGGAGACACATAAGGTCACGTGTGTGAACTAACTCGAAACCTATAAAGTGCTTCACAGATGGCATTGTTCACCGTTATCGCGAGTAATGACCCTGTGTTCGCGAGGCCCCCCTCCCTCCGTCTCCCTCGGACCTGGGACTCCTGTTTCCAGAGGAGCAAACTGAGGCCCTCTGCCTCCGTGCTCCTGGGCCCGAGCAGGCCCTGGCAGGAGGGTCCCCGCTGTCCCACGTGCACGGCCCCTGCCCGCAAGTGATCGCTCTCTCTCCTCTCTCCGTCTCAGGGCACAGTGTGGATCCTGGCCTGGCCGGCCTGCTGGGGCGACGGGCGCCGGGCTCCAAACAGCCTTTCCTGGTCACTTTTTTCAGGGCGAGCCCTGGTCCCGTCCGAGCCCCTCGGGCAGCGAGGCCCCTGAAGAGGAGGCCACCCAAGAAAACCAACGAGCTGCCACACCCGAACAAACTCCCGGGGATCTTTGGTGAGGTCTGGGAGGGGCCTGGGGTGGGGTCCGGGAGCCACCTGGAGGGGACAGACCCTCTGGGTCCTCAGGTTCAGGCCGGGGTCACCCCCCAGCACTGTCCTGTGGACCAGCCTCTGCCCTCTCCGTCCCTGCCACCCAGAAGTGCTTTCTCTGCCCTCCCCTGGCTCCCAGGGCTTTTTCCAGAAGTCTCCATCAGAATCGGGTGCCCCATCCTCCGGGCAGCACAGCCCCTGGGGACCCTGCAGGATGCACAACTGTTTATGAGGAGGTCTCCCCCGCAGACTGAGCCCCTCAGGATCAGGAGTGGGCCTGCCCTGCCCTCCTGCCCTCCTCTCCTCCACGGGGAGTCCGCCCTTTGGCCTCCGTGAGCCACTCGATCCTGTGGAATGGGGGCGGCAGGAGAGGTGGGATGAGGTCACTACAGAAAAGGAGCCACTGATGGCCCAGGGTCCCCTGGGCTGTTTACTGAAGCATCGGGAGGGCCCACAGGTTGGAACTCAGGGGAGGCTGGGATGAGTGCAGGGTTCCTCTGTAGCTATCGGACCCACCTGGAGCCATCGAAGTTTCTCGAGCTGGTTTGTGACACCAGCAGAGCTGCAGGATGGGCTTAATGAGATCAAATGCGTCTGTTTCACTGCATTCATTTATTCACCAAGTGTGCCCGGTGGGGTGTCCCCTGCCCTGGGAGCTCCCTGTGGAAGCTGTCCAGAGCAGGAACCCCAGAACAGACCTGGCTTCTGTCCCTGCAGATGACGTTCACGGCACCGACGGCCGGCAGGTTTGCCGACGGCACGAGCTCTACGTCAGCTTCCAGGACCTCGGCTGGCTGGTAATTTCTGACTCTCCTCCTTCTTACATGACGGTCCCCACCCGGAGATGATAGGTGTATCTCCAGGGGCAGCTAGAATTATGGGTGACTTTAATTTTCTCATGCATTAGGTTCTTCAGTGTTTTCTGAAGGGAATATGTCTTTCTTTTATAGTGAGAAGGTGCTTTTTGGTGAAAACCATGGAAATGGGGATAGTCTGAATCCTCAGCCAGAACATGTCAGGGCTGCAACAGGGAAACCGAGGCTGGGAGGGCAGTGCGTGTGCACATCTGCTGGGACAGCAGCTCTAGAAGATGCAGGCAGTGGGGCGGGTGGGGAGGATGATGCCCAGTGCACGTGAAGGGGACAGAGCTGTGCCCAGCCCTGCCTGCCAAGGGCCTCCCGGTGGACGACAGGCCTCTTGGGGGAGCCTGCCTGCAGGGACCCTAGGCTTGGCTGATGGGGCTGGGGCTGGGGCTGCAGGTGGGTAAGGGGCAGCCCTGAGTCGTCTTGTGCTGTGTGCTGGATTCAGGGGCTCAGTGTGGGGGGGCATCTGGATGGCACTCACTTTCTCCTCTTCCCCCCCCCCCAGGATTGGGTCATTGCTCCCCAAGGCTACTCGGCCTATTACTGTGAGGGGGAGTGCTCCTTCCCGCTGGACTCGTGCATGAATGCCACCAACCACGCCATCCTGCAGTCCCTGGTCAGTACCGCGTCCATCCTGTCCCCACCCA
>NW_024412781.1:7181-7550 GCF_014898765.1 Herpailurus yagouaroundi
GCGTCCGAGAGGGTGGGGGGCCCTGGGCTGCACGACACAGGGATGGAGCAGGTGTCCTCTTCTCTCCTCCCTCCCCACAGCCTTGGGCCACCTTCGGGCCTGCAGGTGGGGGGCCCTGACCCGGAATTCCGTGTAAACTGCGGCTCGTCCTGCCAGGGCTTGGGAGAAATATTTTTAGGAAGCTGAAAATGGGCCGTTCCTCAGGCAGGCTCTCTCCTGGCAGTAAGGCTGTTCAGAGGGCAGCAGGTCAGCACACCCCGTCCAAGTTCCGCCACACCTGAGAGCCATGCGACTCTGGGCACCATGCAGGGCCTCCGTGCCCTCCGTCTTGGTCGGCCCAGAACAGTAGTTGCCTTAGAAGTTGTTATC
>NW_024412782.1:0-6653 GCF_014898765.1 Herpailurus yagouaroundi
TTTTTTTTTTGAGAAATATCAATCCAAGTATTGTATACAAATAGTTAAAAAAAAACACAACATCCAAAATGCAGATCAGGGTTTGCAATAAAAATCAAAAGCTTGGTTTCCCCCATGAACACCTCTTCCCCAGAGGCAACACTTTCTTTCCTTTTTTCTTTTTTTTTTTAATCAGGGTTTTTTTAAACAGACCATTTTTTAGGACAATTTTAGATTTAGAGACAAATTGCACAAAAAATACAGGTTCCTCACCCCCAGTAGCTTCTATAGTACCTTGCACTAATGTGGATACATTAATTATAAGTGGTGGATGAGCCATTCTTGACTGACACTTTATCATTAGACACATTATCATTTACTAACAGTTAGGGTTCATTTTGTGTTATATAGATTCATAACTTTTGAGAAATGTATAAAAGTATGTATATACAGTATACTATTGCAGTATCATACAGAATAGTTACACCACCCTAAAGTGCCCTGTGCTCCAACTAGTACCACTTCCTCTCTCCCCCTAAACCCTAATAGCCACTGGTCTTTTTACAGTCTCTGAAGGTGTTTTGTTGTTGCTGTTGTTGTTGTTGTTGTTGTTGTTGTTGTTGTCGTCGCCGACATTGTCCTTGTTTTGTTTTCTTTTGTTTTGTTTTTCCAGAACGTTATCATAGTTGGAAATGTAAAGCAAATGGCTTTTTCGTATTGGATCCCTTCACTTAGTAATCCACACTTAAGTTTCCTCCAAGACTTTCTCCCTCTTTCCTTTCCTCCTCTTCTGTCTCTCTGCCTCCCTTTCATTGAGGGAGTTTATTTTCTAAAACAGCTTTTAAAAAGCTGGTTTACAGAAAAATACTGGAAAGTGCAGAGTTCCCCTGTTCTCCCTCCTACCCCCCAAAACATAGTTTTCCCTATTGTAAACTTCTTGTGTCAGTGTAGTGCATTTGTTACAACGGATGAGCCCATATGAAAACTATTATTAACTGAAGACCGAAGTTTACCTTAGCATTCACTGTGGTGTGCAGTTTGGTGAGTTTTGACAAACGCACAATGCCATGATTCAAAGCATTTCACTGTCTTACAAGATGTTTCACTGCCGTAAATATTCCCTGTGCTTCATCTATTATTCATCTCTCCCTTCCCCCCTGAGTTCCTGGCAACCACAGGTCTCTACCGTCTCCATTATTTGAGGCAACACTTTTAACTGTTCCAGATTTATATTCTTTTGTTAGTAATCTTCATGAAGATAAGTAATATAGTATACTGCTGCTTATTGATTTCTTAGTTTTAAGTACCGTCTACTGACTTCCTATGTGAAGTTGACGTATAGATCGCTTAAGCCACCTGTCTTCTCTCTCCTCACCTTCCGATATATTCCCGAACTTCTATCTGTATACTGTTTCAGTCACGTCCAGCCAGCCGGTGAGTCACTATAGGTATTTTAAACAGTTACACACGTGATGGGAAATCCCAGAAGCCAAACAAAGGATGGCGAAGTAATCAGGAATTAGTATCATCAGACAGCTGTTTCCACCCGCAGAGCTAGAGAAATTCAGAACCGTATCTAGCAGGAACTGAGAACATGGGAGAAGAGACTTTTGGAAAGAAGCTAGAATTTGGAGGATATAAAATCACTGGTAGGAAGTGGAGCGGGAGAGAGAAAAACCTCTGGGCTTAGACCTTCCTCACTTTCTGCCATCAAACACCCATTTGTCAAACCCCTCTGGAAGCCAGTTGGCAAGGAACCAGGAATCACAGTCTGTAGGAGAAGTGCAGGAACCGGATCTGAGGGCAAAAAGACATAACGGATGAAGTTACATATAGGTACTAGTAAGGGTTCTCCAGAGACTCAGTATCATTGGGAATTGGTTCACAGGATTACGGAGGCTGAGAAGGGCAGACCCAGGAGATCCAGTAGTTTAGTTCCAGGCAGACTCCACAAGCCTAAAAATCAGGAGAGCTGATGATGTATGTTCCATTGCAAGTCTGAATCTGAAGTCAGGAGACCAATATCGCAGCTTGAAGACAGTCAGATAGACACAGTGGATTCTCTCTTACTCCGCCTTTTGTTCTATTCAGGTCTTCAACCGATTAGTTGAGGCCACCCAGTGTTTGGCAAAGCAATATGTTTTGCTTAGTCTACTGATATACAGATGTTTATTGTACTAAGAAATGTCCTCACAGACTCACTAGAAATAATGTTTAGCCATATATCTGGGTACCCTGTGGCTTAGCCCAGTTAAAACATGAAATTAACCATCACTCGATATAATTTTATGTTTATATGTATATATGTATGTACGTATATATGTATGAATGTACCTTATTTGAGAGAGAGAGAGAGAGAGAGAGAGATAGAGATAGAGAGAGAGAGAGAGAGAGAGAGAGAGAGAGAGAGAGAGAGAGAGAGCGCTCAAGCAGGATAGGGGCAGAGAGAGAGAATTCTGAGCTGTCAGTGCAGAACCTAATGCTCATCTTAGTCTTATGAACTGTATGATCATCATCTGAGCCAAAATCAAGAGTTGGATTCTGAACCACCGAGCCACTCAGGTACCCCACAAGATGTAATGTTAAAATAGAGACCTAGTTCCCTTACCTGTACTATCATTTTTCATTCCTTACAGTGTAAGATAAAGGTCTTCCTTAACCTTGCTGCACTTTTTCTCTGTCTCCCATCAGCTTTGGGCTTCTGTTTGTCATTGTTGTTAACACTGCTGTTATGCTATGCAATCAAGTCTCTTTAGAGGGTTCAAGGTTGATTGTAAAACTTGAAAACTAATGAATGGTTTAAATTATTGGGATTATTAAATATTATGCAAACATTAGAATTACTACTCTTTTCCTGGAGTCCTTGCACCTGCTGAATGAGGACATCTCTAGCATCAAGGTGAAATGGATCCTTTCTCTTTGTATTCCATCAGTGCTTTAAATCATGCCATGTTTCACTTGGCTCATTCAGACTAAGGCCGTCTTATGGATATTTTCTGGTTCTCCTTAATTTTCTAAGTTCACGTCTTTGTTTTATTGCACTCTATCAGTGTTCTCAAATCATGCCACTTATGACATCTTCCTGGTAACCTCTTAGCGGTCTCTCACTGGACCCTTCTCTTTTCCTGCCTCATTTATGTGGTGACTCAGTAGGCCTGCTTCATAGCTTCCTTCCTGTGATTTTCCTCTGCTACGCTCCCAGTTTGTTTCCATGCTTTCATGGTAATATGGCTATCTGGGAAGTTAGGCAGCAATTAAAAGCCTGGGCTCTTGAGCCAGAAGGCCTGGGGTTGGACTTTACATGTTCCACTTCCCAACTGTGTAAGTTGGATGTTGGATGTGTTATTTGGCTTCCTTATAACCCTGTTTCCTCCTTTCGAAGATAAGAATGGTAATTGTATATACTTTATAAGATTGTTGTGTGGTTCATATGTAATAATATGTGAAAATAACCCATAACAGTGTCTGGCACAAAAATAAACACTCTTTTAATGTTGCCTATTACTAATTATTTTTTCTTTATTTTTTCTCTCCTTGTTTTGCTGGAGTACACCTTCAGATAATTCCTAATGAAGAATGATTAGAATCAAATGTTCTGTTTCTTTGCACGTCTGAAGATATCTTGAGTCCACTCTCAAATTCAATTGATAATTTTGATAGTGTAGAATTCTAGCTTCTTTTTGTAATTGATGTATTTTTTATTTTTTTAAAGTTTACCTCTAACTTAGTTAGCATGTAGTGCATCAATGACTTCAGGAGTAGATTCCTCAGTGCACCTTACCCATTTAGTCCATCCTCCCCTCCCACAACACCTCCAGTGACCCTCGGTTTGTTCTCCATACGTATGAGTCTCTTCTGTTTTGCCCCATCCCTGATTTTATATAATATTTGTTTCTTTCGCTTATGTTCATCTCTTCCACTCATAGAATCCTAGCGTCTAATGGCCAGTTGCCCCTTCCATCGATTTTCCCCTAATCACAACCCCATTGGAACTACAATATCTGCTCTTTACAATGTTTTTAACTCACTAACACTTCCACCTTCTTCTAGTTTTCAAAATCATTCAGTACGTCTGGCCTATGCTTAAGGAAAAGAGAATGGAGGTCCCCCTTTTGAAGGGCTTCAAAGAGAATTTATGAACATATTTTAGACTGCCACAGCCTGTCTGCTGGCCTCCTATTATTAACTCTCATCCTGCATGAAAAATATCCTCAACTTTCCCCAAGAATCCTGGCTCTTAAAGACCCAACCCTTGTAACATCAGCTCAAAGTCCAGGATATTGTTATCTAAGTTAGGTCCAGGTGTGAATGAGTCTCCTTGGGCACACTGGTCCTCGAATACACTTTCAATCTGAAGACCTATGAATGAAGACCTATGAATTCAGCATACAACCAACATGGGCATGTGATAACCAGAAAACACACCACACACACACACACACACACACACACACACACACACACACACACACACACATAAAAAACAAAAAAAACAACAAAACACAAACGTTGCTGTTCCAAAGTAAGGAAGGAAGTTATTATGAATGAGTCACTGGTCCATAGCAATCGTGAAGTTCAGCTGGTACAGGTAGGCAGTCCTTTCATTGGGTCTTAAGGCCTGGGAATGATCTTCCATGGCCCTAGCTCCTCCGGGGTTCTGGCTTTCAACCTCCAAGTCATTCTTCCCTTCTCATGAAAGGTAGCCTGTGTCTACAGCCTTATTGTTGTCTCGGCCTACTTACTGATTGGAGGAGTTTGTGGGTCCAAAGCCTTCTTTCATTTTACTCTCTGGGATTAAGTAAACCTTTCTCTACCATGGACTTCTTCAAACATTTATAAGGAAAAACACTCCTAAACTTCAAGTGATATTGTAACGGAGAGAACCCTGTGCCCCACAGTTTACTCTGCGAGGGTATGCTTATGAGATAGAACACTTGTATTCTCCAAGACCCTTCTTCATTTAGGAAACTTTTCTAGCATCTTTTCCCCAAAGTCATCTGCTGAGTGATGTTGGTAATAATTTTACCTTCAATAAGAGTGACATTATTGATGTTATCTGTGCTAATAAAACATGAAATTGTATTTCAATGGCATTGAGGAAGTGCAAGTACTATCGGTTAGGGACGTGTTCAGCTGTCACAGAAAGGCTGCCACCAGTGGCATAATCAAAGTGAGTTTTACTCACAAAGAGGCCGTAGGCTGTGTTCCATTAAAGCAGCAATGTCATCTGCAGCAGGCTGCAGGGAATGGCAGAGCTGCCAATTTCTTTATGACCTCCTACAAAATTTTGGAAAAAAGGGTAGCAGCCATTAATATAATACTACCAATGTTTTTAGCATTTACCGTCTTCAAGATGCAGCACATGTGTGAGCATTTCAAGCTCACAGCATATCTGTGAGGTAGAATTGTTGATGTCTTTTGGAGGTCATTCATTTACTTCTTAAGTCAAAAATTAGCTGTCATATGTCTAGGGCATGTGGCTTCACCAAATCCCCTCCTAGGTTTCCTTGGCTTATCAATGCATCAAGCAAACTCATAGGAATTCTAGAATTTAATACTTGTGGGCCATGGAGAAACCAGTTCTGCCTTATGAAATCACATTACATACTCAGGCCATTCAGTATACTCTCAGATGAACCCTTGGAAAGTGCTCCTGTATTAGCGTTGTATTTTTGTTGGCAATGACCTTGCCTCCTAGGAGGCACCATAACTTTCATATCTATTAGTAATTGCCAACGAAGTACAAACCAAGAGTTTTCTTTGCCTTCTTGTTGACACGTTATAATTTATACTAAGTTACCCCGTTTCCTTGTTTTAATTCTTAACATCATATACCAACTGCAATATCATCACGGAACAATGGTGGCCCCGAATGTAGCATCATTAGCTCTGGAAACTTCAGATATGGCCACGGTAACAGTTAGGGTGGACTCCATCCAGTTCTTGGCCACTTGGGCTTGTCTGATTCTCTCCGTTTATCTACCTCCCACCCCACACCCTCAGCCCCAGCAGCAGTGAGAATCTGGTTAGTCAGGGAATCTCCAGCAGATACAGATACAGATGCAGATCATTTCTCTGGACAATCTTTATGGTTGACTGTGGCCTGGGTAGCAGGACGGGTTCAGATAGAAACACCTGATTTGGGTGCCATCAAGCCGTCTCTGTGCCCTCCCTGAGAAATGGGACAGTATGCATTTCAAACACTTCAAGTCTCCACTTCTCCCTGCACACTTCTGTGTTTTGTTGCTTTCATCCACCTACCAAAGCAACCCAAACTTTATGCTAAAGACAGTGGGGCTACTGTGTCCTTTGCAGATTGGAATGCTGTTACTAGTTTGGGTTATCTTGACAAAAACTGACACATTACCTAAAAATTTAGAATTTGGTGTGAATTCGGAATCCGCACCTGTAGTAAGCCCTCCATGATTCCGTTGATTAGGGAGAGGTATCAGACCATACAGTAAGAAACCCTGCCTTCGAATGCTACAGCTCTATGGACTTTCAAAGTACTATTTTTAACCTGGTTATCCAAAGTCGTTAAGAGTTTGTGAGTATACATTCAGAGCTTTTTAAAGATCTGGATCGTAGTCTCCAATTTTTTCATGACCTTCCTAACCCATTGATTCCCAGAGTTCTCTTTATTTTTGAATCGTTCTCTTGGGCATTTGAGCAAA
>NW_024412782.1:6753-11138 GCF_014898765.1 Herpailurus yagouaroundi
TTTTTTTTTTTCATTTTCCCCACCTAAGTAAGTAGATGTGCAAGGCAGAATGCTAGGTGCCTGTCAAGGGTAATAGGATGTTCAGGAGTGTAAATGAGATTTCTGTCATCAAAAAAAGAAAAAAAAATATTTGATGAACTAAGATAAGCTGAGCTTTAAAAATGAACGGAATTTAGGAATGAACTCAGATAAAAGTTAGGCGATTAAGTACTTTTCCCTAGGGCAGCAAGGAGTTATGAGAAACCCCATAATCTGTAGAGTTTGTACTAAAAAGCTCTACTGACAAGATGTTAATGCTCACCTTTAAAGCTTGCTTTGTGTACTGATATTATCTTTTTCTTGAAATCTAAAGAAGCTTTTTCTCTTTGGCTGTTAACATGAAATGAAAAGACACTTTCCCCCTATCTTTTCTTTTGCCGTATTTAGGCTGAATTTCTTACAAAAGTCTTTTATGTATTCGTTGCTTTTTATCTTCATCCTTTGTCCAAAACAAGCCTTGAGATGGGGAATGATGTGGACTATTTCTAACCCAAGCTCACAGGACTTAACTTCTCATAAAACCCATCATTTGAGGAGGCATTGAACTCGTATCATGGAATTCCTTGTGCAGCCCATGGGAAGGATTCCACTGAAAGAATCGATAGCATCGTGGAGACCCTGTCTCTGGAAGGAACTAACACCAAATAAGGATTTGACGTTATAGGCTGATTTTCCTAGGAATCTAGGAATCAAGAGGGCCAGAGTGGGATGGTGGGAGAAGGACACTGGAGAAGGGCTGAATACCCAGGTTCACTTGAAGTCAACTGAACAGAGGAAGGTTCTGTCCTGGAGGAGCTTGGCTTAGCAGGGATCAGCTCCCAATTGTTACGGTCTTAGTGAAAATACACTCATGAGAGCCTACAAGAGGATGCTTCCACTAATCTATGAGGTTTCGTTCCTTTCTTATGTCTTTCTTTATGGAAAGTGTCTTAGGTGTGCTTACTTCCCCTTTGTGGGTCCACAGTTCTTCTTCCCACTAGTTATGTTGTCATGAACCTCCTTACGTAGCCCTTGCTCCCCTCCTAGACCATGTGTTCCTCATGGGCAGGACTCACCTTAGCCATCCGTGTGTCATTACTACAGAGCCAGCGATGGGCAAAGGACCCTGTCCATACTGAATGAATGCAATGTGTTTATGGAGTTTCAGCTCCCAATTGTTACAGAACAACTAGCTGTCTCACTTCAATTTGATGTGTAACAGCAGCAGTCTATACGGGGGATTCTCTCTCACATTCTGTCTTTTTACAAACACCTGCATCATCAACTTTTGATTAACTCTTACCATTTTGTGATCAGATGAATTGGGTGGAACCTTTGCCATCTCTTAGGATCGTATTTGCAACCCAATACCACTTAAATTCCCTATCCTACAGCAAATTCTTGCTTAGCAAGAAGCAATAGAGTTCAGTGACTAAGAGGGTGCCCCCTGGAGCCAGGCTGCCTGGGATCTCAAATCCTATTTTGATCTATTTCTAGCAGCAGACCTTTGGACAAATTACTTTTTTTCTTTGTTACTCAGTTTTCTCAGCTCTAAAATCAGGGCTCAACCTAGCACCTTCACCACAGAGCTCTGAAATGAATTCGGTGAGGTAACGACAGTAAAACACTTAGAGTAATGCATGGAACCCCCTTAATTGCGAGTCAGTAAACACTCGCCTCTATCAGTGATGTAATTCCATTTTGGACAAAGTCGCTGCTTGCTTACTTAAACCCTTCAGGTTGGCTGTGTTGAATGTACATAACAGGTGAACTGTGGAAATCACCATGTCAGAGTCATGCTTACTTGGTAGAATGAGGCCCAATTCCCTGATGCTGGGGATTGCAAGAGGATCCTCAAGGGCACAGAGAGGCACAGAGAGGCACAAGGCCCTCGGAACAAACCCATAACGAGATGATCAGAAAGCTATAGGAAAACAGGGAACAAACTAATTTTACTTAAGTTCCCACCATATACCAGTACAGTTCTCTGCAATTCACACATGTTTCCCTCTCAAGCAAACATAACAGGCCGGTGGGAAAGGTTTTATTATTCCCACTTAACAGAAAACTAAGCTAATGCTTAGAAAGTTTAAATAACTTGCCAATTATCACATCTATGTGGCAGAGCTAGGATTTGAACCAGCATCGGTCACATCCCACTGCCTCTGCCAATCTTTAGAAACATCTTTGGAAGAAGTGAAATACGTTAATCCTAATCATGCGCTGAATCACATAGGACTGGATACTATAGGCCCATGAAATCCCAAGGCGGAAAAAAATTAATTTACAAAGTCTACTTTGCTTACTGCTATATTCCTCAGAGTGCACCGCCTAAGTGTTCGCTGTTTGCGAAATGAGTGAGTTTATGAGGGAATGGACAGAAGTGTGAATACCTATGCTCATACGATTACACCGTGTAGTTTGGTTGAGGATCTCGGGACACTCTGCCTTACATCTTAACTCATCAGAGTAACAGGAACGTTAGAGCTGTCATAACAGGTGAGAGAGAAGGTAACTTATCATACCACTGGTCCCAAATTACTCCTAGGCTAGTTTAAAAAGCAGCACACAAACATAAGACAGTGAGAGACAGCCAGGAAAGCTCAGAGATATGGAGAGAGACAATCCCAAGCAGGTTCTACGCTGTCCACACAAAGCCTGATGCAGAACACGAGCTCGCAAACCATGAGATCATGACCTGAGTTGAAAGCAATATAGTCACATGGCTAACTGACTGAGCCATCCATGAGCTCTCACCTTTGTTCAGATAGTAATTCCCAGGTTTTTACGTAGATAAATGACAGACATCACAAACAACAACAAAACAGATTAGAATGATGGTTCAAAACCAAGGATTTCAAGATTGCAGTAAGGACGTATTATGTGGGAGTAATCGGGGTGGGTGGGAGGAAGAAAGGTCCAGGAGATAGATGGAGGGGGTATAAATGGACGCTGGTATTCTAGCAAAGGTGGAGAGTTCTTACTTCCACTCCTTTCCTCCAGAATTTGTTGTCCCCAGCATGTGGTGTCCACTGACCATATGCTTCAGAGCTGGAGGATGGATAAGCTGCCCATTGTAATCAGGGGAAAACATTCCACCCACAGAATTCACTAATTCACCTGTTCCGTAATGTTTACCCTCTTACTGGCATTGCTAAAAGCACCTACTTTACACCACCATTGAACCGGTGGACTTTCCCTTGTCAGAATTTGTTCGCTTGGTTGTCCGTTTATTGGTCCACCTGTGGCTTTATTCACCACTCACCGAAAACTGACTGAGGGATTCTGTGTGCCAGGCTCTGTTCTCGAGGTATACCCCTGCCTCCCTGTTGGTTGTGGGTAATTCTTGACTTCTGGGCTTCCAGCTACTACATCACGTGGGGCTATCCATCACCCTCTGTTGCTTTTTCATTGGCATTGGGCAAGTGTCTTCCTGCTTCTTCTCTCTAATTATGTACACGGTAGAAATCAGTGCTTTGGGGATATGGATGACTGCAGTGAACACTGTTGGACGTGTCTTTTACCTTGGGGAATTGTGCATATTTGTGTTTCAAAATCTAGTTTATCCTAGAGGTAGACATTTGAAACAAGGCAAACACAGTCCAGCTGGGGCTCAAGAAACAAAACCGTTGGATGTGTCCCCGAGCATGGTAGCATTGCAGGTGGCCTAGAGGCCTACAGATATGGACTCTCAAACAAAGTGCTGAAGCCAAAGCATTTTGAATCCCAAAAGTCTACGAGGAAAACAGACTGAATACTCCCTGAAGGAAATGAGACACCTTGAGAGATGACAGGTGGCTGATTGTGACCTGGAGTACATAAATTGGGCCAAGTAGGAATGGAGGGAAGAGATCCCCTTCTGCGGAGAGGCAAAAGTAAGAGAAAGAGTGGTTGCGGAAGTGTAGGGCTGTATGTGGATAAGAGGAGAACCTCGGACTGGGACTGAGAGGGATCTTATCTCTAACTGTGGGGCTTTCTTGGGTCTGGAGCTAGGCTCCCTGTTTGCGCACCTGGGGAGGAGAGGCACCAGCATTGGTTTCAGGCGTAGAGCAGGGGCACAGTCCACAGAAGGAGAGAGTAGCCCCTCTGTGGTAGGCTTTGCAATAGAACAAAGCCTGCCCGCATCCACCACCCCGCCCCCGAATCAGTGGCTGGTTCTAGAGCACAGTATTCAGTAGGAGAAAGTGGCCCCCTCCCTAGGGGCGTCGGTGTGGGACAAAACAATGCCTGCCTGCCTCCACCATGCCCAAGCTCAGCAGTGAGGTCAGCAGCGCAGTCCACAGCAGGAAAAGTCGGGGCTCCCTGAAGCACAGCAGCACAAACAAAGCCAGGAAGACATTTGGAGCAGCACAGAGCGGCACTGCCCC
>NW_024412783.1:0-23337 GCF_014898765.1 Herpailurus yagouaroundi
CCTTCTCTGTCTTTTCTGAAAGTATGGGGGAGTGTAGTGTCACCAACCAACTTCTTTGTCTCCAGTTGAGGGGTTATTGCATCTTTTGAGAAGCACTCTCAGAGGAGCATTGAAGGTCCCCCTTTGTGCCTCCAGTGTTGGTGTGTTTCAGTTCCTCATCTTCATGCTGTCTGTGTCTAAGTTGTTTGCCTGACTTTCAGCCAGGAGCATTGCAGTGCTTGCTGGCCTCTATCCCAGCCAGGCACGCTGACCTTTAAACCTCCAGACTTTAAGCCCTGTTCATCAAAAAGCCTCAAGGAAATCAACCCCTCTGCTTGTCCCAGCCAATGGCTTTTAAGAAGTGTCCATCTCATTCATTCCACTGTGTACTCCTAGAACTTTTTGTGTTTCTCTGCAACCAAGATTGTCTCCCCTCCATAGCACCTAGGAAACATGTGGCCCCAAACCACATCTCTGCATTTCCTACTATCCTTGATGTGTCCTCTTTCCTCCCTCAAGGATGAGCTTGTTCTCTCAGTACTCGAGATTAGTTCTTGGGTACTCAGAATGATTTGACAGTTTTCTAGTGTGTTTGAGGAAGGAGAAAAACCTAAGGTCCTCCTCCTATACAACCACCTCAGCTCTGAAGCAGTTGACCTTGACAAGGAAGGAAAAGTTCGTTATCAGCTTCTTGGATTTATAGCATAATAGTTCATAGTATAATATTCTTGTATTGTATAAATAGGGTAATAGTATAATCTGTCATAGTAGAACATAAAGCTATGGCAAGGAAATGGTACTTTTACCGGGACTAAAGTAGACAGATGGATCGGTACAAGAGAAATGAAACTGCAAAAAGAGTTCCACTTTTGTACGGTCAATAAATCAATGACAAAGGAAGCAAGAAAACGCAATGGGAAAAATGCCCCTTCATTAAATGATGTTGAGAACACTGGACACAGATATTTACAAAATACTGATATATGACCACTTTCCCACCATATGCTATAGTAAACTCATAATGGGTGAAAACATAAATGTAAGATATGAAGCATAAAACCTTCAAATAAAACCTAAGAAGTAAGTTCTCTGGCACCCTCCTGAGCAATATTTATTTGAAACACTTTCCTCAGACAAGGATAGCAAAAACAGTAACAAATTATTCGGACTATCTCAAAATAAAGGCTTTTTTCTTTCCCCCAAGCGAAGACCACCATTAAAAGAATGAAAACCTAGGGACGGGGAATAGAAAATTGCAATCATAAATGTGTTAAGGGACTACCATCTAAAAAATATAATCAAATCATTCAATTCAATATCAAAACCTCAAACAGCCCAATTTAAAAATGTAGAAAATCTATGATTAGATTTTTCAAAAAAATAAATAAATAAACATACATATGGCCCACAGTCCCATGAAAATATTTTAACCTGTAGAAGTTTTAGTTTGACTCTGTAACTTATTTGTGTTTTTTTCTTCTTAAAGGTAAACTCCTGGAAAAAAATGGTAAGTCATTTATTACCTCCTTATATTTATCAGATTTATCACAGTATCTAGAGCTCAGGGCTTTCTTCTTTTTTAAGCATAGATTTCCAAGGAAAACAGTCCGTAAAAATAGAAGGAAATAAATACCAATTAGGAATCTGGGATTGTGTATTCCCTTCCCCTTTGTCTTCATTAGTTTGTTCAAGTGTCCATGACCTCTGTTGGGTCATTGTGCTTAAAAACCCTTGAGGTTTGCCAATGTATCTTTGATTCTACAGCGAGGACACGCTGGTTAATACCTGGGCAAAGTAGAAAAGCAAGGTCTGCAGCCAACCCACCAGGAATCCTGAACAAGCACATGGCACTACATTTCAAAGCAGAGCACAGCCTGGTCCACCATCCAAATGTCTACTAAAGTTAGCTATTCTCACTTTTTGTTGGTTAGATTGCAGTGTACCTTTTACTTGCCAATCTGCTTTCATTGGAATTGAGAAAAGGGAGCTTGTGTCGAATGCACCTGTGGCACTTTCTTCTCTTCTGCATTTTCAAAACATCCTCATGTATTGAGGAGTCTTTCTAGCCTCCTGACCCCCTCACATTTTAAAATCTTTTCTCATGTGCTGCAGATGAGTTTCCAAGGTATGAATTGGTGTTTGTATTACCGTCAGTGTATGCCCCCTTTAAAGTGTCCGGGAAAAAGTACGTCTCTCTATGCAAAGAATTCTTCTTGGCATGAGCGATGAAGACTGAGTCACTGTTTCAGGTTATTCCTGACTCTGGATATATTCCGCACCCAAAGGCTCATGGATCCTGTCCCAGTCTCTTGAAGCACAGATCCCATGTGTAATCTCGATGAACATTTTTGGGGGAATATCCTGTCATGAGCTCCACACAATCAACAGGTGGAGGGGCATGGACTGATTTATTTCTTATACACAAGACCTGCTTCTTTTTCCCTCTTCTCTAGCTCTTATTTTCACCTATTGCTAAATATCATACCAAGTCAGGCAAGAAAGACTTGAGTAAAATCTGTTTCTTTGGAAATTCTTCCATACATGCTTTATTGGATGCATTATTATTAATTTTGGTTTTACACAGAACTCTTATTTAAACAGAAAGGAGAGTAGTTTTTGTTTCTATTTAGAGGCAAACAGCATAGAAAATATATACTCGATCAACTAAAATTTAGCAAACGATTTCCATATCATAAACATTTTGTTCAACTGGCCTACTTCTATAAGATTAGCTATCAGTTGAAACTATGTTGTATTTGGTAACACTATAAATTATAGGCTGTGAAACCAATTGTCATTTAAACAAAGTCACACTGTGGCATCTTTGTTGAAAGATTTCACCTGTGTTTAAATACTTGTTTTTAAGGTCCCAGGAAAGTATTCAGATATTCCTTTATGATGTTTTCTACTATGACTTCTATAATGCATGTCCATATGTCAATTTTGAACTTCTCCTGGGTTTCTGCTAATTCGTGACTTCTTTGTTATTAAAGAGTTATTAATGATAACTTGTACATTCTATGGTAAGATGCCAACCAAAATATCACAGTCTAGGTTTGGTTCGTTGAAAGTCTTTACATTTTTCTGCATTATATGTCAAACTGTGAAATATGATTTGCATAAGCTTTGATATTCTGTATCCATATTTTATGTTTTTGTTTTGATTTTTTCATTTTTTTTTTTACCTTTTGACCTTGTTACTTAAGAGAGCGTTAGTTTTTTTTGTTTTTTTTTTTAACGTTTATTTATTTTTGAGACAGAGAGAGTCAGGGCATGAACGGGGGAGGGTCAGAGAGAGAGAGAGGGAGACACAGAACCTGAAACATGCTCCAGGCTCTGAGCGGTCAGCACAGAGCCCGATGCGGGGCTCGAACTCATGGACCACGAGATCATGACCTGAGCTGAAGTCGGACGCTTAACCGACTGAGCCACCCAGGCGCCCCAATTTTTTAGTATTCATTTAATTTCATTGGAGAGAAATCCTAAGAGAGAAGGGGAGGGGCAGAGAAAGAGGGATAGAACGGATCTCAAGCAGGCTCTGTGCTGTGAGTGCAGAGCTATGGGAACTCTAACTCACAGACGATGAGATCATGTCCTGAGCTGAAGTCCAGAGTCGGATGCTCAAGTGACTGAGCTGCCAAGGTGCCCTAGGCGCATGCTTCTTAGTGATTTTATCGCTGTGTCTTTGTACTTGTTTTTCTCTATTCCTGAAATACTTTATTTCTGTGCTCATGTCACAATTAACTCTGCTTTCCCTGTGGGAACTTGGTGAACGATCACGACCACAGAGAGGGATCTGAGTACTTTATGGAATCCCACAGCCATGAGATCTCTCATTACTGCTTTACATGGTGCTTTGTGCATGTGACAGGTCAGAGTTCTGTGTCCTCCTTTACTGAGGGAGCCTGATCCCTGCAGAGCTAAGGGCGGCCAGTCCACAAATATCTGTTGGGTGGAAGAAATGATTTTTATTCATATTTTTGTCCTTTTCTGTTTGTTTTCCTCCTTGTTTATCTATATTATATAAGAAAAGAGAACAAGAGTTCTATTGCTATCCTGTTCGATGGCTTAAAGATCACATAATACCTAACTTGTACAGAATCACTTAGGTGAAAATTAATCTCTTACATTGACTTCCTCTCATATTTTTCTGAACCTCATGTCTTTGGACATACACCTCTGGACCAGGTGAAGCAAAGTGAAGAATCCTGTCCTGGAGCTGCCAGTAATGGGCTTGCCCAGGAGACTTCCAGTTAGGCTCTACGTGACATCAAGACAACCATGTGGAGGGTGGATTTCTTATCCCATGCAAGGATACAAATGGGGTGGGAGTTGGGAGGGAGGACCTTGACAAACATAGCAAATCTCCCCGCCCCCCATAAAAAAGAGTCAGTATGTGAGCATCTAAGCACACAGATGACCCTAATGTGAGACCAGTTTTTCTCCTTCACTTCCATTAACCCACATTCTGTTCTATACTCAGTTTTCTTTCATGGGAGAACCACAAGCTTCATGGGAAATAAGAGGCAGTAGCAGACCTGAGGCAGAAGTGGCAAGGGACATTTCATAGCCTGGAGAGTTTAGTATTCAAAATAAACACGGGAAAAATAATTCTGCAAAGTTTATTTTAAAGGCTAATGGTGAGATTTAATGAGGTTTGTACCTTGCATGAACTTAATGATTTCCAAGTTATTCTACAAACCAGTTGTAAAGGCATATAGAACTGTGTGTATTATAGTCAGATTTGGTCAAATGTTTGATAAATATCTATTGTGAAGTTCTACTTATTTCCATGAATGAGGTACTGTCCAGGACACATACTATATTATTGCTTACTTAAGACACTTCTTGGGGCGCCTGGGTGGCTCAAGTCCCTTGGGCATCTGACATCGACTCAGGTCCTGATCACAGGGTTTGTGAGTGGGAGCCCTGATTCAGGCTCTGTGCTGACAGGTTGGAGCCGGTAGCCTGCTTCAGATTCTGTGTCCCTCTCACTCTGCCCTTTCCTCGCTTGCACTCTCTCCTCTGCCTCTCTCCAAAATAAATAAACATTTTTTTTTTAATAATGTAACTTCTCAAAACAGGCCTAGGGAAATCATTTGCTGACTCCTTGAAATACCAAAAAAAAAAAAAGTTACTGTTTTGTGTTTGAGGGTAAAATCCATGAGGCATTTCATTTCACCCTATGTCTGCTGCCATGTAGAGTTTATTCTGGAGGACAAATCAGCATAAGTTCAGATTAATTTAAGATACAGTTGGCAGGTTTCCACGACTGAACACTAAACAGCCTATGGTTAGGACATTTTAAGGTGTGTAACTCCAAAACATATGTATTGAATGTTTTTGGTTGTTCACATTAAGGATTCATTACTTGAGCTGAGTATGGTAAAGATACCAGCTTCTCAATGCAAGGTCGGTAAAACATACTGTCATTCTGAGAAAATCCTCCGTTCTCAGTATTTGTTTTTTCCTTTTCCTTTTCTACTTATCAGTTTCCAGATATTATAAATGATCTTGTGCTAAAATAAGGTACTCAAGGACAGTTTCAGACTACCTTCTTATCTTGGAAATAATGGGTAAAATTTGTGGGTTTTTGCACCTATTTTCCCTCATTTTTGGACCTCACCCAAAAGAGACCTTTTGTAATTTTCTGTTTTATGTCTATATAAACACATGTAAAAGCCAGATAGCTTTTTAGATTGTGTTATTTATTATTATTATTATTATTATTATTATTATTAATATTCAGTAAATAAATTGCTCTTTCTATGTCAGAGAAATATACTGGATCGTCAGCTTTCTGGGTCTCAGTTTTGAAATGAGAACCAAGTTCCAGGACAGATTTTCCATTGATAGTGATAGGAGGACACTTTCTAACATACTTTTGTTTTGTTTGTTTCTTTATATAGCAAAACTAGAAGAAGAGAAAGGTACGTCCTATTTAGGTTTCAACATTCCACCCTTGATGTTCTTTCATTTTAATAAAACAACAAAATACAGACATTGCATTTATGACCCAAACGCATTTAGAAGCAGGTAATATATCCTTCTGCTCTTTTTTCAAACGTAACCTAAGTATTCATAAGACAAGGAATGATGTAGGCCTAAATGGAGAAGAATGGGATGCATCATGTGGTGAGTTCAGGGCTGGGACTCAGCTGTTAAATCTGCCCCATTCAGTGAGGGCAGTCATCTTTTCCGCATATAGTAATTAGCTACCTATTTCATACTCAGTTCTTAAGAAACACTGAGGAGAAAAGACTCTCTTTTGCTATGGAACTTGCTACCTTACGACAGATGCAAATTCCACATTCAAATAATAAAGGTAAAACAAATATGGAATATGTTATAGAAAAGGATTCATGATGCTATGAACACATAAAATAGAGTGGACATATTCATGGGATTGTGGATTTGCTGAAAAGCAGCAATGAAGATGAGGCAAGTGGTATTTCTTTAATATGAAATTTATTATCAAATTGGTTCCCATACAACACCCGGTGTTCATCCCAACATGTACCCTCCTCAATGCCCATCACCCACTTTCACCGCCCTCCTACCCCCATCAACCCTCAGTTTATCCTCAGTTTTTAACAGCCTCTTATGGCTTGCCTTCCTCCCTTTCTAACTTTTTTCCCCTTCCCCTCACCGCCCCCCCCATAGTCTTCTGTTAAGTATCTCAAAACCACATAAGCGTGAAAACACATGGTATCTGTCTTTCTCTGTATGACTTATTTCACTTAGCCTAACAGTCTCCAGTTCCATCCACATTGCTACAAAAGGCCATATTTCATTCTTTCTCATTGCCACGTAGTATTCCACTGTATATATAAACCACAACTTCTTTATCCATTCATCAGTTGATGGACATTTAGCCTCTTTCCATAATTTGGCTATTGTTGAAAGTGATTCTATAAACATGGGGGTAGAAGTGTCCCTATGCATCAGCACCCCTGTGTCCCTTGGATAAATTCCTAGGAATGCTATTGCTGGGTATAGGTTAGATCTATTTTTAATGTTTTAAGGAACCTCCACACTGTTTTCCAGAGCGGTTGTACCAGTTTGCATTTCCACCAGCAGTGCGAGAGGGTTCCCGTTTCTCCACATCCTCTCCAGCATCTATAGTCTCCTGATTTGTTCATTTAGGCCACTCTGGCAGGCATGAGGTGATATCTCAATGTAGTTTTTATATGCTGTTGAATTTGGTTTGCTAGTATCTTGTTGAGAATTTTTGCATGTATATTCAATAGGAATTTTGGCCTCTAGTTCTCTTTTATTGCTGGGTTTCAGTCTCTTTTGGGGATCAAAGTAATGCTGGCTTCATAGAATGAGTCTGGAAGTTTTCCTTCTCTTTCTATATTTTTGAAAATCTTGAGAAGGATAGGTATTATCTCTACTTTCAATGTCTTGTAGAATTCCCCAGGGGAGACTTCTGGCCCCGGACTCTTATTTGTTGGGAGATTTTAGATAAGTGATTCAATTTATTCGCTGGCTATGGGTCTTTTCAAGTTTTCTAGTTCGTCCCGTTTGAGTTTTGGAAGTGTGTGGGTGTGTAGGAATTTGTCTGTTTCTTCCAGCTTGTCCAGTTTGTTGGCATATAGTTTTTTGTAGGATTCCCTGATAATTGCTTGTATTTCTGAGGGATTGGTTATAATAGTTCAATTTTAATTAATGATTTTATCTATTTGGGTCTTCTCCCTTTTCTTTTTGAGATGTGTGGCTAGAGGTTTATCAATTGTTCATTTTTCAGAAAATAAACTTTTGGTTTCATTGATCTACTAGAGTTTTGTTTTGTTTTGTTTTGTTTTGTTTTGTTTTGTTTTTAGATTCTCTATAGTTTATTTCTGCTCTGATTTTTATTTCTCTTCTTCTTCTGGGTTTGGGTGTCTTTGCTGTTCTGCTTCTATTTCCTTTAGGTCTGCTGTTAGATCTTGTATTTGGGATTTTTCTTGTTTCTTGGGAAAGGCCTGGATTGCAATGTGTTTTCCTATCAGGACTGCCTTTGCTGTATCCCAAAAACTGTTGGATTGTTGTATTTTCATTTTAATTTGTTTCCATACATTTTTAATTTCTTCTCTAATTGCCTGGTTGACACATTCATTCTTTAGTAGGGTGTTCTTTAACCACCATGATTTTAGAGGTCTTCCAGGCTTTTTCCTGTAGTTGATTTCCAGTTTCATAGCATTGTGGTCTGAAAGTGTGCATGGCATGTTCTCAATTCTTTTATACTTATTAAGGGCTGTTTTGTGTCCCGGTATGTGATCTATCCTGGAAAATGTTCCATGTGCACTGGAGAAGAAAGTATATTTTGTCACTTTGGGATGCAGAGTTCTAAATATATCTGTCAAGTCCATCTGACCCAATGTATCATTCAGGGCCCTTGTTTCTTTATTGATCCTGGTAGAGATGATCTATTCATTGTTGTATGTGGGGTATTAAAGACCCTGCAGTTACCACATTCTTATCATTAAAGTTGCTTATGTTTGTGATTAATTGTTTTATATATTTGGGGGGTTCCTGTATTCGGCGCATAGACATTTATGATTGTTAGCTCTTCCTGATGGATAGACTCTGTAATAATTATATAATGACCTTCTTCATTTCTTGTTACAGCCTTTAATTTAAAGTCTAGTTTGTCTGATATAGTTATGGCTACTCCAGCTTTCTTTTGACTTCCAGTGGCATGATAAATAGTTCTCCATCACCCACTTTAAATCTGAAAGTGTTCCCAGGTCTGAAATGAGTCTCTTATAGACAGCAAATAGATGAGTCTTGTTTTTTATCCATTCTGATACCCTATGACTTTTGACAGGAGCATTCATTCCATTTACATTAAGTGTTATTATTCAGTGTTAAAGATATGGGTTTGGAGTCATTGTGATGTCTGTAGGTTTCATGCTTGCAGTGATGTCTCTGGTACCGTGTGGTGCTTACAACATTTCACTCACAGAGTCCCCCTTAGAATCTCTTAAGGGCTGGATTAGTGTGATGAATTCTTTCAGTTTTTGTTTGTTTGGGAAAACCTTTATCTCTCCTATTCTGAATGACAGCCTTGTTGAATAAAGGATTCTGGGCTGCATTTTTTTTTTCTACTCATCACAGTGTAGAATTCCTGCCATTCCTTTCTGACCTGCCAAGTTTCAGTAGCTAGGTCTGCTACTACCCTTATGTGTCTACCTTTGTATGTTTGGGCCCATTTATTCCTAGCTGCTTTCAGAATTTCTTCTTTATCCTTCTATTTTGCCAGCTTTACCACGATGTGTCATGCTGAAGATCGATTCAAGTTATGCCTGAAGGGAGTTCTCTGTGCCTCTTTCATTTCACTGCTTGTTCCCTTCCCCAGATCAGGGAAATATTCAGCTATGATTAGTTCAAATACACCTTCAGTCCCTTTCTCTCTCTCTTCTTCTTCTGGAATTCCTATGATACAGATATTGTCCCGTTTGATTGCTTCACGTAGTTCTCTAATCATCCCCTCATACTCCTGGATTTTTTTTTTTTATCTGTCTCTTTCTCAGCTTCCTCTTTTTCCATAATTTTATGTTCTAGTTCACCTATTCTCTCCTCTGCCTCTTCAATCCAGGCTGCGGTTGCTTCCATTTTATTTTGCATCTCATTTATTGCATTTTTTAGCTCCTCATGACTGTTTCTTAGTCCCTTGATCTCTGTAGTAATAGATTCTCTGCTGTCCTGCATGCTTTTTTCAAGCCCAGCAATTAATTTTATGACTATTATTCTAAATTCTTTGTAATATTACTTAAATCATCCTTGATCAATACGTTAGCTGTTACTAATTCCTTGAGTTTCTTTTCAGGAAAATTCTTCTGTTTCATCATTTTGGGGTCCCTGTGGTAGCTCCAAACTACAGGGCACTTCCCCTGTGCTGTTCTAAGAAACTTGTGTTGGTAGGTGGGGCCACAGCAAGACCTGATGCCTGCCCACAGACCACCGCTGGGGCCACAGTCAGACTGGTGTGTAGTTTATCTTCCCCTCTCCTAAGGCCCAGACTCAGTGTGAAGTGATGTGGCCCCTGTCTGGGGTGCTTGCACAGTGCCAGGCATGTGGTGCTGCTTCCATGGGATCTGGCCAAAGGCATATTAAACGGTGGATCTGCCGGTGCCCTGGGGTGAGAGGGGTCGGCTTAGGTAGGTTTGCCCTAGGTGGTCCCCTGCGGGAGGGGCCCTGCAGCACAGGGAGGGAGGCAGGCCTGTTGGTTGGAGCAATGGATCCACAGAAGCACAGCTTTGGGCATTAGAGCGGTGCAAGCAAGTTCAGTGATGGGAACAAGTTTTCTTTGGAATTTCACCTGGGGGATGGGAGAGGGAAATGGCGCTTGCCAACACCTTTGTTCCCCCACTGAGCTCTGTCCTTCTGGAGTTCAACAACTCTCCCTCCCAGCATCCTCTCAACCTGCCTACTCTCTAAGAGCAGAGCTATTGACTTTTCACATTCCAGATGTTAAGTCCCGCTGGCTGTCAGAACTCATGGAGTCTGGCCCCCCTGATTTTGCAAGCCAGACTTTGGGGGCTCTGCCTTGCATGATGGGCTGCCCCTCCACCACCTGTATCCCTCCCACCAGTCCATGTAGCATGCATCGTCTCTCTGCCTTTCCTACTCTCTTCAGTGGGCCTCTCGTCTAAGCTTGGCTCTGGAGTGTCCATTCTGCTAGTGTTCTGGCAGTGTTGTGGGTTATTTAGGCAGATGTGGGTGGAATCTTAGCAATCAGCAGGAAAAGATGAGCCCAGTGTCCTCCTATGTTGCTATCTTCCAAAGATGTCCCTAGATCTTCAAGGCTAGAGGTATTAAAGAGGGGAGGTATAGAGGTATACCTTCAAGGCAAGAGGTATATTTCAAGGGGAGGAATAGTATGTGCAAAGCACAAAGCACAACATGCATTAAACTCGGGGGGGGGGGGATGAGCCCAGGATACTATTAGAGGACACACTATTATCCAGGTGACTCCGGTTCAGACAACCCATACAAGGCTATATGTAGGCAATGGCTGGGAAATACAGTGTCATTTTCCTTTCTAAGAATTATGAATGCTGTCCAGGAAACATAATTTTGAACATTACCCAAGAAAATCAGCAAAACATAGAAATATTAAACAATAAAGTGGTGCAGTGACAATATTTTCTTTTCAAAAATGTTATTCTTTTTTTTTTTCAACGTTTATTTATTTTTGGGACAGAGAGAGACAGAGCATGAACGGGGGAGGGGCAGAGAGAGAGGGAGACACAGAATGGGAAACAGGCTCCAGGCTCTGAGCCATCAGCCCAGAGCCTGACGCGGGGCTCAAACTCACGGACCACGAGATGGTGACCTGGCTGAAGTCGGACGCTTAACCGACTGCGCCACCCAGGCGCCCCGAGTCGCTATCTGATCCTGGGGCCCTTTACATCTCATAATCTATTAACCTCTTTTTATTCCCCCCTAAGGAGCCAAGTCCTATAAAAATTACAGGTATGTTTTCAACAGGCCACAGTGAAGGCTAAAACTTTTCAGATATGATGGTAACGTCACCTGCAGTGTTTATTAATCTGATGAAATATTTATTATTAATTTTAAGATGTATTTTGGGGCCAGGATTTTTCAAAAAGTTCACCAATATAATTTTCCAGAATTGTCAAAACCTCCAGTTCTGATAACGGGATTGCTTTGGCCCTCTATTTAAGGACGAATAAGTAATTGTGCAATTTTATCTCCTGGTTGAATAGTATAAGGATTATCAGCCGATACCATAACTTGAATTTCATTTTTACAATCATAATCAAAAACATCAGAATGCATACGAATACCTTTAAGTGTAAGTCTACTCCGTCCAAAAATAAGGCCTATTGTGCATTTTCCCAAAGGCCCATATTTAGTAATTAGTGTTTTAGCTTTTTACCTCATTAGATATCCAATGAATTTATCTCAATTTATTATGCAAACAAAACTTAAATGTTTTAGGTTACCAAAGACTTTGAAAGCTATCTTAACAATTATCCATGAAAACTATGAAGCAAACAAAGTTAACCATTACTTTAAGTCATCCTTCTGTTAACAGATTGGAAGAGAGATAATGTGAGTTTATTTGACCTTTGATAAATCTTAGTAGAATAAAGATTTATATTTAATGTTAATAACATTAAAGACAGATTTAATAAACTTAATTAGTTTAAATATTAAATATGTTTTATTTATTATTTACATCTTGGGAAGTTTGTTATAACCTTAAGATGTTATTTAAAGCATATCTTAAATAGGATTATAAAATGTTATAAATCTTAAAATTGTATTTATTTAACCAATGTGTCAATAAAAGATTCTAAAGGCGAATCCATAGCATTATATAATTTTTAGCAAAACTTAGCTCCTTTAACACTTAGAAGTTTTACATAAGCAATCAAAGACCTGATAAAGATGAAACCTAAAGCTTTTTTTTTTTTTTTTGGCAAAGAGAAAAGAAAAACAAACAACAACTTTGTTTACATTGTCTTAGCAGAACCGTCTAAGAAAGCTTTGTTTTTTGAACCGAGAGAAAAGTGGAATTTTAACCTTATACCAGTATATTTTTAAAAGTCCACTCATCTCAACCTAGTAGAATAACATTTTATAATTTAAGAGATACACCTATCTTAATAATATTTTATCTGTGTCCCTTAAAAGTTTACCATTGTTAATTTTTTCCCGTGGAACCAGTAAGGAAATTTGAACTTTAAGGAGTTTGTTGTTGTTGTTTTTTAACTTTTTACAGTGTACATTCTTACCTCAAAGAAGAGGTTAGTTGTCATTGTCAAGAGGCCTGAAGGCAGAGAGGCACAAAGGGAAGAGAAAAGAGTTTACATGGTCCTAAAGTCTTTCAACTCAAATAGATGAGTAGATACTGATTTTTGTTTTGTTTTGTTTTGTTTTGTATTATTTATTTTGTCTTGTTTTGGTTTTCCATTAGTGGAATTAGGCATTCTATGCTGAGCCAGAGAAGACAGGGAGGTTCCCCCAAAACAAAAGGAGTTTTGGCAGCTGCTTGGGAATATTCCTTAAAATCTCTATCCCAAGGTAGACTAGCCAGAGACAATTGGCTCTAGTCATCATTTGTGGGTGGCAGCAGAGGCCATTCTGATAAATTATTTTCCTCAGGTTCTATATCCTTGATTCCCTCATCCTCAAAATTATCAGATGTAAAATCTGAGTGATCTTCTTCTTCTTGATGAGTTTTTAATTTAGAGGAACTTATATTTTGTTCTGAGTCAGACTGTAAAGGGTGTAAAGCCATCTCAATTAAAGAGCATAAAGACCAAACTTTTAAAGAAATGATATCTCCATTTTGATGAGTATGTCTAAGCGTTTCCATAATTAATCCCCATTGTTTAAGGTTTAAAAGATTTTTTCCAGAAGTATTAAACCAATAGCAACATTTTTTAACCAAGTACCAGAGCTCATCAAAATTCCCCTTTTCACTTTTACTCCTGAATTTTGCAATAAAATATGAAGTAACTTATAGTAAGCTTCATGATAATGAGACTGGGAATTTCTTATACTTCACTATCCCAAAGCCGGGACTTAACTATTCTACCATTCTGCATTGGTCCTCTGTGACTGTAAACCGAAGTAGTCATCAAAACTGCCATGCCTTATCCTGTCAACTATGCCAAATGTTGCAGGGACTATGGCCAGATTCACAAAAGATGAGTCCACAAAGTGCAGGTCCTCATACTGAAGTTGGAATGAGGCCCGGACTCCAGAATGAAGCTTCTTTATATTAGGATAATTGCTAAAGGTTACGTGCATTAAGTCAGCTTAGCAAGTGTGTTAATCAATCTAATAGTTTAGCTTTTCAAGGTTGAATTCACATCATCTGTGAAGTGAAAGTTTGACTTCTTCTTTGCCAATTTTGATGCATTTTATTTCATTTTGTTGCCTGATTGCTGATGCTAGGACTTCCAACACTATGTTAAACAACAGTGGTGAGAGTGGACATCCCTTGTCATGTTCCTGATCTCAGGGGGAAAGCTCTCAGTTTTTCTCCATTGAGGATGATATTAGCTGTGGGCTTTTCATAAATGGCTTTTAGGATGTTTAGGTTCCTTCTATCCTGACTTTCTTGAGGATTTTTATTAAGAAAGGATACTGTCTTTTGTCAAAGGCTTTTTCTGTATCTATTGACAGGACAATATGGTCCTTATCCTTTCTTCTATTAATGTGTATGTATCACATTTATTGACTTGCAAATATTGAACCAGCCCTGCAGGCCAGGAATGGATTGGATCCCATTTCGTCATGATGAATAATTCTTCTAATATGCTGCTGAATTCCATTTGCTAGTATCTTGTTGATAATTTTTGCAACCAAGTTCATCAGGGATATTAGCCTGTAGTTCTCCTTTTTTTTGGGGGGGGTACTGTCTGGTTTAGGAATTAAACTAATGTTGGCTTCATAGAATGAGTCTGGAAGTTTTCCTTCCATTTCTGTTTTTTGAAGCAGCTTGAGAAGGATAGGTATTAAATCTGATTTAAAGTTCTGGTAGAATTCCCTAGGGAAGCCATCTGGTCCAGGATTCTTATTTTTGGGGAGATTTTTGATAACTGATTCAATTTCTTCACTACTCTTAGATCTGCTCAAATTTTCTATTTCTTCCCATTTACGTTTAGGTAGTGTGTGGGTGTATATGAATTTACCCATATGTTCCAGGTTGTCCTGTTTGTTGGCATATAATTTTTCATAGTATTCCCTGATAATTGCTGGTATTTCCGAGGGATTGGTTTTAATAAATCCATTTTCATTCATGATTTCATATATTTGGGTCCTCTCTCTTTTCTCTGTGAGAAGTCTGGGTTAAAGTTTATCAATTTTGCTTATTTTTTCAAAAAACCAACTCTTTGCTTCATTGATCTGTTCTACTGTTTTATTTTTGTTTGTTTGTTTTGATTCTATATTATTTATTTATGCTCTCATCTTTTAATTTTTCTAATTCTGCTGGGTTTGTGGTGTCTTTATTGTTCTGCTTTTAGTTCTTTAGGTGTGTTGTTAGATTTTCTATTTGGGATTTTTCTTTTTCCTTGAGATAGGCCGTGATTGCAATGTATTTTCTTCTTAGAACTAACTTTGCTGCATCCCAAAGGTTTTGCATTGTTGTGTTTTCATTTTCATTTGTTTCCATACATTTTTAAATTTCTTCTCTAATAGCCTGGTTGACCCATTCATTCTTTAGTGGGATGTTTTTGTTTGTTTGTTTGGTTGGTTGGTTGGTTGGTTTACCTCCATGCTTTTGGAGGTTTTCCAGACTTTTTCCTATGGATTATTTCAAGTTTCATAGCACTGTGATCTGAAAGAGTGCATGGTATGATCTCAATTCTTTTATATTTGTTGAGGGCTGTTTTGTGACCCAGTTTTTGATCTATCTTGGAGAATGCTCCATATGCACTTGAGAAGGAAGTATATTCTGCTGATTTAGGATGTAGAGTTCTAAATATATCCGTGAAGTCCATCTGGTCCAGTGTATCATTCAAGGCCATTGTTTGCTTACTGATTTTCTGTCTAGATGTTCTGTCCAATGTTATAAGTGGGGTATTAAAGTCACCTGCAATTACTGCATTCCTACCAATAAGATTGCTTATGTTTGTGGTTAATTGTTTTACATATTTTGGTCCTACTGATTTTGGCGCATAGACATTTATAATTGTTATCTCCTCCTGATAGATAGACCCTGTAATCATTATATCATGCCCTTCTTCATATCTTCTTATAGCTTTTAACTTAGTCTAGTTTGTCTGATATAAATATGGCTACTCCATCTTTCTTTTGACTTCCAGTAACGTGATAGATAGCTCTCCATCCCCTCAATTTTAATCTGAAGGTGTCCTCGGGTGTAAAATGGGTCTCTTGTAGACAGCAAATAGATGGGTCTTGTATTTTTATCCTTTCTGATACCTTATGTCTTTTGATTGGAGCATTTAGTCCATTTACATTCAGTGTTATTATTGAAATATATGGATTTAGAGTCATTGTGTTATCTGCAGGTTTCATGTTAGTAGTGATGTCTCTGGTCCTTTGTGGGCCTTGCAACATTTCACTCACAAAGTCCCCCATATGATCTCTTGTTGGGCTGGTTTAGTGGTGATTTCCTTCAGTTTTTGTTTGTTTGGGAAAACCTTTATTTCTCCTTCTATTCTGAGTGACAGGCTTGCTGCATAAAGGATTCTTGTCTGCATATTTTCCCTGTTCATCACATTGAAGATTTCTTGACATTCTTTCTGGCCTGCCAAGTTTCAGTAGACAGGTCTGCTACTACCTTTAGGTACCTACCTTAGTACCTATTTGTCTCTAGCTGCTTTCAGAATTCTCTCTTTATCCTTGTATTTTGCCAGTTTCACTATGATATTATGTGCAGAAGATCAATTCAAGTGACTTCTGAAGGGAGTTCTCTGTACCTCTTGGATTTCAATGTCTGTTACCTTCCCCAGATTAGGGAAGTTCTCAGCTATGATTTGTTCAAGTACACCTTCAGCTCCTTTCACTCTCTTTTCTTCTCTGGAACTCCTATGGTATGGTTATTGTTCCATTTGATAAATCACTTAGTTCTCTAATTCTCCCCTCATGACCCAGGATTTTTTTTTATCTCTCTTTTTCTCAGCTTCTTCTTTTTCCATAATTTTATCTTTTATTTCACCTATTCTCCTGTCTGCCTCTTCAATCCGCACTGTGGCCACCTCCATTTTATTTTCCACCTCATTTATAGCATTTTTTAATTCATCATGACTAGTTTTTAGTTCTTTGACTCTGCAGCAATCTCTGCTGTCTTCTATGCCTTTTTCAAGCCCAGAGATTTATCTTATGACTATTATTCTAAATTCTTCTTCAGATATATATATATATATATATATATATATATATATATGTGTGTGTGTGTGTGTGTATAGTTGTTTATATCTCTTTTGATCCATTCTTTAGCTGTCATTTCTTCCTGGTATCTTCTGAGAAGAATACTTCCATTTTATCATTTTGGCTAGTTTTCTGTCCCTTGTGTGTGTGGTTTTTTTTTTTTTTATTTTTAAAAAAAATTTTTTTTCAACGTTTATTTATTTTTGGGACAGAGAGAGACAGAGCATGAATGGGGGAGGGGCAGAGAGAGAGGGAGACACAGAATTGGAAACAGGCTCCAGGCTCTGAGCCATCAGCCCAAAGCCCGACACGGGGCTCAAACTCACGGACCGTGAGATCGTGACCTGGCTGAAGTCGGACGCTTAACCGACTGCGCCACCCAGGCGCCCTTTCCCTTGTGTGTTTTAAAAGCTTGTTATGTTCTCTGAACCTGAGAGCACTGCTGTATTAAGTGTGGGGGGTGTTATATACTATACAGAGACTGACCCTTCAGTAAGTGCTTTTTGGAGAGTGTTACTTGCTCTCTGTTGTTGTGACATTGTTTAATTTATTTCTCCAACCACTGTGATGTAAACAGAAAACAGAAAACCATGCACACACGCACACACACACTCACTCAAAAACACAAAAACAAAAACAAAACAAAACCCTAAAGAACAGCGTGGAGGTGACACTCATGGAAGAGCACATACACACAGCGCAACGCTGGGGGGGGGGGGGGGTAGAAAATAATAAACACTGACCAGGCAGAGAGACTATAAGACTTAATCCAGGAAGACAGAAAAGAAAGTAAAGAAGGAGGTGGGGGAAAAAGAAAAGAAGATAAATTTGCCCATTTAAAGAAACTATAAGGCTTGATTATTACAGAGAGACAGAAAGTAAAGAAGAAGGCATACAACATGTATCAAGAGAATGTTTTAAATATGTCTTTTCAAACAAACCAACTTCCAGAGTAAGCAGACTAGAGGAGGGAATAGATAAGAAGGAGAAAAGTAAGGAGGAATGTATCTATATAAGAAGAATTGTCTGAGAATTAATCCTGGCAATTCAGCAGCACTGGTCTGGAGGGTGGGCCATCTGGTTCTTCAGTGTCTATCCTGTTCCAGTAGATATGCAGTTAATAGGGCAGAGGGGTGTGGTTTGGTGTAGGTGGGTCCCACCTCTACTGTGGGGCCAGCAGTCCAATCCCTGAGGCCCTGCCTTGGTGGTAGTGAGGAGAGAAATGGAGACACCCCAGTCTCCATGGGGTGGGAATGGGAGGGTGGACCTTGAGGAATATACCAACATCCTCCCCCAAAAGAGTCTGCATTTGAGTATCTAAGCACACAGATGACTGTCATGTGAGACCAGTTTTTCTCCTTCCCTTCCACAAACCCACACTCTGTTCTACCATCAGTTCTCTTTCTTGGAGGAACCAAAAGCTTCAAGGGAGGTGAACAGAGGTAGCAGACCCGAGGCTGAGGGACAAGAGGCATAGCATGGCCTAGAGAGATTAATACTCAAAATACACAGGGGAAAAATAATTTTACAAACTTTACATAAAAGGATAATTTGTGAGACTTAATGAGGTTTGTATCTTACATAAAAGTAATGGTTTCAGAGTTATTTTACAAACCAGTTATAAAGGCACCTATATTCACATATGTGTACTATGTGTACATATGTGTACACATATGTGTACTATATTCACATTTGGACAAATGTTTAATAACTATTTTGATAATGTACTTATTTAAATGAATTAGGTAACATCCAGGAAACATTCTGTATTATTGTTTCCTTAAGAAACTTCTCGGGGTGTCTGGGTGGCTCAGTCCGTTTTGCATCTCACTAAGGCTCAGTTCATGATCATAGTATTTGTGAGTGAGCTCTGATTCAGGCTCTGTACCACCTTGTTAATCCAAGGTAAGATAAAGAATAAAAACCTCATGAGTAAATCTTCCATTATCAGAATTTTTTTCTTCTTTTTTGACTTCTCAGCTTCCTGTATTATAAACGATCATGTGCTACAATGGGGTTCTGTAGACCAGTTTAATATTGCCCTCTTATCCTAGAAAGAATGGGTACATTCTGGGCACCTATTTTCTCTACTTTCAGACCTCATGCAAAAGAGACCTTTTGTGACATCCTCTTTTATATCCATATGCATGCATTTACAAGCAAAATGGTATTTTTTAGTTTGTGTTATTTATTACTGTTATTATTATTCAGTAAATAAATATCTCTTTCCATGTCAGAGAAATATACTGGATCACCAAGTTTCTGGGTCTATGTTTTCAAATGGGGACCAGGTTCTGAGTCAGATTTTCCATGAATAGGGGTAGGAAGACACTTTCTAACATATTTTTGTTTTGTTTATGTAGGGAAAACAGAAGAAGTGAATGGTAAGGGTTATTTATTTTTATACATTCCACACTTGATGATATTTCATCATAATTAAGAAATAAAATGCTGGGGCACCTGGGTGGCTCAGTCAGTTGAGCGTCCGACTTCGGCTCAGGTCATGGTCTCACAGTCTGTGGGTTCGAGCCCCACATCGGGCTCTGTGCTGACAGCTCAGAGCCTGGAGCCTGTTTCAGATTCTGTGTCTCCCTCTTTTTCTGACCCTCCCCTGTTCATGCTCTCTCCCTGTCTCAAAAATAAATAAATGTTAAAAAAAATTAAAGAAAAAGAAATAAAATGTTGACACCCAATTTATGACCCAGTCATGTTTAGAAGCAACTAAAATACCTTTCTGCTACTTTTCAAAAAGTGAACATAAGTATTTGTAAGACAAGGAATGATGTAGGCATAAATGAAGAAGAACAAGATGCATCACCTGGTGGTGTTGAGGGTTGGGACTCATGTCTTACATCTGTCCCATTCAGTGAGGGTAGTCAGCTTTTGGGCATATAGTAATTAACTACTTATTTTATACTCAGTGCTTAAGAAGCACTGAGAAGAACTCTCCTTGTAGTTGCTGTCTTCATGCAGATGCAAATTCCACATTTAAATAATAAATGTAAAACAAATATTCTGGTAGTGTTATCGAAGGATTCATGATTCTATGAGCACATACAGTAGTGAGATTGGATTTGCTCATTCGGTTGTGGATTTGCTGAAAATAGCAGCAATGAGGATGATGGTAGTGGTATTAAAGAGGACATGTAGGTAGGTAAAAGGGAGGAATAGAGTGTGTAAAACACAAAGCACAACATGCATTAAACTCTGGCTGGGAAGTGAGCCCATGATACTATTAGAGGACACAGTATTATCCAGGTGACTCTGGTTCAGACAACTGAGACAAGGCTATAGGTAAACAAATGGGAAATACAAAGTCACTTTACCATTCTAAGAATTCTGAATGCTATCCAGGAAACAATTTTGAATATTATCCAAGAAACTCAGTAAAACATATAAATGTTAAACAAAAAAGGTGTGCAGTGACAATATTTTCATTTCAAAAATGTTATTTTCTTTTTTTTTTAATTAACATTTATTTATTTCTAAGAGATGGAGAGAGACAGAGCATGAGCAGGAAGTGAGGGCAGAGAGAGGCATAGAATCCAAAGCAGGCTCCAGGCTCTGAGCTGTCAGCACAGAGCCCAGCATAAGGGGGCTCGATCCACAAACCACAAGATCATGACCTGAGCCGAAGTTAGAAGCTAACCGACTGAGTCACCCAGCCGTCCCCCCTACAAATGTTATTTTCTTGTTTTTTACTTGGTAAGTAAAGTTTCTCCTTGAGGATAGAAATGTATTAAGAAAAATATATTAAGAAATATATTCTTAATATTTCTTAATAAATATTTCTTAATAAAAATATATTAAGAAAAAACAAAGAAGAAGAAATGTAAAGATATTTCAAAGCAATCTCTCACTACATCTCATTATTTCAGAAAGGTTAAAACTCCAGGGAGGAGAAGGTGAGTAATGAAAATGGCCACTCTAGCCCTGACTCATGCACTTTTCTTTTAGTCATGCATCTCTTTGCTGTTTTATTCACTGTTAAATCTTGAATTCAAAACTATACTTTTATTTATTTTTTTTAAATTTTAAGTGAAGTTTCTTTGACAGTATGCAGGTAACTAGAGATTAAAGTATTTGGATAATGATATTTATTTTTAACAAGCACTCTGGGTCACTGGAGACAACACACTCACAAACTAAAAAAAAAAAAAAAAAAGGTTAGAGTGGGAGAGAGCTAAAGCATAAGAGACTCTTAAAAACTGAGAACAAACTGAGGGTTGATGGGGGTGGGAAGGAAAGGAGGGTGGGTGATGGGTATTGAGGAGGGCACCTTTTGGGATGAGCACTGGGTGTTGTATGGAAACCAATTTGACAATAAATTTCATATATTGAAAAAAAATAAAATTAAATTAAAAAAATAAAAAGAACCACACAAACTCACACAGAACACACAAACACACCCCCTTTTTTCTCCAAAATTTCCATTTTGTCATGTGTATTCTTGGGTAGTTTATTGTGATAACTCCTTACATATCACAAATGGTGCTGCTCTCTGAAGTTCCGTGATGGACAGAAGCAGAATATTATAGTCCAAAATGATACTATCAAACATCTTTTTAGAACCAGAAATAAATTGGAGAATGGTTTAACGGGAAGCAGACAGGGAATGGGGTAAAGGCAGGCTGCCACTTAACTATGTTAGAATGGAGACTAATGACACTATGACACTAGTTGCTTATGGATCGCAATCAGTGGCCCTTCATTTAATTTGTCAAATGGAGGGGCGCCTGGGTAGTTCAGTCGGTTAAGCATCTGATTTCAGCTCAGGTCATGATCTCGTGGTCCGAGAGTTCAAGCCCTGGGTCAGGCTCTGAGCTGATGGCTCAGAACCTGGAGCCTGCTTCTGATTCTGTGTCTCCCTCTCTCTCTTCTCCTCGCCCACTCATGCTCTGTCTCTGTCTCAAAAAGAAAAAAAAAAAGTTAAAAAAAATAAAAAAAAATTTTAATTTGTCAAATGGAAAACTCCTACCTTCTTAGGATATCTTTTGACTTCCAAAAAATTGTGAAACTTATGAGCTTTGTTTACCATTAGGAACCATAACATTTTTGTTATATTTTACACTTTTGTTGTATTTCAAATAAAATATTTTCATTTGATTTCCACAAATACACTGTGAAGAAGAAAGGTCAGGTATTAATATACTGTTCCACAAAATAATGCATGGTAAGTATTCTTAGGAGATTTCTCAGTTTATATTACTAATTGGTATAATATTCACATTCATTAGACAACTTTAGAAGCACATTTACCAATTGAAAAAAGTACAGTCTAGATATCAGATATTACTCTGTAAAAATGCCCATTAGCAACTGAATTGCAATGTCTTTAAATTCACATAATACTATATTTACAGTGCTAATATATGGTTTTAGTTATTTTTATATTATATTAATACTAGTGGAACTATATCTGTGGTTATAGTAAATAAGTAAATTTATTTTTAAGTAAATAAATTATAAGTAATAAATAATAAAGTAATAAAGTCAATAAATTTTTAAGTAAATAAATAAATTTTATTTATAGTAAATAAGTAAAAATTTATTTTTACCTACAACTATGGAACTTCTTTCACAGCAAAAGTACTTTTAGCCTATATTAACAGAATCCTGGGTAATTGGGTAAATATCTGGATCATTTTACCTCTGACTTGTGTGCTTATGTTTTCACCATTTTAAAAATTATTTTTGGATTCATGTATCTATGAAAATATGTACCCATGTGAAGGCACTTTTAAGAAAAGTAATTCAGTAAATCCGCTTAAATTTCAAAGAATGATTTAAAACAAATTTTAAATTACCAAAGCATTTAGATTTCAAGAAAAAATATATAATTGTTTCTCATTAATTTGTAAGTTGAATAAGATGGACTTGGACTTGAATCCAAACATTGACAGATATTAGTAATCATAGTTGGACAAACCTCTCCAAATCTTTGTTTTCACAATTACAAAAAAAAAAAATTCCCATCTCATTGATTTGTTATGAGAATTATTTATAAATGCTCTTCAAACAGCCTGAGGCACATATAAGTCATATTCATAAAATATTTTGACAAGAATATATTTGCATGTTTCTATACTCATTTTTTTCCATTCTGCATAAATCCTCAGTTTCAACTTAAGTGTGTAATTTGATAAATGGAGTGGTATAAAAAGCATGAGCTGAGGGAAAGTAGCAGCTACATTTGAAGAAACTACAGAAAAATTCTAGATAGAAGAAGGGGCCTTTTATATTGTGTTAATTGTTTTTTATTATTATTGATCATGCTAAGACTGACATGTTCTTCCATAGTAAATAATACCTTGGATCCTGGCATAGTTCACCGTCCAAATGTCTGAAGACAACAGAAGTGTGAAAGAAGTTGATATCTCTTGGGAACTACCCAAAAGAAGGAATCCTTTGGATAAGCTATTCTGGGTTTTAGGTCAGCATTTTTCTTTTCTTTTCTTTTCTTTTCTTTTCTTTTCTTTTCTTTTCTTTTCTTTT